>NW_006293313.1:1375676-1377018 GCF_000327345.1 Myotis davidii
GAAAGAGGCTGGGCTGGTACTGACAGCCGGTACCTTTCCTAGCACGCGATAGGGCTCGGCGTGGAGGCCCTGCCACTCTGGGTCTACTCCCTGGATTTCAGAAATGCTGAGCTGGAGCAGATCTTTACCACAACCTCTTCTGACCTAATAAAGGAGACAGACTGAGAATAGCTGTGGTTCTCTCCCTGCTTTCCTCCCAAGTTGCCTTTTTTGTGTGTGTTTTTTATTCCTGTCTAAAGGCTTTCATTGCTTTGGGCTAAATGAAGTTCAGATTGCAACAATAGCTTTTTCAAGGGATATTGTAACGTTGACTAATTTGCCTGCTATTGGTTATGCCCAAGTACTAGTAGACACATGACCTGTGGCTGTTTGGCTTGTCCTCCTATGGGAGAACACTTAATGAAGCTAATAAGCTGTATTAAAAGAAAATAAACAAGTTTCCATGGCCCCCAGCCTCACAGCCGCATATATGTGGTTATTATTTATGATGCTGAGACACCAGTCCCACAGCTCCAGCTGCCCACTGGGCATTTCCACTCAGAAGGCCTCCGGCACTTCCTGTCTAACCCATCTGCAGCCCAAACCATTAACCTCTCTTCAAAGCCAGCCCGCACTGTTGGAGTTTTAGGGGGTCAATAAATCACACCCTTTCCTCCCCCCCCCCCTCCAGTTAAAATTTGTTGTTGCTGTTTTTAGAAGCACAGGAGACAAACAGATAAAGTGTAAAACAAATGGGCCTAGATCTGCAGCCAAATATCTCCCTAATACTTCAGCCCCCTGCAGTCACAGCCACAGCCGAGCATCCACAGGCCTCCACCACAGGGGAGCTCACCAGGGCATCTTGGAATGGAAGAGAAACACATGTGTCCTCCAGGCACGAGCTTGCTCAATTTCTCCTTTATAACACACCAATCAAATCAGTCAGTTCTCCTAGTTGCTCGCGCTCTCTCTCTCCATCTTTTTTTTTTTTTTTTTTTGCAAATGAGGGCAATGAGAATGCACATTCCACCATTTAATCACTAGTCTTTGTACTTTAACATTTAACTTATTACTTTACTGTTTCTTAACATATATTTTTTATCATTGGTAGTGTTACAGATCTCTCCCATTACCCCTCCCTTACCCCTTTCCTTCCAGATCCTACCTTGCGACCCCCGAGTCTTCACCACCCTATTGCCTGTGTCCATGGGCTATGCATATCTATAATAATAAAAGCGTAATATGCTAATTAGACTGGATAGCCAAATGACCTTCTAGACATCATTCCGGACGTCCTTACAGACGAAGCCATGGTGGTGAGGGCCAAGGCAGAGGCAGTTAGGGGCGATCAGGCATGCAGGCG
>NW_006293313.1:1377171-1385055 GCF_000327345.1 Myotis davidii
TTCCAGTCTTTGATGTATCTCTTCTCGTACCCCCACCCCCACATGGAGGTATGTCAGTTTGTTCCATGCCTCAGGTTGGGACAGCATGGATGGACCTGGAGAATATTATGCTAAGTGAAATGAGCCAATCTGAGGAAGACAAATATCACATGATCTCAATTATTTGTTGAATTTCCTTGTCTTTTGGGAAGGAAACAGTGAAGTCTGGGGGGCAGGGGCTAGGAACCCTAGACCCTTCGGGAAGCCAGGAGATCAAGTTCCCACTAGCGATTCACCCCAGACTTGCCTTTTTTTAATTAAGATTGCCTTCTTAATTTATGTGACATCAGATTGAGCATTTGGGTGTGAGCAAGAATATTTCTACATGAAATATTCTATATTGAAAGAATCTCCACCACTTCCGCTGTAACCTGGATCTTTTTCATCATAAATAAGACCCCACAGTTTTAACCAAACTCATGTTTTCAGCTCTTCCAGGTGACTGGGATGAATGCTGACACAGGCCTGGCTCGGTGGCCATTGGCAGCCAGAGAGAGTCAGGCCTGGTGGTGACTCAGCTGATGCCGCAGCTGCACTTACAGTAAATGTGTTTTGCAATACTCTTGAATTTTAAAATAGTTTTTGCTAAAAATTAAGATGTTTTATTTAAAAATTGTTATTCTCTTTGGGTGGGCTCTTCACTATGTCAAGAAAAGGAAATATCAAAGATTGAATATCAAATCAACAGGTAAAAGAATCTCATCCCTTTGGCAATGACCCATCAGTACAGGAGAGGTCTGGTTTTATAGGAGGGAAGTGCAAAGGACCTAAAGGCAGTAAGAATAATGCATAATAATAATTGTTGTAGTTTGTACATTTTACTTGTATATTTACCTGAGGCTGGGCGTGGTATTAAGCAATGCTCTTTACACATCTAACCTTACAGTAAGCCTGAGGTGGATACTGTTACTCTCCCCATTTTATAGATGAGGAAACAAATTCAGAGAGGTTGCCTTACCCAGTGTCATCTAAGATAATAAATGGCACAACCTGGATTTCAACATGTGTTCATGGACTTTACCATAGTCTACTACATTTTACTTAACTTACATTAGCAAAAGTTTACTAGAACGCAGGTAAGAATTCCACCAAACTTCTGTCTCGCATCTGTCTAGCTAGAGGTTTGTGATCAGTTGCTGGCATCTCATTTTTAGAAAATCCTTTTAAAATAGAAAAAATTCCTGGGATGGCAAGAAGGATGCTGTGTTATCTAGATACCTCTTCATATTAGAAACATTTGAAAAAATTGGCAGAAGGGTTGGCTTAGAGACTTGAGGACTTGGGGAACATATAGTATCTGGTCTCCAATGCTTGAAGAGCTTTCATAGGTAAGGAAATTAAACTTCACATTTTTAACATCCAAAGTCATTCTTTTTTTAAAAAATATATTTTATTGATTTTTTTACAGAGAGGAAGGGAGAGAGATAGAGAGTTAGAAACATCGATGAGAGAGAAACATCGATCAGCTGCCTCCTGCACATCTCCCACCGGGGATGTGCCCGCAACCCAGGTACATGCCCTTGACCGGAATCGAACCTGGGACCTTTCAGTCTGCAGGCCGACGCTCTATCCACTGAGCCAAACCGGTTTTGGCCCAAAGTCATTCTTATGACACATGACTGAAAGTTATATGTATTATCAAAACATGGGCTCATTGTGTGGTCATATTCTCTTCCAGGTAGCACTTAGAAGCCCTTTATGCATGGGATGAAATTTCGCCTGCTCCTTTTTAATGTTGAGGTGACTTTTATTTTTTCAAACTGCAAAACACATAGTTCAACTTGATTTCATAGTGAAATCATTCAGAAGCTCCTATCTGCATGATTGCAGCTGAAATAGACTAAACAAAAAAAAAAATGCAGTCAGTACAAATTGCTGTGGGTTATCTATACGGCTACAGCATGTGGTGAGAACCTGGAAGCTGCATCCACAGAATTTATGAGGCTTCCCGTAAATCAGCTCGGTTCAGTGTTTCAGACCCTGTATCCAGCTCTGCTTGGCTGTCTAGACACAGCCTGAGATGAAGCTTCAAAAAATGGGTATAAATGAAGCAGCCAAAGCCACCAGAAGTCTTTGACCCTCTTCTAATGTTTCAACCAGATAATTCTTTTCCCTCTCAAGAATTTGGCTATCCTTTGAGGGGAAAAAAAAAATCAAGTTTTTCCATGTGAAGAGCCCCTGAAAGAAAATACTCTGGAGAAAGGTCAGTGAGAAAGGGCCAAAGCTGGATTCTTCAGATCTGCTTAGAGAATGTGGAAAGTCTGTACCCTTTCTGCTGTGTGTGCTGTCCAGCTGGCCAGGGGTCTGTGGCCTTTGGCCAGCTTTGCCCTCCCTGTACCTTTACATCTTAAAGGAACTTGTGCTGTGCAGTGGAAATGCCTTGAATGGAAACCTAAATGGTAGCTAAACGCTCTGGTACAGAGGTAATTACAGAGTTAAAAACTGATGGATTTTCATTTTGTCATGATAATATATTGTAAGATAATCCATTACCCTTTCTGCTCTGTAGCGGAGATAGGATCTTTCAGACTTTCCAAAAATAAAACTTTCGTACTTAGAGAGCACACTTTCATTAAATAGGCCCCACTTTTCATTAAAATGACAAATTCTGTTTGTTGTGGTTCATCTCCTTAAACTTTTTTTATCTTATGTTTTCTGTAGAAAGTTAAGGATTCAATCAGAAATGAAAAAGGTGGTTTTAAAAATAAACATAGTCCAAGTTAATTCCATAGTTCTTTTGTTCATTCATTCATTTAGCAAGTTTTTGTTTTAAGGAAGCCACAGCCTGTGGTAGGCCCAGGTTGTGCCATTTGTTAGCTATGTGATCCTGGGAAAGTCACCTATCTAATCCCCCTGAATCTCAGTTTCTTCAGCTGACAAAAGGCTCTCTTACCAACTTTGCAGGATTGCTATGAAGATTAAATGAGATGATTTTTTTAAGATGGTGAAAAATTAGAAGGTCTTCTTTTGCTCTTCACCCTCCATTGTCATATCCGAGAAATCTTGGCAACAGAGAGGGAGAGTCTCAAAAGCCCTAGAAATGTCAGTCAGCTTTTTACAAAACTCATGGAGTGAACTAGGTTGAAATTCTATAAGTGACTGGTGCATACTTTACCTTGAGTAAGGAAAATGAGCTAAACAGGAAGACAACAAAAAGAAACTTCTATAGTTCCTCACTGAATCAGTGTGAGAAATGTGGATATGGCGCCCACCAGAAACCCAGATAGCAACTTTATTTGGGACCAATTCAAAGTATAAACCCAAGTAATAATTACAAATGGGAAAGTCCAGGTGCAAAATGCCTGATAATAAATATTTATTCAAGTTAAATATAGAGTTCCAGCTAAGTAATTGCTTAAGTGGAACAACAGTGAGTGCGAAAGTATTAAAAGAAAAAGATAAAAAGAGACCCTTAAAGAGATGTGAAAACAAGAATTCAGAAATAATCTTCTAGGTCGGTATTTCTAGATAGATTAGCAATTATCATGAGATAAAGTAGAGGAAAATAAAAAGCTTCTCAATTCTTTAGTAAGTCAAGAATTATTGTTTTGTTTCTGAATTTCATATATATAACAATGAACTAAAGAATTATTTAGAAAACTTAAAAATAATCATTTGCTGTAGAACTGAGACTGCTAAAAAATATATATATAGAAGCCAAAAAGGTAATTTACTTCTCACCCTACACAAAGGAAACAGTAAAGAGTATTATAAAATGTTTTCAAAATGACAAAACTAAATCCAAGTATATAGCTATGGCAAAAAATAAACATGATTAAAACATCCCAACTCTCCTGGGGAATAGAATGATGGGCATAAAAATGATACAGTCTTTGCCCTCATGTTTTTTATGGGCTAGTTGGGAAGACATTATCAAAATCAATACATAAGTAAATGAGAAAGAAAAAGAAACATAATATCAAAATCACCTACTGTGATCAGTGCTGCGAAGGAAAGGGAAATATGAAATAGAAGCATTTATGAAAGAGGAGCTGACCTGCAGGGGTGTCAGGGAAGTAGTGTCTGAGGATGTGATGACGGAGCTGAGATTCCCAGGCAAGATTGGAGTTAACTGTGTAACAAGGGGAGGCAAGAGAGCTGCAGGCAGAGAGAGCAGTATTTTCAGAGAACTTGGGAGCAAGCATGGCCCATTGGAGAAGGTAAAAGTCGGCCAGTGTGGCTGCAGCAGAGAGGAGGAGAGCTGAGTGTGAGAAGAAGCTGAAGAAGAAGGAGGTGTTGGGCCAGACCACACAGGGCTCTGTAAGCAGGCAGCATAGGGAGTGAGGCCTTTTTCTAAACCCAGGTAGCTATTAGCGTGTTTTACAGAGGGATGAAAATACCTACTCACATTTTCAGGACATGATGAGGATTCAGTGAGAACAGATTTGATGCTTGGAGACCACTGAGGAGGTGATAATACGATGGTCGTCAATATACCGGCAATAAAAATTTAGGTGGTAAAATTGGAGAGGAGTATGAAAGAGTGGAAGGTGGCTAAGATACCCCCCAAAATCTCTGATTACACTGCTGCTCTGTGAAATGGGAACACCAGTGGGCAATTCAATCATACATGTCAACGGCCTTTGAGATACTCAAGTGGAGAAGTCTGTAGGCAGCATGAATCTGGTGCAGGTCTGGAAAGGAGATACAAGTGTATGAACCATCTGGGTTCAGGTGTAAATTGAGTCTTGCAGGCATGAATGAAAAAGAAGAAGAAGAGAAAAAGATTGTTAATCTTATACACTGCTAGTATCTGTCTAAATTGGGGTATATTTTTTCTGGAAAGGTGATTGAAATGCATATCAATATCTTAAAAAATGACCATAACTTTGATCCTGTAACTCCATTTCTAGGAATCTATTCTCAGAAAATAATAATCAATGTGACAAAGGCTTATGGATAAAAATATTCATTTAAGCATTATTTATTATTGCAAAAAAAATAGAAAATTACCTGTCTAATATTAGGAGGAGATTAAGTAAATTACCATATATTTATAATAATTAATATTGTCATTATAATTGGATGTTTATAAAGATATAATTGCATAAGTAGATGACTGTGATATAATAGTAACTGACAAAGATCACCAAGTTGATAGAAATGGAGATAAAAACTTAACTGTGTGAAAAATGCAGAGAACAAGAGTATAAGAAATAAGTTTATCTGTAAACAGTGAAAACAGGATGATTGTCCCAATTTTTACTTTTATCTAGTTCCCAGATTTTTTTAATGGGCATTTATTATATCTTTTGTCTTTTTTTTATTATTAGGAAAAGGAATATAAAATTATAGTATTGCCACAGTTACAAATATTCACTTGATAGACACTGGTTAACTTTCTCTCCTTTTCACAATATTGATCATTTCTGTGTTGTTAAATCTAGCATAGTATCTTTGGTATGTAAGATTACCGCTCTGCAATGTAAACTTCTATGAGTCACTCAGACTTGTAAAATAGTCTCAGAAAATTAATCTGATTACCAGGCAACAGCAAATGCTTCCCCCTCAGAGCACCTCTCCTCCATGGGCACCCATTTCATCCCATTGGGAGTGTTAGGATTTTTTTTAACTTCTTGCTCAGCAGTACAAATGACTGAATTCTTTAATGGCAAGCTTTTTAAAAAATTATAGAATACATACATATAGGAATTCGCTAATTATTTTAAATAAAACGAATTGGTCTGTGTTTTTTCCTTCCAGGGACTGAGCCAACCATTTGGTCTGCCATTTGTATCACTGTCTGCAGTAATAGAAAAAAATCATTCTGAATTTGGTTCAGAACTAAAAGCATGGTCTTTTTTTAACTCCAGGAATGTATACAAAGACTATCGCTTCCTTGAGCTGGCCTGTGATTCGCAGGAGGACGTGGACAGCTGGAAGGCCTCTCTGCTAAGGGCTGGCGTCTATCCCGACAAATCTTTAGTAAGTGGGAGAAGTCTCTTACTTTTAACTTATTAACCGTTTTTAAGAAAACAGAATTCTACATGTTATATTTTAGAGAAACTAGTTCTCCTTTGACCTAATTTGGCACAGTTTTAAGCAATACTTTGCTTATATTTTTCTCCACTAGATTTCTATTTTAAGAAGTTTATCGGTATATTTAGACTGAAAGAAAATGCCCCACTCTACCATAAAACATAATATATATATAACCTCAGACCAGGAGATAGTTTCTTTGTTGTAACTTAAAATTTTATTTTCCTTTATATGATACTCCACAGTTGTTATGGTATTAATACAAGCAGTTTATAGCATTCTTCATATCATCATAGCATATATATATATACATATATATGTATATATAATTAATCATGACACTCTTTTATATTCTTAAAAATGTACTTATTTTTATAAAAAGCTACCTCTTTTATTATGTCTGTAGTACCTGTTCCAAAATTATATCTGTTCAAACTCTGGTTAATGTTACTGTGAGTGTGAAGAAACAAAAAAATATATAGCTATTCCCACTTATCTTTATTAATATACTTCAAGTGTCTTGAAGACACTTTTCTCATTCAAGCTAATAAACAGACCTTCTATTTGTGTTCTTTGGAAAATGTAATATTATACAGACAGGTCTGGATTTCAGCTTTGCAGAAGTCCAACCCAACACACATCCACACACTGTTAAACAGACTCTGCACATGAGCGGCCCTCACGGCTTCCTCGCTGTTCCCCACACGGCACTGTACTATCCAGTGCCCCCCAGGACTAAAGTGCTGAGACTTAGCCTTGGGGACTGAGTCCAGCTTGACCACCTGGGTGCTTCCTGGGCTCTATACCAGTTTTTAGGACTGGTCACACAAAGGTAGGGATATTTCCAGGCCCCAAATAGGACAGAGTGAGTCTGAGATATGGGCGCAGTGTGGGACCATTGAAGGCATTCTGGGGACATTCCGACCTGACCACGTCCCTGAGGTTACACTGGAATGTAACGAAGTTCTGGGACCAAGGATTGAGGATTTGTGCCAAAATGTTCTTACTGCTGTTACCTTAGCTCACACGTACACCTCTTAACCCCATTCCAACCTCTTTTGTCTGGTTAGCACCTAAAATGATGAACCCACACAATATCTCCTTGCACTCTAAATGGGGTGACACCAGACCAGGGGTGGGCAAACATTTTGACTCAAGGGCCACATGGGTTCTTAAACTGGACCGGAGGGCCGGAACAAAAGCATGGATGGAGTGTTTGTGTGAACTAATATAAATTCAAAGTAAACATCATTACATAAAAGGGTACGGTCTTTTTTTTTTTAGTTTTATTCATTTCAAACGGGCCGGATCCGGCCCGTGGGCCGTAGTTTGCCCACGGCTGCACCAGACCCTTTCCCGATGATGCCAGGCAGAGAGATGTAGATATATGATTTTCATAGTTATCCAGCTTTGACCAGTTGTGTACACACATACTTGCCTAGATAACTACCATTCTAAAGACCAACGTGAGAAAGCATTGAAAAAAAATTATTATTCATTCTGATCATTATTTATTACTCTTCCCTACCTATTAATGGTAGCGTGTTTAATTTCACAAGCATTCTATATTAAAAATGTATGAACATTCTAGGTTAATTTCATATTCATTCATTTCATAAAAGCCTATTGAGCACGTGCTTTTTTCCAGGCATCCAATCTAGGCACCAGGGCACAGAGGTGAGCAGTGAGGTCCCGCCCCCAAGGAATAGACAGTAATCAAGGCAGTGAATAACCGCATAACTGTAGTGTGATGTAAGAGAGCGATAAGCTCTATAAAAATACAGTAGGTTAAAGGGATAGCCAGTGCTATGAGGGCAGGTGAGCTTTATTTTAGGAAAGGTGATCAGGGGAGCCCCTTGGGAAGAG
>NW_006293313.1:1385113-1385799 GCF_000327345.1 Myotis davidii
GAGTAAACAATGAGAAAATCTAGAAGAGTAGTTGTGCAGAGGTCTGGCACAGGCAAAGCCAGTGCAGTGTCTCAGAAGAGCAACAGAAATTTCGGTGTGTCTGGAACACACAGAGGAAGGCCAGGAATGGTTGTGTTTCCAAGACGAGGGTGGTCAGGAGCAGCTTGTGTAGGCCTCGGAGGAGTGGTTAGCATTTGAGGCTTATTCCGAGTGAGGTTGAGACATCAGTAGAAGGTTCCGAGCCAGTTTAGTGACATGATACGATTTTCATTTTTCAAGATCATTATGGCTAGGTATGAGGAGAAGCAGTAGAGCCCATGGTGGGTTCGAGCACAGGCTTTAGTGTCTGACTACCTGTTGACATTCCAGATGCTCTCGTACAAGCTGTGAGATGCTGGGCAGGTTACCTGGCCTTTTTATGTTTCAAGACTCCCATTCCTAAAGTGGAGATAACGCAAGTCCCCATGGCTTGGTTGACAGGATTGAATGAGATAATGCAAGAAAATCACTGAATAGAATGGACATAAATAAGCATCCTATTTTTATTTATGATGATGATGAGCAATTTATCACATATTACTCTCTTTAACAAATAGAAGAAAGAGCTAAAACGCTGTGGATAATATAGCCCAGTGAGACTTTATGCTATTTCTATCTCCCAAATATGTTTGGTTATATAAAACCTC
>NW_006293313.1:1385844-1399408 GCF_000327345.1 Myotis davidii
TGTGTGTGTGTTTCTTACATGTAACTGTAATGTTTGTGAAAATGTTTTCTTAAATAATAATTTTGTTAATTCAGCTTATTTTATTTTTTCAGCTTATTTTAAATGCGCCATGCATGTTTACCATTAAATAAATCACGTAATGAATGTATCTCTTGTGAGGAATACACTGTCTTGGAAAAGCACAGTTACCTTCCCTTCAGTGAATTGTTTTTATAAATCTGAATTTTCACGTGTCCACAGCTCTACACAAAGAAGCAGCTCAATGAAATACTAGCTTTCTTTTTTTTTTTTTGCAGAATGCTCAATTTTAAGTAAATCTAGAGATTAAGCCAGTCCTACACAATCAATTTTGGTCCTTTTCACATGATTTTTATTTATTTAGAAGCACACATTCTGCATAGTGGTTTGGGAGATCGAGACAAAGGGGTGTTTTACTACAAGCCAAAGACATGGCAGGAAATTAAACTTGGCAGCACGCCATGGACGTTACTTTTCTCAGTTTTCATCATAAACACTATTTACATTTTTTTATGCACCAGGTTACATTACACGATTGCTTGACTTTCAGATGGTTAAATGGCTGCTTACTACTGAGAACAATCTGAGTAGAACCCTTGTCTAAACATCCCGTTTTGTGACAGATAAGACTTGGGGGAAGGGATACTTTCAGATACAGTTATTTCTAATTTAGATTTGATGAAGACATCAGATAAAGCTAATAAGAGATGCCTCTGTCTAAGTGGGTCGTTTTGTTTTTGTATCAATAAGCCATCAAGTCAACAGCCAATCAGTCAATCTCTCCCCTAATAATTAAACTTTTATGTGTCATACATGGACATGCGTCTAGACTCAAAAAGCTCTGCTTTCTACAATTCTATTTTAACTGGAAAAATTCTACATTGATTATTACTTTTTTAATTGTATAAGGTTTGGCTTCATTTAGATAAATAGCTGTCACCTAACCTGGAATAAAATGATGTTTCAGACCAGTTTGATTTTCAACTAAGTTTGCACACTTTTTTTCAACATGCTTTTCCCCATCATATTTTTCTATCACATTCACATGATGGAATGTTTCCATGTAATTAATATCATAATATTCTGCTACTCTGTTTCTTCTGTCTCTTAGGTCATTTCTCTTGGAGTTTTCTACTAATTATTTTTCTTTGTTTCCTGCCCTTCCACCCTCTTCCCCCACTTCCTTCCTCCCCTTCCTTCCTCCCCTTCATCTATCACTGTTGTGTTGGACTCTAGAGATTAACAGATTTTTAAAATGTTGTCATTCTTACTCTATGGGAGTTCCAAGTCTAGTAGAAGAGACAGAGGCAAATAAATAATTACTCTACAATCTGATGAACTACAGTGGATATCTGTATATACTGCCACAGCCCAACTGTACAGTATCTCCCCCATGTGCACTTTTTAATTAGCTTCAATCCTTGATCTCTCTGGATCTAAAGCAAAACGTAGGCTTCTTGTTTGAGCAGTGTCGTTGTGACCCTAAGGTGGAAATGAGGAGTCCTGGCTTCAGTTTCCCACGGTGCCACTGATCTACCCACAAAACCCACACACAACCTCTCTGAGCCACAATGCAGCATTCTTTCTGAGAAGCCACAGTATTTTAAAAATATATTTAAACCTGACCTTAGCTAGTCTGGCTCAGTGGCTACAGTGTCAGCCTGCAGACTGCAGAGTCCCTGGTCTGATTCCGGTCAAGGGCACATGCCCACTTTTTGGGCTCGATTCCCAGTAGGGGGTGTGCAGGAGACAGCCAATCAATAATTCTCTCTCATCACTGATGTTTCTATCTCTCTCTCTTCTTCCTTCCCCTCTGAAAGCGACCGTTACGACCGATGATGGGACGACTGGCCGGTAGCTATGACGTGCACTGACCACCAGAGGGCAGATGTTCAATGCAGGAGCTGCCCCCTGGTGGTCTATGTACTCCCACAGCCAACCTCCTGTGGTCCCTTCCCTGGCTGGGTAGTCAGTGCGCTCCCACAATCAATCTCCTGTGGCCGGCAAATGTCCCACGGTCCCTTGCCCCAGCGAACTGGTCCTGATGGCCCCGATCAGGACTGGGTGAGACGGCCCCAATGGCTTTGATCACCGAGGGACCCTATCTGTGCATGAATTCATGCACCGAGTCTCTAGTCTATACTAATAAAAGGGTATGTGCTAATTAGACTGGACGTCTTCCAGACATCCTTCCAGACAAAGGATGGTGGGGGCTGAGGCAGAGGTGGTTAGGGGCGATCAGGCCAGCAGGGGAGAGCAGTTAGGGGAAATCAGGCAGGCAGGCAGAGTGATTAGGGGCGATCAGGCAGGCAGGCAGAGTGGTTGGGGCAGTCAGGCAGGCAGGCAGGTGAGCGGTTAGGAGCCAGCGATCACGGTCCCGGATTGCAAGAGGGATGTCCCCCAAGGGGTCCTGGATTGGAGAGGGTGCAGGCCAGGCTGAGGGAACCCCCCACACACACTCCATGCACGAATTTCATGTGAGGTGCTAGTATATATATAAAAAGCCAGCAAGCGAACACCATTAGCAACCAGAACAACCTGCAGACTGAAGGGTCCCTGGTTTGATTCTGGTCAAGGGCACATGCCCACTTTTGGGGCTTGATTCCTAGTAGGGGGTGTACAGGAGGCTAGATCTGGGGGTGGAGCCAGCTGGCCAAATCCCCTGCAGCCTCTCCCCCTGGCCAGCCCTGCCCCTGATCCCCCCACCTCCCTGATCAGCCCGCAGCCCCTACCCCCAGCCAGCCCTGCCCTCAATCGGCCCCCTCACTCTTATCAGAGGCAGGGCTGGCCAGCCAACTACCCATGGCCCCTTCCCCAGGCCACTGGCCCTGGATCAGCTCCCACCCACCCCATTCTGGAGTGGGGCCCGCCAGCCAACTTCCCACCATCTCCTCCTCCCGACAGGCCCGGCCCCAATCCACCCCAATTGAGGCTGGGCCGGCCAGACCCCACCCATGCACAAATTCATGCACTAGGCCTCTAGTACTGTAACTGAATTTGGATTTAGCAGAATTTTATTTCTATTTCCTTTGGCCATTCCACTGAAATAAAGACCACTATAAAATTTTATATCAAAGAAATGTGTAGGATTTTATACATTTTCAAATTAAAATTTTTTTAAATAATTAGATAAAATGTATGTGCATGTATCAGTAGTTACAGGCTACAATTAAAGCACTTTTACAAGACTATTTACAGACCCATGTACATAAACTTTTCCTATAAGTTTGAATACAAACAAATGTGAATTTGATTAAATATCTAAAGAACATGATATAACAAATGCCTGATGTTTCTGGCACAGTTTTGTCGGCCCAGAGCATGACTTAAATTATACATGAACAGTAGGAATTCCGAATTCTTTGGAGCATTTTGTGTGAGTGAAGGGAGGTAGACGTTAAGTCAAATCCACTCACATTTGAATCCTGACCCTTCCAATTATTAGCAGTGTGGCTCAGGCAACTTAACTTTGCAGTTGTTTATTCTTTTTAAAACTCAGAGTAATAATACCTTCCTCAAGTGATTTCATCAGATTAAGTGAAGGCAGTTACGTATCACACTGAGCTCAGTGCCTAGAACTGGGTGGATGTGTTCAATGCCATGTACATTATTGTTGAAAATCATTAATGTGCTCATGAAGCTGTATCTTCCCGTTTAATAGTTCCCTTTTATTTGGAAACTATCATTGGGATTGGGCATTGGAGGGAGAATTTCCCCAACTGTTGGCTGAGGAAGCCGACTTGCTTAGGTGGGTCTTGGGGTTTCGCTGCCCTGTGGACAGCCCAGCTCGAAGCTCCATCAGTCAGGATTGAGCTGGAGAGGCTGTTGGGAAGCGAGGATTCACAAGCCTGCCCTCAGAGGCTGACCTGCTGGTTCTCTGGAGGAAGCAGACCCCATATCCATGCAGGCCTTGAAAAGAAATTTGGTGCAAATTCAGTTCCACGTGTTAGGTCATATACCCCAGGGTGACTTTTTATGAGGTTTCTATTAGCTATATGGATAGTGTATGATTTCTTAAGAGATGAAAATTGGCAGTAGAAAATGGAATGCCCTGGAATTTCATTATACCTCTGTATTCAAAACTCTCCAAGTCATAATGCTTTTGGGGCTGCTTTGGAGGTTGAAATCATACTATAAGCCTTCTTGGGACCTCAGAAATTCTTTTTGGGTAACCTCCAAAACCGAACCATCCTTTGTGACAAATGACAATTAGGGGAGTGGTCTCTGTATCTTTCTAGGGACAGAAGAAAGGCCACAGACCTCCGTAAATATTTATTAATGTGGCGAGGGCCACTCACATGGGTTTATTCAGCTGACTAATGATACAAGACTAACAATGCCCACCATAGCGCCGCCACACCACCCTTTATCCTTAGCAGGCTCAGTGCTTGGAGCAGCTACCTGACCAGTTCCGAAGAGTCTTAGTTATTCCTTAATAGAGGCACCTTCAGGGATCCAAACACAGAGCATTTATAGTTTCCCACTCCAGTCCTGTCACACCTCTCCCAGCATAGATAGCTGGGAAATGATGGAGGAAACAAGAAAGGACAGCGCCCCTCCACATCCTCCGCTTGTACATTTCTCCCCTTTAGGGATGAAGGCCCCTACTCTGTGACATCACTGTTGCCTCTACAAACAGAACCATCTGTATGGAGCGAGGAAGCCAGTCATTCCCTAACGTGCAGAAATACTTGGTGGGACTCCTGAAACTGATTTGCTAGATCAAAGCTGCACGGCTGTGGAATGCAATAAATTCCATCTGCTTGAGGAATCTGCAGCAATATTGCACTGCTTCGGAGAACCGGAGTCCCATTATTCTCCAAAATAGACTTTTTCTACTGTTAAAATTCCCTGTGGGGAGCTTTACTGCCTTCTTAAGCAGTTGGCATATTTTTTACAAAAGACTCCTTTTCCCCCTCCATTCATTCTTCTATCCTTACTTATGTCTCACGTAAGCCAGTGCTGTGAATGGTTCTATCATGGCAATGCACAAGGCCAAGAAGCCCCTTTTCAGTTTTATCAGTGTCTTTACATTTCTATTTTTATTCAAGATGATGGCTGTGAAACTCCTTGAATTAGACATTTCCTCCAAGTCACCAATTGGCATTGTTTTCCAGAAAACAGCGCTCCCCTGAAAACCTTGTCGAACCCGCCCTCCAGAAAACTGCCAAAGGTGTGATTTCCCCTCCACATCCTCTCTGAGAACCAAAAGCCAGATCTCCAGCCCAACCTGTCACTCCACTCCATGCTCTATCCCCTGCACAGATGCATGACTTTTCCCAACTGTTGTCTTCAACTCAGCCTCTCAGCTCAAAATTCCTCCCTGGCCCTTTGTGTAAAGAGCTCAGATCTGTTCCCTGCCCTTCCCATCATGTCTCTCTCACGGGATCTGACCCTGTGAGGACTCAAGCCGCCCTGGGACTAATGAATCACCGCTCTATTTTTTTAAGCCATATGTGAGTTAAATTGTTTGGTATAAATCATACGCTTGCAGCTCTAGTTGAAACAGGAGACCCATTTTCCTACTGCCTGTCCCTGGCTGCTGCTCTGTGTCTCTATCCAGTGTCCCCTATAGAAATAACTGCATTTTTGGGACAAACCCTTGAATGTGGACCAGTGTTTATCTTGGCCACATCCCCACTCTACAGTGAGCGCTTCCTGGGCCGATCCAAGACAAAGCTCATAATTTACAAAATAAAAGGACGGTACAGAAGGAGGTCAGATGCGGCCTGCTTACCCTGTTTCCCCAGAACCACCCACTCATTCCTTCTGCTCTCTTCGCCTTTTTTTTTTTTCTTTTCTACCTTCTCTGAAACCAAGGATGCGGTGTTTGTTTAAAAACGCATTGACGGCTGAAAATTTCCGTTGGCTTGGCATGTTGGAGGAGGGGCTGTCAGGAAAGGGCAATTCGACATACTAAATACTTTGCCTTTCATGCTAGCAGTTCACTCCTTACCAATCAAAACCCATGCCTTTTGGCCAGGTTCCCACACTCCAAGTATCTCGAGTAGGAAGAAAGGGAGAAATCTCTGTCTTAACTTTCTGCCGTTATAAATGTGTGGTTTCATTTAATCTAAGTAGGTCCTTTGACTTGTCCTTGAGCTCTGGGTGCTGTGTGCATACGTAGGGGATGCGAGTGACCAGTTAAATTACATATTTTGATTTTGCTCTAGCTCAGAAATTACCTCATAGTTTTAACATAAATTCATGTTTAACCTATTTCTTTTTCTTTTTTTCCCTTGCTGCTGCACGTACAGGGGAACAACAAAGTAAGTTCTTTGTCCTGCGGCAGCTCCTCTTTCTCTACTCCCCTCTGCATGCGTCTTGGCAAGTGCATTTCTATGCACGTTAAAATGACTGTCGTTTGTAACCGTACACAAATGACATAGGGTGTGCAAAAGCCAGGGGCAGCATGCATTTGGGTTCCCACAGTGGCTGTGCTGTTTTGACCTTTTGGAAGGGAAATTGGTCCTTCAGAGTTGATTATTGGGCATTGATATCATAGGGAAACAGATGGACACTGAGAGGAAAGGTTATGAAGATTTAATAATGAGGACCCTTTGGCAAGAAGGATACAACAATCTGCTGCAACTCAGTGCAGCTGAAGTTTTGGACCCCAAATCAAAGCTCTCCTGTTCCTGTGCAGTTATAAAAACCCCAAACTGAAATCATCAATAGCAGGATGCTGGCTTAGCTGATGCAACTGAGTTAGATCAGCGCTCTACCTTTGAAGGTGCCTTAAAATGGATGGAGGAGGGTGGGGTCAACATTTGACTTCGCTTCTGCGCCCTTGATGTGTTCCAGCTGGAGGAAGGTGGGAGGGTCTGGGGAATGGAGAGGGGCTGAAATGTGCATGATAGATTTGTGAAACCGGCAACATGCACAAATGGTGGACATTCTCATAATGTTGTTATAATAGATAAAGGAGCCATTTAGTTGTTCATAGGGTTGCTAGCTTGTTTAAACTTTAATTCAGGTTTTCCAAAAGGTAAGAACTACTTCACACAAATATTAATTATATAATAGTCAGGTCGTTGGGAAGATGGTCTTAACTTCAGCGGGGTGATTGTTTTTTATTTTGTTCTAATGAGACTTCTTAGTGCTTTCTCCCACCAGGTGGCCCACTTAAAAAGGGCCTCATTGAATACAATAAGAATTGAAAAGAATCTGCTCTAGAAGGGTCTGCCCGCATATTTAAACCAGCTGGAATTCATCAAAATTGCTATTCATAAGCCATACATATAGAATGTAAAACAAATGTGGGAAACCTTGCAGTTTAATTGGATGGAATGTGCTATTATGGAATAAGTTGACGTAGATGGTATTGAAAAATGTGTCACTTTATAAATTTATACCAAGTAATAATATTTAATGAAGTTAAAAATAATACAAGTAACGTACAAGACAGGCATTTGTGAAAGAGCAAAGGGGTAAACTCAGCCCACTGAGAGTTCACCTTTTTAAAACAGGTAAGTTATGAAATTGATGAAAGATTTATTACACTAAGTAAAGGATACTATTTCTCATATTATGACTATTAGGGGGGAAAAAGTTGGATAAAATGTAAAAGCCAGTATTTCAGTTCTTATACCAGATAACCTATATCAGTGTTTGAATAGTAAGGATTTCTGATCCTGGTCACTTACACTGCACTACATTGCCATGTGCTGTGTCTACACTGTGCTGAGTCTGTGTCTTCACTGCACTGAGTCTGCATCTACACTGCCATGTGCTACATCCCTTGTTTGTTCGTTAAGTACCTGAGCTAATTTGAGTGCACTCATAGCAAGACTGTGCGTGTCTGCCACAGGCCAGGGGACCAGCTGCTGACATTTTGAGGAGGTGCTAACCCACAGGCCACTCGAGGAGCATTTATGATTTGCCTCGTTCACTAGTGATTTCACTGACCACTTGAAAGCATTTGTAATATTCCCAGGAGAAAACACTCCTCCATAGCAGGAGTCATCCATTTGTTGTGTCTTGCTTGGTCAAGTTCTTCTGGGTGATAAACTGTTCAGTTTAATAGAGTTGACTGATTTTCAATTAATTATAATACAATGAGCAATAAAACCCAACATTTCTAAACTGCTGCTCATTGTGGGCACATCTAGGATGAAGCATAAGGCTCTCCTGGGCCTCCTGTCCCCCTGGAGCTGCCCTCTGCATCACAAACACTTGGTACAGTGCTGTCGGGGGGAAAGAGAGGGGTGATTTCAGGGGGTGGCGAGGGTATTGATTGGATTGTCAAAGACAGGAGTGCTTACTGGTTTGATTTTTAATTGTAGAGCGGATACTTTGGAGGTGCTTGTATTTATTGGCCTTAATTTTTAGTTGCTTATGTTATGTATAAGTGATTGCTTATGAAAAATATAATGCTGATACTTTTAAAATTTGATCATTATACCGACCATGGACTTTGGCATGAAAGAGCCTCCTCAAATCCCCAGCAGCACATCTGTGTGCTATTTTCCCTTAGCTTAGAATCTCAGCATCATGGAAAACACTGGCATGCAAGCTGTGCTGTCTCCATAGTTATAGATCCGATCCAGAGTCTTCAAAAGGAGAAAATGAGATCCTTTTCCCCCCTCTCATGCCGGAATGCTTCTGAGTTGTCCCCAAGGCAACATACCTGACTCCTTGCTTGCCATTTCCGTGAGCCAGATGTAATTGGTGACTCACTTTAGACTCATAGTGGCTGTTTACTTAGTGAATGGCATTTTATTAGTTATGATACTAACCAGACACTAAAGAAAAAGAAGCCTACTTAATTAGTGTTGCTTTAGCTGAGCAGCATAAATGGGTTCATCTTCCCACATTCATTAAGTGTACAGTCCATGTGCACGAGCGCGCATGCACACACACACACATGCACGGAATGAGCCTAATATTCATTTTCTCAGTGACAGAAAAATTAATGTTTCATCCATCTTTAAATTACACTTAATGTTTGGGAGCTAATCCTCTAAACTCCAGGAAAACAAACCTGCACAATAAATGCATTTAGATTTACATTATGAATGCATGCTGGAACAGAACACCAAGGTTCTCATTCCTCTTTGAACAATTATGTGTATTTTGTTATTTTTTCTTAAAAAGCACATTTTCCTTTTGTGAGGAGTACACAGTTGCTTGGAAAAACATCTCCTCCCAGGCCCATTAGTTATTTTTCCCATTGAAAATGTTTTTCTGTTGGCATAGTGATACCTAAGTGATACCATAGTGATGGTGGAATCTGTCTTCTCCTTAGAGGGGTTTCCCTGGATCCTGGATTCTAAATCGGTGTCTTCATGAGCAAGACTAGAATCCAGGATTTCCCGAGCCAGTTTTGGAATGTGAACAAATATATACAGTAACAGGGACTTCTTTAAATTTTTTTTTGAATGTCATTTTTAAAACTGAGGCCTTCAGGTAAAAAGTCATTTCTATGTTTTCTCCAAGATATTTAATTTCCCTCTTTACTTGGTGTCCTTTCTTGGTAGGCATTTATAAAAATTCATTAGACTTCTAATTTTTATCCTTTACTAAAGACTTTGAGTTTTTGGTTACATGTCTTTGATATTAGATTAGGCAAATTAAAGGTAGAAAACTCGAAATACAAGGAATAAAATTCTATCAAAAGCTCTCAAATTTCTCGATGTTGTTGGTGCAGAAAGCTAAAAAGAATCCCAAGTTCAGGAATGACTGCTTCAGAATTTTTGACTTTTGGGGGAAAACTGCATTTAATCTCTTATTATTTTTTTATTACCTTTGAAAGAGAAATTTACTGTTACTTTACTTAACTTTGGTCTTTTCAAACTGTAGGATTCTTACATTTCCCCCAGGAAAAAGTATGAAGTTGACTGCCTTGGTTGGAGAGCAGGCACATTTGAAAAGAAGAAACAGAGCCCCAACTAAATGCTAAAACAGAATTTAAAAATAACTAAGCCTTCGTCATTAGGGCAAATGCAAGAAATGTATGCTTATTCAAGGGCTTTGATATTTAAGAAGAGAAGAGGGAAGGGAAATCAGATGTAAACACTTGTTTTTACAACACTTACAAAGTGCCTTTTGTCTAGTGATTCCCCAGTACATTCCACAAGACTTGTGGCCATGTCGCCTCCATTAGTGGGAAAAGTAGTTATTACCTAGAGTACATATTTTGGTGATCCCTTGGATTCCAGCAGTCATTTGCAAAGATAGAGGGGGCCAAATCAAAGGTCACCAAAATATATCACACTGCAGAGCACAGATGTTAAATCTATGTTAATTTGTCTTGCCTCTTATGCCAGACCCTCAACTCCTAAATTCCTGTCCTTGGTCATATGTGAGAGAGTATAGACAGACACTGAAAACCCATCATCAAATCTGGAAATGTCTTGATGATGTTATAGTCTTGGTAGGTGTAAGGGGCAAACAGTACAGTGTCATGTACATTTCCTAATATGTTGAATGTATATGAGGAAGTCAGAGCATTCTAAGCGGTGTAAGTAGTCAGCTCAATTAGGGTTATTTATTTTCTTTGAATAATGTATATGCTTTTCCTGATTTTCTTAGAGAAGCTAAGCAAATGTATTTCCCTGGGATTTCAGGAGAGCCCATCTGGTTCACTTAATTTATACATAACCCAATAAGAATATCATTAAAGTTAAGAAGAAAGGATGAAAACTCACTGGCCTCAATGTTTTATTTTAGTCCCATGTGCATATAAAAATGAACTGTCTGATTCAATCATCACAACACCAGTAAGCCTTTGGTTCTTTTTTGGCAAATCAGTCTTAAAAGAGCATTGCTATTGCCTAGATTTTTAACCCCCTGTCATTAATTTTAATCCATTGGAGGAAAGGACAGTTCATTTGGAGGCAGAAAAGGTTGAGAAGTAAGTTGGAATCTCTATTATGTTCCCAAATTTATTAATCTTGGCAAATAGACTCTATCAGAAAGCAAGAAAAGACCTGTTGCTCAGAAAGCTCACAGTGGGTGGTAGAAGAGGGACTTCCGAAAGGTGCTTGGGCCTTATTTATGTTTTATTTCCTCTACTGTGCCCCCCAAAACTCTAGTTAGTGAGAAATAATGAGAGTAATTGCGGCTTCCATCATAGCTTTTTTGGACATATTTTCTCTGACAGTAATTTAGATACCTTTTTGAACACAAAAGAGTCTGGGAAAGAACAGTATCTGCTCCACATGAAAGATGGAAAGTGTGTGTGTGAGTGTGTGTGTGTCTCCCATGTGCACGCACATACACTTGTTTGAGCACAAAGAAAGGTGTAGGAAATGGGTTGGAAGAAAACTTAGGGGTTATTTTTAATTTCCCTAGACATTGATATATTATATATTTCTGTATTCATGCATCATTGTTGTAAACTTAGATATCCAATAAGGTAAGGAAATTTGTATATGAAAAGTGCGTATGGGGCAGTAGGGGAGGGAGCAGAAACTTTAAGATTGGCTGAACAAGGGAATAGGAGCCACCTTTCAGGAAGCTAGAAGAAGGCCAGGTGAGCAGACCTACTAGTCATGGTAATTACGGCATAGAAGCCATACACTTGTCTATTAAATGTTAAGCAGTCTGAGTGGCTAGAGTGGGTAGACAAGTATCCCAGAACACAACCTAAAATAAATTACTTACTTAGGACTCTTTACGTTTTTAAGAAACTGCAAGGAGGACTAACATATTGTAACTTAAAACGGTGTTCTTTTTCTAGAGCAATTTCATTTTGTTTGCCTCAACTTGATTCATAATATTTTGGTCCAGAGTTAGGGGTGCATTTATTTTAATTATTGGGATAAGTAGTATCTAGTAAACAAAGTTCTAAAACTAAAACAAAATAACAAATAAGGTTTTAGAACATATATTTAGTTGCATGTCAACCTATTAAATCAGCCCTAAAATAGAAAAGGCTAACATTATTTTGGGGTAACTAACAGTATGATAAATGAGATGTTAAGACCCATTATATAATGGCAACACACATCCTTGCACATAAATTATTAATGCTGACCAACTTTTAATAGAAGAAAAGTTCTGATTGGGACATTTTAATTTCCCTCCTACATTTTCTCATTTTATGTCACATTGCTTCAAAGAGAATAATTGGTAACGCTTCAAGAAATAGGTTTTAAAAAAAGAACAATTTGATGCAGAGCAAAACAGAGCTTTAATAAAAGGATGATCTTGTCAAAATTATTTTATCCCTGCAATTATTCCCTCTAAAAAGAGGCTGAAAAAAAGAAAAGTATTTCCACTTATGACAATGGTTTTCAAGTAGGGCTAATTTTCCTCCAGGCAGACATTTGGTAGTATCTGGAGATATTTCTGATTGTCAGTGGTACTCTTGGAATCTAGTGGGTAGAAGCCAGGATCCTTTTATTTATAGCATAGCCTCCACAATAAAGAATTATCCAGTTATATGTGTCTAGGACGATAACCCTGACCTAGCTTGAAGTAAGTATGCAGGCATATAAAGTTTGAACCTGTGACCTTCATTGTCTAAGCCCAATTCACGTAGGCTGAAGAGCTGGAATCTGCTCAGATTTCAGGCTCTGGCTATCTACAGTCCCCACTTTCCATGATGCTTCACAGTACCTGCTCCGCATGACAGATATTCCCTGCCCTTTGATTTCTTTGCCTTTGAAAGTATGACAGTAACTGAAAAGATTTTCAAACTTGGGCTTGCATACCTGGTTAAGGGTACAGGGTCAAGGACTGTGAGTGTTACAAAGAATTGCCTTTACACTTTTTTTTATGAGCATATGTCTTTCATTAAATAAGAAAAACCCAATTTTTTTAAATGTGTGCAATTTTAGCGCGCTTCCACCTAAAGCCCATTTCAAAATTGGAATGCTATGAAAACTAAAAAGTTAATATGTTTCTGTATTTGAGCATTAGAACAAGACATAAAAATAGACTCAGTAAGGTGAGGTTAAAATCTGAGTCTTTATCAAGAAAAACAGTTCCAATGTCCCCAACTAAATACCATTCTTCTCTTTCCACGTGGCCTGACAGTTCAACTTATGGATTGTCAAACAGAAAACATTTTTGACTAAGGTATGGAATGTGTTGTCTTCCAGTCACATTTTTTTTTAAAGTCACTCTAAGGAAAGAGCCGTGCAGGAGAAACCAAGATGGAGGCATAGGTGAACACCGGAAGTTGCTGCCTCCGACAACAACTTCAAAAATACAACGAAAAGACAAAATGGCCATCATCCAGAACTACAGGAAGGCTGGCTGAGTGGAAATTCTACAACTAGAAGGAAAGAGAAAAGCACACTGAGACACAGAGGAGGTACAGAAGTAAAGTGCAGAGGTACGGAGGCTCAAGCGCGTGCAGAAAGGGGCTGGCACCTGAGGATGCGGCTGTCTTTTTGAATTGGGAGGGCGTCACAAGCTCCTGACTGCTCTGAACTCCAGTTCTGGGAAGTCTCTGGGGAACCAGGACTCATACAGAGAGAAACTGGACTGTCTGGCAGCGGGCAGAACTTGGAACTTCAGGGCGGCTTTCCCTCAAAGGTGCTTGCAGCGATTACCGGGACACTGAGACAAGGGGCCCCTTAGGGCAGGACTGAGG
>NW_006293313.1:1400788-1408560 GCF_000327345.1 Myotis davidii
TTATGAACAGCAAATACATATCCATCAGCAAGTGAATCTAAAAATCAAGTGAATAAAAAATCTGATGAACAGAGTAAACTGATGAATATAATAGAACCAAGGGCATGGAAAGAGAGTGGACTGACAATTCTTGGGGGGAAAGGGGTGTGGGGGTGCAGGAAGAAACTGGACAAAAATCGTACACCTATGGATGAGGACAGTGGGAGGGGTAAGGGCAGAGGGTGGGGTGAGAACTGGGTGGAGAAGAGCAATGGGGGAGAAAAAGAGGAACAACTGTAATAATCTGAACAATAAAGATTTAATTTAAAAAAAAAAAGTCACTGTAAGATGGCCAAGACATTCAGACCCCAAGATAAAGCCACCCACATCTGAGTTTGCTCCGCCCACTCAGAGCTAGGGTTTTCCAAGCATGGGGGCATCAACTCTGATACTCTGCTTTTCCTCAAATGTGAAAAAATTGCTGAAGTCAGTGTGGTAGCCACGTGTTACGAAGGCTACTAACAATTTTACCTTTCCAGTTCACGCAAAATGATGAGAGAGTGATACTGATAATGAATTACAGAAGCATAAAATTATAAGATGTATACTATTGTAGATTTTTTAGGGAACAAATATCACATCAGACAGGGGTGGGCATCTAAGTTTCATCTTGGATTCTATAAAATAGTGTGATGGTTGTGGTCCAGGAATAGGGCTTTAACAAACACGGTGTATTACAGCTGCTTCCCAAATAGGAGGGCTCCCCATTCTGGAAAAAGCAGTTTCATACCAAGCAGGGAGCTTTAGGCACAGATCTGGCACGACAGCATTTTGTGCAATTTTCTGCAATGAGTTGCATTGATTGAGTCATTACTTAATTTTTATTGTCTGTTTTCTTAGCTGAACTTCCAACTCCATGAAGACCAATTCCTCCTATGGTTTTGTTGGCTTGTTATACTTTGGACATAATAGGTAGTGTGTAAATATTTGTGCAATGATTCAATAAATGAATATAAATGATGGAAGAAATAAGCCAAACGGTGAACTTAGGCATCGAGTTCAAGGGCAGGAGTAGGTGTCAGGGCGAAGGAGGAAAATCGGGGTAGTAGGAATACCAAAGGGAAAGGTTGTGACATTGAAACAGAAAGTGATTTCCAAGCCGTTAACCTGGTCACCTTGACGGATTCACCTAAAATTACTGTAGCCAGTTCTTTACCGTACACTTAAATGTTTACGTTGCCAGACTATCCACACACCTCATTCTTTAGGGCTAGGCAGAATGATGTGCTAATGGAATAAATTGTTAGGGTTTTTTCCAGTATGTGTAACTTCAACCTGATTGAGCTTCATTTACTCCCAGCTTGTTCTGCATATATTGTGCCATGGGAAAAAGAGCTCTTTATATCTTAATGCTTTTAAAAATAGGGATGGTAACATTACTAGGAACAGGAAATCCCTCAGGATTATTTTGTTCCTTTCCTCTGTCTGCACTTCCAGGTCAGGGATGGCTCTCCTTCCCTTCAGCATAGAGTTAGGACTTTGCTTTATCAGTTATTTCTGTGCTCTTGAATTTTCACTCTTTCACTGGCTTTTTCTCCTCTGCATATATTTGTATACGTATATGACATATGCATATACACGCATACATACATGATTTGTATACTTACGTGAATGTACTTTACTTTCTCCTTTTCTCCACCTGGCTTTTCCATTCAAAACTGATTTAGTTCAGATTGTCACAAGGGGGTTGAGAGGCGCTACTCGCATCTAATGGGTAGAGGCCAAGGATACCCCCAGACATCCCATAAGGCACAGGACAGCCCCCACAAGAATTGTCCTGCCTGAAATGTCGGTGGTACTGCTCTTGAGTATCCCTTCAGTAAACATTATTTTCTCCATTCTAGAGATGAAGAATGTGGGGCTTCATTAACAAACTCCCCAAAGCTCACATATCAGGCACATGGGCATGTCAAGATTTGATGCAAACCCAGCTTTTAATCTAGAGTTAATGTGCTTTTCAATATGTGTGTTCAATTTCAGTCTAATTTTTATTGTCACATGTAAATTTAGAGTGAACGTCTTTGTACGTAATTCCTTATGTATATTTGTGATCATTTCTTCAAGGTAGATTTATAGAAGTGGAATTAGTATCAAAGTGATGAATAATTATAGAGTTTTTTTATTCAGTCCACCAAATTACTTTCCTCAAAGCAATTCACATTGCTAGCATCTCACCTAACTGTAACCTACAATGAGTATTATGCTTCTACTTTTTTATTTAACCCTCATGGCAAGGGTTAATCAATGCCTTTCCTTTAACAAAACAAAACAAAAATACCCCTGTTTCTCAGATAATCTCCTTTACCTGCAAACCTACTGATTCTTCCAATGAAAGGGGCGGAGGAGTGCAGTTTTAAAGCTCCGGTCTGAGCTCAGCTCCCAGCCCTGTCATATAGCTGCTCGGGGACTGCATGTGACTCTGAGCCTCTCTCTTAATTCCTTCAGTGGAGGTTGGTGTGAACTTTCATCCTGCAAAAACTAAATAAGCTAAGATTTGTGATGTATGTAGAACAGTGCCAGGAACAAAGTAAATTCTCAGAATGTGTTGGCTCTCTTCAGTGTCATTACTTTCAGTACTTGCATGGCTTTTTAAGCTTTGGTAAAGTGCCGTGTTCTGGTCCTAGTGGTCACTCTGACTCCCAGTATTGTCTTTATTCTGCAAGTAGCACTCTTTTCCAAGAGTGCTGTGTTCTAAGGTCTTTCTCTTTCCTGAAAGGCATCAGCCTGTTGCTGAGCGACTCTTGACTTTTATATCCAGAATTTGTTCCCAGCCCGGCATCTGTGCGCCAGGCTGTTCTCATGTACCCTGCCACTCTACCATTCCCATCGAGGCATCCCAGATCTTCCTCCTCGTCGTTCTCAGCTCTTATATTTTCTTATATCAAAGTTTTATATGGCAGCACTTCCCAAAGTATGCTCAGCCTATTTTTTTTCTAAAGATTTGATTTGTTAGGGTTACATTGTATTCCTCATCTCCCTTCTGGTGAGACACAGAGTAAACGAGCACATTTTAAAAATCGAGAGTACTTTCCTGGCCGGCGTGGCTCAGTGGTTGAGTGTCGACCCATGACCCAGGAACTCATGGCTCAATTCTAGTTAGAGTACATACCTGGGTTGCAGGCTCGATCCCCAGTAGTAGGAGGCAGCCGACTGATGATTCTCTCTCATCATTGCTGTTTCTCTCCCCCCACCCCCACCCTTCCTCTCTCTGAAATCAATAAAAGCATTTAAAAAAAAAATCCTTGAGTACTGGAATAAACAAACACGTAAATGTGTTTGACTCCACAATTCTTGAACTTATTTTATCAAATCACCACCACCCCGCTGCCATGTTTTCAAACAGTACCTGTCACCATCATGTAGTATGAGTGTTGGGAGGCGGGGATTCCTTGCAGAGCAGGTAGAGATAGAGGACTAGGCGCAGCCTCTAGCTCAGGGTGTCCCCACTTGGCCCATCCAACCTGCATTGGCCACACCCAAGTGCCTCCTTAAAAATGGGAGCAACTAGCCTTCTTTCATCCCTAAGACCTCCCCCACGTCTTAGGAATTTGAATTCTTAGGATGGCTCCTGGGAATATGCACTTTAAATACACTGCCACAGTGATTTGGGTAATGTCTAAATTTTGCAGTTACTACTCTATACGTTAACAGCAGCCATTAGTATAAGATACAAAACCGATGGATATGATGAATATTTCCTTATGTGGCCATCAAAGAAGATTTCACACCCACAACCTTCGGTTTTACTGTGAGGTAGATTGATGTAATGTCAAAAATCATGCCTTAGATCAAGGTTTATCAGAAAGCTGGCTGTCTTATCAGCCCTTCCCAAGTCCCTGTTAGCTGTGAGTAGTCGCAATCATTTTGCCAGTAGCTGGGGAGCCTGTGAATGGATTCTGTTCACAACTCCAACACCGATGGTGGGGACTCATTCTGTGTCCGCATTGAAAACAACTGTTGGCAGCCCCCAGGCTGGAAGGAAGATCGGGAGAGGCCTAATACATGTCTTCATGGCACAGGATCAGAGCAGCCAAGGCCACCAGGGGTGCCCCCAGAGCTCAAACTAGCTCACTCTTCTGTGTACATTTGTTTGTTCAGGGAAGTCATTACCATATCTCTTTGTACTTTTGTGCTAAGGGGCTCTGAGAACTTCCAGGGACTTTTCCACATGAGCCTAAGTGTATAACCAGTACTTCACTTTGGTCATAACTCCAGAGGGAAAGTGGGTCTGAACCTGACACATATAAATAGTAGAAAGTTTATTTGTGTAGGTTTACAGTTTCAGTGTTCTTTCTTTCGCTTCCTTTCTTTCATTTTACCTTTTTGCTTTTTTGAACTATTCTGCTGAATATATTAACTTGTGAAAGGCATGTTCACATTCTCTCCCTTCAGTGATTTAGTTCCATACTTGGTACCCTGCCAAGTTTGACCACACTGTTCATTGACACTTTTTTTTTTTTACATAGAAAATATAGTTTGATTGCTTTTAAAGGAGAGTTGAGGATAGCCTCTGGTTGGGATGTATTTTGGATGTTAAGTTGTTCCTTTTCAATGTGTAAAAGACAGTTTCAGTCTTGGGATTACTTTAGAATCGACCTTTTAATTACAATTCCTTCTTGACTTTTAATGGTTTTAAAATTTTGCATTTGCTTTCCTTGGGGGACATGGTAATGCTGTTCTTGAAAACTTCTACCCAAACTTTATTGTCCATTTCCATCTATTTTTCCACTGGTCTGTTTCTAGAACATTTGCATTGGCTTATATTGCCTTGGAAGCCTTACCTCTGTTCATCACTCTTGCCCTTACCCTGCAATCAGCATGAGACAGTCATCTGCTAAGAAATCTGTGATGCGCCATCAAAATACTGCAGTTGATACAGTTTTTCATGCTATTCTTGGAGGTCAGAGCACCCAGAGGAAAAACAAACACTTGCTGTCCAGCCATATTTGAGGGCTACAGCTTCCTGAAACTCTAGATCAGTGATGGCGAACCTATGACACACTTGTCAGAGGTGACACGCGAACTCATTTTTTTTGGTTGATTTTTCTTTGTTAAATGGCATTTAAATATATAAAATAAGTATCAAAAATATGTGTTTGTTTTACTATGGTTACAAATATCAAAAAAATTTTTATATGTGACATGGCACCAGAGGTAAGTTAGGGTTTTTCAAAATGCTGACACGCTGAGCTCAAAAAGTTCGCCATCACTGCCCTAGAGTAATGTACTTGCCTAGACTTTCCTAGGTAACCTCCCAGTCTCTGAGTAGGTAAAGATAACCTGAGAAAGAGCCTTCTTTCAGAAATCATCCTCCTTGTCCTGCCTGTTGACGTTTGATGTCATTTATTGCTTCTGTCATTTCATATTAGTTCAGTTCACCAAGCCTCTGCTGAGCACTTGCTAGGTGCCAAAGAATACCGAGATTACTCAGTCATCCATTTCTGTCTATAAGGAGCTGCCTGTGTCACAGAAGCTTATAGCACAGGATGATAGAAGGTGTGGTTAGGGTTCAGTGGCTGATAAGGAGCACCTGGCGGCCTAGGGGGACAGGCAGGAATAGCATCTTAATGGAGAACAGGTGGCACCTAGGCCCAAGTGGCAGGCGGGGATCAGGTCACCGAGGACAGTGTACTTCCTCCCGTGCCATCGAGATGCCATGAGAGCTCAGAGTGGTGATTCAGACTGTTTAGTCTAGTGACTGTGAGAGGGATACATTCCATGAGAGCCAGGAGACCAGCAAGAGATTCTCATAGTAGACAAGGAGGTGAGCGCCCGAACCAGGAGAGTTTAAGGGATAGAGGATGGTGTTCAGTGAAAACTGTGCCCCTTTCCCGTCTTTTGGGTTAGATTCATTCTGGGAACTTAGTTGGCCATCAGAAGCAGATGTAGGTTGACACGTTTTCTTGTATTATACTTTGTGGGTAGACTGTTTTCCTACTCAGGGCAAACCTCAGTCTGTCCCCATGTCCAGTCCCAACTTATTTCTGTTTCCGTCTCCCAGACTTGTCCGCTGCCCCGCTCCACGTGGCTGCTATCTGCTGTAACAACCATCAAAGTTAATTCTGGCTACTCTCACGAGCTTTTCCTAATTACAGTCGCTGACAAACATTGGGCATCACAGTGAGTTTTCCCATTGGCATGACCCAGAGTGAAGAATAAGAATAAATAGTATGGCCCTAACTGGTTTGGCTCAATGGATGGAGTGTCAGCCTGCGGACTCAAGGGTCCCAGGTTCGATCCTGGTCAAGGGCATGTACCTTAGTTGCGAGCACATCCCCAGTAGGGAGTGTGCAGGAGGCAGCTGATGGATGTTTCTCTCTCATTGATGTTTCTGACTCTCTATCCCTCTCCCTTCCTCTCTGTAAAAAATCAATAAAATATATATTTTCTTTAAAAACTAAATAGTATGAACCACTTTTCATTGATTTTTGGTGGGGTTTGTTTTTGTTTTTGAACGCACCTGGGACCCTTCAGTCTGCAGGCTGATGCTCTATCCTCTGATTAGGGCAGTAGGGTTTGCTTATACTAAATCAATTGAAACACGTCAGTATTAAAAAAAAAAAAAAAAAGCAGCAGTGGCAAGCATGTTGTAAAGTTAGAATCGATCACAGCCTTGTCCTGGGACTTGTTCATATCCCCTCAGAAATCTCTAAAGCTGTTTCTTGTTGTTTTTTTCCTGATATGAGCCAGTTCCTTTGTTCTTTTCCTTTTACATTTCTCCTTTTTTTCTTACCTTTTTGGGGATCCTAAGAGTGTTTTAAAATGGTAAATTCTTTAAGAAACCTGCAAAAAAAAAATCAAAACCTCTACAGCAATAAACTTGGTTTAATGTGGTCATTTTTATCACAGATCAGGCTGCCCAAGGCGAGCAAGCTCAGCCAGTAATTTGGGAAGCCTTTGAAGCCACATGCACATGTATACATTAACCTCCCAAACCAACCATGATTTTAATTAACATAAAAATAATCTAAAGGCCTCCTGATTAGACACCGGGTGGCTTTGACGAAGCATTCTGGGCAGGGGGTGGGGAACAGGGAACAGAGAACTCTGACCACTCCTGTCCCCCAACAAGCATGGCTTTCTTTAATCATTTAGAAGCACTTTTCTGTGTGTGTGAGTGTACGTGTGTGTGTGTGTGTGTGTATGTGTGTGTGTGAGTGTGTGTGTGTTGTGTGCGCTCAAACTATTTTTTTTTTTTTTTGCACAATGTTCTTAGAGACCCAAAACGACAAAATTCCAAAAGCTTTTGTAAATTAAAAGGAAAGGAACCAAAACTGTTATAGATTATGTCAGTGAAACCCCACATTAGGAGAGGAAAAGAAGTAGAACTCTAAATCTCTTCTAAAGCATCTGATTTACACCATATTCTAGTAAACTGATGCAGGCCGAGAGGTTTCATTCATTTCTTCCGTTTGCCGCGTGGGGTACAGTTAGGGCGGCTGATTCTCCGAGGGACAAAGCAGAAAGGATTAACTCGAGCCAGCCTTGCTTTTTATGTTACGTGGTTTTGAGTTTCAGAGGAGCTGAGTGCCCTGTGAATCATGGAAGCAACTGACTAAAAAAGCCTCAACCCTCTAACAAAAAGCAGATTTTTTTCCACGTTTCTTCCAAGTTTTTATTTCACATGGAAGTCTGAGATACAAACTATTTCTGTAAAACTAAGGAAGCGTAGTCATTCTTGCTGTTTGGGGGGTTTCCCAGAGAGAATCGTGTTCAGAATGTGCCCCCCCCCC
>NW_006293313.1:1409108-1441584 GCF_000327345.1 Myotis davidii
ATGTGCCCCCCCCCCTTTTTTTTTTTTTTTTTTTGCCAAAAGGGTTATTATGTGGACTGAATGGCTCAACAAAACAGACAACACCACCTCCATTTTCTTATCCATGTTATTTACTGGGGTTTCCCTGAAGAAAGCTTAAGAATTCTTTCCCCGTGAGTCACTGACCAAGTGGTTGTTTTTTTAAATATAAACTTTCCCTCAGCTGGTCAGTTTGGAACAGTCTTCTCATCTTGTGTTCACTTCGGGCTGCTCGCCTTCATCTGTAAATGATCACGTCTGTAGCCAACTCGAGTGGCTTCCACTGGGCCAATTTCTTTCCATTTAACTCTCAAGTTTAAGTAATCAACAGCCCAGTCAGACAAGCGTCAGAGGACTCCGAATGTGACCTACATCAATTATATTTTCATTGCTTTGGCACAGCGCCCCTGCTCGGTTTAATTTCTGCTGGAATGAGTGAGATGGGAAATGGTGCTCTTTTTTTCACCCAAAATGGTTGGTGGCCTCCATGCCCAGGTCACGTTACTCTCTTACCGTTGTGAGTAGGTTAGAAGATAGTTGTCTCTACTCTTGTCTTCTTATTGAGTAAGAAGCTAGAATGACAACCCTTGCTAGAGCTTTCTAATTAAATATTGACACCTTAGCAAAGGTGTCAATATGCATGTTAATCAAAGTTAACTTTTTGCCCATGGAAACAGCCCTGTAATTGCAGTCTTCCATTCTACAGAAGCAATGTTGTTTTAGAGAACATTTCTGAACCCCTTCCCACCCACTCTCCCGGTGGCTATAAGCAGCCCTGCTGTTGCCAGCAGAGTGGTCTAGAGTCCCTGCTAATTACCTCCTTCCACAGCTTTTGATTTTGAGCCCAACTGATGGCGCCAGGGGCTGAACCACAGTCAGATCTACAGGCCCCGGATTTGCCAAGTGGAATCTATGCAGTTTGTTTCCTTTCTCACAGTGTTTTCATGATGGACTCAGCTCAAACTGGAAATAGACTAGGAATTAGTTCAAAATATTAATGGCTGATGGCATAAGTTTTGAGAAAAATAGCCACATGTGTGTGGAAGGGAATTGGAGGGGTGCGGGGGGTGTATAAGAGAATGAGGTGGGCGGGGTTGCGTACAGACATATCACAACATTTGTTTTTCTATAGATCTTGGCATTTTTAAAGTTATATTCCGCTTATGACACGAATACTGAAAGCTTTCAGAATATGTCCCATTTTATAGCCTCATAAAGATTTTATTCCATTGTCTGTTGATGACTAATGTGTAGGGTCTCCTGTCCAAATCAGATGTGCCTAGAATTTTAGCTAAACTGTCATCCTTTAAAAATATATCTTGGAAAAGAAAAGATAATTGTGCTCATAGAGGGAATAACAATTCTCCTTCCAGAAGATTCAGAGGAATTAGCCTGGGACTCCCGCAGTTAGTTATCTCTCTGTTTCATAGAAAATAATCAAACGCAAAAGCTTTAGTTTCATCACATTTTAAAATGTTTATTTCTTAAAAACTATTTTTCTTAGATGTATCTTGCTTTCTTATTTGAGGCTCCTTCTGAAAGGAAAATTGATTATGCTAGAGAAAAAAATGTTAGGAGACAAAACACTTCTCAGACAACTGTGACTTAAAGACTACATAAGAGAACTAAACATTTTGCCCCCTATCAGTTTGGCTCCATGGGCATTTAGGGTGGAATGGTCATAAATCAAGCATTTCAAAAATCTCCAAGGCAGAGTGAATTGAAATTTAGCTCTCAGTTTCTATATTGATAGGGAGTCAGAAAATTAGGCATAATTTTAAAGAGCAGAGAATCTAAACCAGGGGTGGGCAAACTTTTTGACTCGAGAGCCACAATGGGTTCTTAAACTGGACCAGAGGGCCGGAACAAAAGCATGGATGGAGTGTTTGTGTGAACTAATATAAATTCAAAGTAAACATCATTACATAAAAGGGTACGGTCTTTTTTTTTTTTTTAGTTTTATTCATTTCAAACGGGCCGGATCTGGCCCACGGGCCGTAGTTTACCCACGGCTGAAAACCATACATCACACACACAGACAGACAGACACACACACACACACACACACACACACACACACGCATACACGCACGCACACGCCCACACGCTCCTCATCAAATTTACCAAACATTTAATTGTAGTTGTGCCCTCTCAATTCCCTCATTCATTCCACAGCCATTTAGTTAGCGCCTTCTGTGTGTCTGGCCCTGTGTTTAGAGTTGGGTGCATAGTGTGAATCAATCCTGTTCTTAAAGAGATCCCAATCCACCAGAAGAGACTGATAAGAAAATCATTTACCATTACCTGGTAATGCTGTAATTGTTACATTAGGAAATAGAGATAAGGGGTACCTAATTACATTTTCCTACAAGCCAATATGTGGGTCAGAATATGCTTTGAAAAGGGAGTGATGTTTGAGATGACTATTAAAGGGTAAAATAAAAAATCTGGGAGAAAGCTGAGGTGAGGGGAGTGGATCCAGGTGGAGGAATGGTGTACATGAAAATTCAGAGAAATGAGAGTGTGCTGGGGGAACTGAAGAAGGATGGCTATGACTGCATGAGTCTGTATGAAGGTATACAAAGGAGGCTGAGGGGTGGGGACGGAGACAGAGGACCAGTCTTGCTGAGCTTTGTATGCCATGGACAGGAGCATTTCTCGTAAGAGTACTATGGGGTCATTGAAGAAATTTAAACCTGGGTTCATTTTTATATTTTAGTAAGAGTGTACTAGGGGTGAGCAAATTGATTACGACGTAGGGCTGAAGATTAAGAAACTTTGCAATAGAAAATAAATGTTGAAATGGGGACAGATAGACTACTTTCAATAAAATGACAGACCAGTTATCCTGGTGTACACACCCACACCATTATAGTTAAAATCGTGAATGTAAAATTTGTTTTCAAATGCCTTGCCAAAATGGATTGAGAGGAAAGGATCCCCAGAAGCCAGGAAATGATGTGAAAGTAAGAAACTTGAGATTGTGAGCAAGTGCAAAAGCTGGTTTCATCCCAAAGATTTCCCCCAAACTCTGGGGATGGTGAGCCTTCGTCATGGTGGCCAAAGAAAGCCTGGGAGCAGGTGTATAACTCAGGACAGCCCCAGTTCTAAGGAGTCTACTAGACTGTTACACAGCCTGGCACTATAAAAACTGCAACCTTAGCATAAGGGAATGCTAGAAATAAACCCATTGTCCAGAGGATGGTGCAATGAAATGATCCTTTATTGACCTTGGCACTAAATGGGAGGAGGGCAGTGGCGGAGACCTGCCTTCAGACAATATAACCACAAATCTGCCCTTACTTGAGTATAACGTCTGAATTCATGCTCGTGTGTTATGAGAAACCTCAAGTACAAAATTTCATTTTCCTGGGTTAGTAATACCCCAGAGAAACTAGCAGAAGCAAACATAAATTCCCTACGGGAAAATGCAAGTTTAACCCGTAGGTCTTGAAGACCTACGTCGGTCTTAAATGCAGGTCTTGAAGAACTCCCACTAATAGAGTTCCAATAATGAGGAGCTCACAAGGAAGAAAGGAAGGGGGATCAGAAGGAAACAGCCGCTGCTGAGAACCAAGAAAAACAACACACAGTGAAATCAGACCACTAAAGAAAAGATACTGGCATTATTAAGCACAGAAATAAAATTTCAATGTTTAATAAACAAAAGAGAAACTTGTAAGCATGAGCAAAAAGATCAAGCAGACTGGCGGGGAGAAACTTCTAGAAATGAAATATAAGCGTTGAAATGAAAAAAAATCAATCAAAAATTTCCGTGAAGCATATTAGACATAAGCCAGTAGAGAATTAGTGAACTGGACAGTCTGTGGTAATATGAATACACTGACCAAAATAAAGCTGAGACCAGAATAAAACCCACAAAGAAAAAAAATTGAGATCATAGTTAGAGTGAGTCTAACATCTATCTAATCAAAGTTCTAGAAAGAGACAGAGCATGGGGAAAAGGCATTAGTCAAGGAAGAAATAGCAGGATGTTCATAGCAGCACTGTTCATAATAGTGAAAATCTGGAAACAACCTAGATGGCCATCACTAGGAAGGCAAATGAATAAACTGTAGAATATTTTCATACGGGAATATTAGCATTCCAAACAAGTGAGCTACAGTACATCCAATCAAATGCCTGGGTTAACAATATAAGTGAAACAAGATTTGATAGAGACTATTCCCTCTTTGAAATTAAACATAACTGAAAAAATAACTCTTTAAACTCCATAGAGATGCAATAAAACAGTAATAGGAAAGTGAAAGAATGATGATTGTTCTCACTGATGGTTACATTGGGTGGCAAAGGCAGGTGAATTAGTTGGTAAAAGGCACCATATGCAAATTATTTTAAAAGATGTAGCTAATTCTTTTTGGTAATGAAAACATGGGTGCTTATTGCATTATAAAAATAACTAATTAAAAATCTAAACAAAATTGATCCATGCATTGACCAGTGATAAGAGTGTGCCATGAGGTACCCTGTATAGTGTGGTCATGCTGGACAAAGGGATGATTCACATTTTGGGTGGAACAGAGAGGGACAGTGTGAGATTGCATCATGCTACTCAGAACGATGCACAATTTAAAACTTATGAATTATTTATGTCTGGAATTGTTTATTTAATATTTTAAAACTTTAAGAGGTTGACCCTGGTTAACGGAAGGGAAACCAAGGAAAGTGAAGCTGCAGATGATGGAGGACTTTTTCATTGCTTTTCTAAACTGTGCAAACATGATAAACATAATAGGCAGAAATTTGTATATTTTTACCGTTCAACTAATCACTCTGCCTTCTTTTAAATAGAGAAGATAAAAATGAAAGCTATTATAGAGTGTCTTCCTTCTTCTGATTGGTTGTTGGCTGTTGACTTGGTGTTTCCACTCTACTTTAGGACTTTTTGGCATGGTAGTGATATGGTGAAGTTGCTCGAATTTTTCATACCCTTCCATTTTATCTCATTGGTGAGTGTATTTAATATAGGTAGACTATTCTTCCTGCTAGTGATGTAATATGCTGTTGATTCCAGGGAACTGGATTCCTTTTCTTTGCTAATTTATATCGCATTCAGACTTTTAGAAGATTGCTTAACTATCACTGTAAAACGAGAGAGAAAGAGAGTACTTAGCTTTGAGGAAAATAAATGTAAAAACAGTTCTCCAAGGAGCATAGCATTGCCCCAAAGTGGATTATTTTTCAGGATCTCAGGGACTGTGCCTTGCTACAGGACTGTTCAGAGAAGAAAACAGCTTTGGTTCTTACATTACACTTTCTTTGTGTAAAGGTGTTTGCTCTCCTTTATACAAGACACAATTCTTAAGATCTTTTCATGTCAGCAGGGAACTCATCTATCTGCACATCCATGGGTCCTGACGGCTGTTAACAGCATGGCGTGACACTGCTGAGCAGTTCAGGATGCAGGAGGGGGGAAGGAGTATCCTCCCATCGTTCCCAACTGAAACAACACCAGGGAATGTAGGCAGGCGGAGTAGAATTACCCAAAATGGCCCCGGCTGAAATTCCAAGTCTCCCAGAGACAAAAGTACTATTCACCTCTTCTTCCTCCGGATGCCTGAAATTCATTTGCATCCACTGACATCCTTTAAATTATTACCCTCCTGGGAAAATCTGAACCCCCTCAGAGAACACTTATAAACATTTAGTTGTTTCTGATCAGACCATCCTGTGGTATCCCAGCAAGGAGAAATCACAGCCAGAAATATAGCAAATGTTTCCCATCTACATTCTCTTCATTTCGGGGACTTCCTGCAGCAGCTTTAAAGTGGTCGGGATCTACTTTATGCTTTCATGGTCAAAATCCCCAAATTCGGGCTCCTCTCTGGACCCTTTCGAATGATAAATCTGAAAGAACTTCTTGTGTCCAAAGAAGATGTAAAATGGGAACAAGCAGGTTCCCAAAATTCAGCTGCATCGTAGTTGGCTTTCTGCAGATATCTATTAAAAACGTAATGTAATAAATTTTAGGTGGTGGTGTTTTTTTTTTGTTTTTAAGTAAAATTGTTCAGCAGCAAGAATTTAGCATTTTCAAAGCAGCCACGTGGTCTGTTGCCCAGGACTCCCTTAAAGATTATTTTGCAAGGCTGTTCGACATCTGTCAGCATTTTCAGCATAAACCATCAGCTCAGAAAAATTCTTCAGGCTGAAACCTGATACATCAGGTCTCAGCTCAGGACCTTTTATGTGTGTTCAGGAAAATAATTTCAGCTGTTTTTGAGTTAGAGCGATAGAAAAAAAATGTCATACGCCATTTCAAGACACACTCTTAGTTTATAGCTAGGTGAAAGGAAAACAGACTTCTCCCCAACTAACACAAATGGGAAACAGCTAAACCTTCTGAGAGCTGTGAAGGCTTCTTCACACCGTATTGCTGAAACAGCATGTCTTTATTGAAACTCTAGTGACCGCATTCTTGGTGGGACAGTATTTGGAACACTGCCCAGCTTTAATTCCGGAGGTCAGAATGTGCCTACCTCTTGGCAGCTGAAGATGAATGTCTTAAGTGACAAATTCCAACCCTTCAGCCCCACAGATCATTGTACAGCCAGAGAGGCTAATACAATAACCAGCAGCTTGCCAAAGGCACTGTGATCCACGGGTGGATTGTGGTTTTGCATGGCTTCGACATACATTACCTTGACGTCTAAAATTACTTCTCAGAGTCCAGCTGTGTGTGTGTGAGATACTGGACTTCATTCCACTGGGTGATCCCATGTAGCCCACTTACAGCAGGAGTGCACTTTTGAACCGAAAACTGTCACCACAAATCTATCTGTGAGTGCAGGAATTCGTGAAGAGTTCCAGTATCTGGTTTGCAAGGATTTGCCGATGAAGCTAGAGAGAATGAGTCTTAAAATTGTTACTGCATTCAAGATGGAAAAAGCATTGCAATGAATGAGCTCTTTGTATTGATATTTTTGAGTTGACTATTTGGAATGTGAACTTTTTTCCCTTTTTATGTGAATGTTAATTGGAAATAGAAAGCTACAGTCTGAGCAGCCCTGCAGCCTCCCAGCCTTCTGTGCCAGGTGTCTGTATTTTGGAACTTCTTGGAACTAAGGAATCCTAAATCATTACAGCATAACCCTCATGGAAAAAAACTTCAAAACTATATAAACAATTAAAACTGTACTAAAATCAAGCATATAGAAATAGAGATAGCGATAGATAGAGATATAGATATCTCCTTGACTTAATAGGACTTTCTTCCCCATAGAGAGAGGAAAATGTCTGCGTTTTCCTGGTTGATTTATGCTTACTGCATATTGAACTTAGAGTTTCAAAAGCTGAATTTCAGTTCTAGCCCTTCAACTAACGTTGGATGACCTTGGAAAAACTAGGCATCTTTTTTGACTCTTCGTTTCTGGAAAAGAAATTTCTAATGTCACAAAGCTGGTCAAAAGCTCAAAACAAGTTATATCAGTAGAACAATTTTCAAATTATACACCTCTACATGTATATAAACTATATGTTCATATTTATACAAATACTACACAGTACTGTTACTAGCATCCAAGGAAAGTAAAAGTGTACAGGTCATGGAATCCAAGTAAAACTTGGCACACACAAAAAAAATGGTGGTTAAGATATAAATTGCTGTGCATATAAGCATAACCAATGGACATAAGACACTGGGGGATAGGGGAGGCTAGGGGACTGTCTAGGGCGGGGCGGGGGGATGGACACATATGTAATACCCTTTGTAATAAAAATTTAAAAAAAAAAAGATATAAATTGCTGCCCTAACTGGTTTGGCTCAGTGGATACCTCTCATTCCACTTATTCATGGTTTACAAAGTGTCTTGTAAGATCAGTAACTATTCTGAACAGCTAATAATAGTGTCAATACATAGTAGTGCTTAACACATAATGATTTGATGGGCGTATGTTATATGAAACATTTTATTCTGAAGAAAAAGAAGAGACCTAGCACCCATCAGAGCTGGCCATCTTTATTATTCTAAACTGTACTAATCTTAGTAAAGGATCTTTACCATAGACATGTGGAGTTTGATTTTCAGCAGGCCTTTAGGCTAGCCATCTTGACTTGAAAACATCCAGAACTATCTGGGACAGTGTGAGAAGTACTATTTTAAATTCCTAATTGAGCTTTCAAGAAAGATGAGAAAACCCTGTGGTGTGGAAATAAAAAGGATCTGGAAAGTAGAGGGGTAAACCTGTGGTGAAGCCACAGCTGTCCATGGGGCACTGGCCATCACTACCTAAGAGCTTTGTGTTTATGCAGTTATATAGCCAATTTTGAACTCCCAGTGTGAGGACAGTGAACACAGACTTGGAAAGAGACGTGCACTACGATTTCTTGCATGCTGGTACAAGCCAGTTCCTACACATGGCTGGATGTATAACTGAGTAAGTTCCCAGAATGCATCAGAGAGAGAGAGACAGGAAATGTATATGAGCCATGAAGTACAGCCTGACATATGTTTAATCATCACTTCCAGAAAAGGATGAACATTTTCCTAGAATTGATGTAGGTCATGAATTCTAAGATCTAGCAACACCACAGGTCACATGCAGGTTCACATTGTAATGGAATTGTAGAATACCAAAGACGAAGAGACAATCTTAAAAGCATCCAGAGAAAAAGTAGAAATCAACTTCCAAGGAACAAGAATGAAGACTTCTTGAGAGCAACAATGGAAACCAGAAATAATGGAATAATCTTCCAACTCTAAAGAGAAACACGGTTGACCTAGAACTATGAAACCTAATGAACGTATTATTGTAAAGTTGGCGCATAATAAAGACACGCCAAATAAAAAAGAGTTCACCACAAATTGATGCATGAAAAAGGAACTTCTTAAAGAGCTAATTTTGGAAAAAGGAAAATCATCCAGAAGGAATATAGACAAAGAAATAGGCAAACATTCAGTTAAATCTAAGCCAACATACTAGTAAAAACAACAACAATAATAATGTCCGACAATTAAAAGTTATGTGAACAGTGAGTTTTATTTGCCACAAATACTAAACAGCTTATTATGCATTTTACTATACTACCACTTATGTAAACAAACAATTGAATAAATAATTGAATAAAGAAGGGGAAGCTCTTCTCTACAGCATAATTCCAGTTCATACATTTAGAAGTGAAGATAGAAGTAGAAAATCACCATGTGTCAAACATTGCAGTAGTAATGGTTTCTCTCAAGAATCACGTATGGATGCAAAAATCAGTAGGTGGAAGGTATGATGAGAAACAGGATGTTTACATAGCCTCCAAGTTTCATCCAAAGATGCATATTAATTTCAAAGTAACGTACCACCTGAATTTAGTAATGCGGAAACATCAGCTAAACACAAATTGAGAAATACTATAAAATAACTGGTCAGTATGCTTCAAAATTTCCTGACTGTTGATCGTGTTGTGTGTTTTCATAGGATGTTAACATTTTGAAGAATCTGGGCAAAAAGTATACTGAAATTCTTTGTATTCATTTTGTGGCCTTTTTCTATGACTGAAATATTTCAAGATGAAATTTTAAAAGTAAACAAAAAACAAAGACAGGGTTATGATCGTTCCCCTCAACCTTTCCATCCTTTGGAGAAAGACCGCTGACTAGGGCCCTCCTCTCCCATGTCTGTCCCGAGACATGGATGCGGGTGTCAGTAGAAGGGGCCACGTGCAAGGCTCAGAAGGAAGGAAACGTTTGAGCCTGCAGCACAAGGTCCCCACTGTGTCAGATCAGCATGGCGGAGGCTATTAAAATGCCATCTTGTTCTCCCTCCCACCCCTCTCTCTTCCTCTACCACCTCACTCCACATCCCAGACTACCTTAACCCTATTGGGAGGATATACAAGGAAAAGAAGAAGAAAAAAATAATGGATGGCTGTATTCCTTGGCACACGAATAATAGTTTCCCTTTTGGGGCTTCAAGAATAAAAAATGAGAGGCTTTAAATCTTGCTAACTTGCACAAGAATGTATGTGTGTGTGTGTGTGTGAGAGAGAGAGAGAAAGAGGACGGAGGGAGGGAGGGAGGGGAGAGAGAGATACTGAGACTCATGCATAGATAAAAATGTAAACTACCACCATGGAAAGAATGATTTTCAAAACCTAAAGCAGAAGAAAACATTATTCCAGAATAAGGTGGGTTAGAGGCCAGTGGGAAAAGACCAGCAGAGAATTTTGGCTAGAGCTGGGCGAATTAGGAAATCCCCTTTTCATAGCTAACTCTAAAGAGATGAGCCTTCATTGCCAAGATGTGTTTATCAAATGTCTGAGCTATCTCGCGGGCGTGAGGTTTGGTTTAGCTGTGTATGAGAGCTCTGTATTTTTGTTTTAGCGGAATCCCTGCAAGACTCTAAGCTCCCTCCCCTGACTCAGAGCAGAGGGAGTGCTGGCAGGAAGCCTGTTGCCATCCAGCTTTGCCTCTGAGCAGGGGCCCCTCAGCCTGATGCATTGCTTCTCACAGGCGAGTCCCAGACTGCATTTGTGAGATAAAATAAGTTGAAGTGAGATAAAATAAATTGAAGTGAGAAAAAAAAAATATTGCCATTGGTAATTCCTTCCACTTACAAAAAAAAAAAGTGGCAAAATTTCCAAGCTCGTCTGGACTCCCTTCTGAATCCAACAGGCTATGGAATTGGCATAAGGAAAAACCACAGAGAGAGGAGCCGGGTGCGAGTCCAGGCCACATGCCTGGTGCGCCTGCTTCGTTCTGGAGCATTCTGTGTTCCGTGAGCCGTCCTCTCTCGGGTCAATCGCTGGTGACTCAGACAGAGCCTGGGGCATCACAGAATTTACACTAAATATCGGATGGGCGTCTGGACACCTCCACCCCCACCCCAACATACACACTTAATCAGTCTCAAGTTGTTCAGCTTCCTCTGTAGGTGATGGGCCTGCTGGCTGCCGGTGTTGACTTTGGCTGTAGGCCCTCTAGACCAGCCAGCCCCTGTGTGAGCACTGTCTGCCTCAAGTGCTTTGGGGCGAGCTGCCTTCTAGAAGTCCTCTTGGTCTTCATTGTTTGGCCAGCCCTCCATTACTATATTTAAAATCCCTCAATCTGTGTTCTGTGCTATGACATAGTGAGATGTAGAAAATAGCGGCTCTGTGAATCGTGGAGAATGTTCAGTCTTCATTTCTATAATTTGGGATTAGGATTTTCAACCAATGTGGAACTTATAAAGTTGCTAAGTTTAAACCAGAACTTGGGGGTGGGGATTCATAACAAACTATTCTGCTCGTGCTGTTTTAAAGACTCCTGGTGTGGGTACCTTTTTATTTTTCGCTCACCATATGGTCTATTCAGAAAAGTTGTGTTTTTTTTTAAAGTAAAACATTAAGTAGCTCTTGGCAGAAGGTCAAAACCAGCAATGCAGGGAAGGTATTTAAAAGTTTTTTAAGTGTGGCTATTTGTATAAGCAATAACTGAACATTTCTTACGACTCGGGAGGACTGTTTTCACAGTCTTTCATGGAAATATTTCTAGGCGATTTCTGTGGCTCTTTTCCTTGAGCTCATTTATTTGCTTTTGCCTCAGAACAGAGCGTTTTAATGAGCAGTTTTATGAGCCTAACCTGCGTTCTGCAAGCTCCACATGACTGGATTCCTGTTACACATAACCTTTGCCCTATTTTCCATTAAAACACAAGACTTTCCTATAATCGACTCCGTGCTAAGACCTCAAAGGGGGGAAAAATGCAACCGATACTTTGGTCTGCTATGCAGACCCTGCGATTAGCATGTTTTTGAAATACTTGTTGTTTCCTCATCGTTTCCAAAATGATACGTATTAATATTCTAACCTCAGAGTCCCTTTCCTAAAATGCTTATACTCTCATCTGTTGCATGCCTTTACCACATCCCTCTGAGTAAATAGCTCATTCAGCTGTCTTGGTCACATCAAGGCAGGTACAAAGCACGATGAACTCCAAATCATTTTGGGAATATGAACTTTCAAAAAAAAAATAAACTGCATAGTCTCTCCATCTTGTATATAATTGCAGGGTCAGGCAGTTCCTTCTTTTACAGCCCTGACTCCTTCTGTTTGTGTGTTCATCCCAACGCAGAACAACGATTCCCCTCTTATACACAGGATCTCAGATATTCTTATATGGAATGGCTTCTTTTTCTCTAATCTGAAAAAAAAAAATCCACATTTGTTATCTTTTTCTTCCGGACCCCCTTCCCATGCTTTAATCCGTTTTGCTGATATGTGCTCAACATTCAGGTTCTCCCTTTCATTTAAGCAGGGAGCCCCACACAGGATGCGGGGCCCCTGGTGGGATCTGGGCAGCACCCAGAACAATGGAACCATTGTGAGCAGCCCCCTCAGCCCCCTCAGCCCCCTCAGCCCCCTCGGTCACGGTCACGCATTCCAGCCATGTTTGCCTCTTAAAACTACACTGCGGATTTAAGGTAGTCTGCGGTTCTTGTAACACCTAGCTCCTTTTTCTGCCCTGCCAGTCTGTCCTCATGTTTAAATCTTACTTTTTTTTTCTTTTTTAGGACAAGGAGGTTACTTTTTAAAACAGAATGAAGTAAGTTTAGGGCAAATGGAAGGAAATCGACTTCACATAGCAGGTTATAAACTTAAGGAACTCATTATAGTCCCAAAAGGTGGTACTGCAGGAAATGCAATGAATTCAAAAACCTCTTAAGCCCAATTTATGAATGAGATTCATAAATGGCTACTAAAACAGCCAGGGCTATGCCTGATTTTTACAATCGAAATCAGAGTTGCTGCAAACCCTCCCTCAGGAGATCTCTTGAGATCTGTCCAGAGGACTGACCTTGAGTCTGGCCATGGCGGGATTTCCTGACTGTCCTGTGATGGCCTTTCATCGGTCCCCCTAAGACCTAGACAGACTCCTCAGGCCTCTCCTGGGATAGGCAGTGTTTTGAAATGAAGACTCGAGGGAAGCTTGGTAACTTTTGCTTTACTGTTCAACTATCTGCCTACCACAGTGCCAATTATGACTGTCAGTTAGGGAATGGTGACGTCTGCCCAGTGGAAACTCGCTGAGATCACATTTGGATCTTAAAACGTAGATACTTTCTTTTATGTGAAGTCAGGCCCTCCTCCCTCCTGGGAATTGGCAGGCCTGAGACCCTAAATAGCATTTCCACCCCACCCTGCACTCCAGCCTCAGCAGAACCTTCGGGCCCCTGACCCCTTCTGCCTCTGCCCAGGCCCAGATGTCTCAACCCAGGACATTAAAAAAGACAGCTGCTCGGGCCTCAGCCAAAACCAAGTCAATCACCCATGGGTGGGGCCAGGCGTCCGTGCTCTTCGCAATCATCGCATCCTGTTCTCAGCAGCCACGCTGAGAGCCAGGTGGTGTTAGGAGCTGTCCTCAGCCTGACTGCCCTGCTCATCATCTCTGTGTCCTCTGGGGCGTCAGTCTGCACGGCCCCCACCTTCCTACCTAAAACATCTCCTAGTGATTACGGTGGACCTCCCAGCAATACACAACAATGCCAGGGCTACGTGCTGTCTGCTGTCTCTGTCCTTCCAAAACTTGGTGCAAAAATCTGGCCTCTTGTAAATTCATGATACCCAACACTTAATGGACCTTTGCCTCCTCTTCCTTAGCTCTTTGTTCACTCACCTGGCATGTCCTCCAAATATCATCTTCCTACATGTCACACTTTCTGCCAGGCCAGCATACCAACTCTTTTTTGGGGCGGGGAGAACATTAGGGCCAAGCCGATGAAGCAGCCCAATACCCTTATCTCCAACTTTGTTAAACTCAGATGTCACTTACCAGTAACTCATGTCATTTATGTCAGGTAATAAAAATGGTCTACCTCAATGGACCCCTTGCTCTGTGGAAGGCATGATGCTAAAGGTTACTCTTTATGAACTTAGCTGTTTATATCGTGTCTATCCGTAGGGAGAGGTTAGGCCAGACCTGGTGACAGAACAGAGAGGATGGAGATGGGTTCTTTCTGACGGAGATGGGTCCTCTCTCCCTTAGAGAATGCTGTGAAGCAAAGATAATTCATTAGCCTGGGGCCAGCATAACTACCCACCAGACGCTTCCTGATTTTTTGCTTCTCTGAATTCTTACAGCACCTATAAGCTCTACTAAGCAATGTGACAATGACCCACTTACTGTCTTATAATATGCAGTGAGACTGTGTATTAAGTGGGGCTCTCCAGAGAAAGAACCAATAAGGTGAGGGGGAGTGTGTGTGTGTGTGTGTGTGTGTGTGTGTGTGTGTGTGTGTGTGTGTTGAGAGAGAGACAGAGACAGATTTTTTATAAAGAATTGGCTCACATAATTATTGAGGTTGGAATTCCTATAATCTATAGATGGGCTGGCAGGCTGGAGACTGTAAGGAGAGTTGATGATCTGGCTCGAGTCCCAAGGCAGTTCGTGTAGAATCATGAAGAGCTGAGGTTTCAGAAGTCTGACAGGCTGTCTGCTTGAAGAATTCTCTCTTGCTGAGGAAAGCTGGTGTTTTTGTTCTGTTTGGGCCTTCAACTGATTGATACGGCCCACCCACATTGTGGAGGACAGTCTGTTATTCCATGGCCACAAATATAAAGGTTAATCTCATCCAGAAATACTGTCACAGAAACACACAAAATAATGTGTACAACAAATACCTGGGCACTGCCAAGTTGACACATAAAATCAACCATCACAGGTTGTTAATGTTTATCCTTATTTTAGCTGTTCCCATTTTCTGGAGATTTTTCTCTTTGGAAATATCCCAGTTACTATTTTGCTATTCCAAAGAAATGCTGCGATTTTTTTTTTTCCACTAAAGAAATTGGTTTCAGTTTATTCTAATCTCAGTTGTTTTTAGAGAAAGGGTTTTCTTTATAACAATGTTAAGTTTTAAACAAACACGGATATTTTCCCCAATAGTTGATACTTGAAAAATCATCTTGGCCCTTTCAAAATTACTAATATCTGAAACCAAAAATGATGATGGGAGAGGTGATTCTTTTTAAAGAAACCATTTAAATTATTCTGTTTAGACCATGATTTGTTTGGATGAAAGATTATTTTATGGTAAGCAACCTCCATATATAAAGATTGAGACCTTCCAAAGATAAATATTCATAGTTTTAGAAAAATTCACAGTAAGATTGCTTAAATAGCAACATTCAAAATGTGTTTAAAATATTTGCTATATGAATCTTTTTATTAATGAACTTACCTGTTATATAAAGCAATACAGGCCTTTAGACAGATTAAAAGGTAGATTGGAATTATTGTCCTCAGGACACAGTCCATAAGTCTTCAGATTTTCCTAAGAATACTAATGCTCTCATTGTTTTTATTTTTTTACATTTGCAGATAAAAGCAATTGTTTCAATGCAGCTTAAATGCAAATACAATGACTGTCAGTTATACGTGGGAAGTCCTCCCACTCCTTATTCCTCAAATCCTCCTTATTCCTTGCTGTCATCACCCAATTCTTTATTACAGACTTAGCCATACTCTGGCACCACCCAGAAATATATTCTCTCAGGCAGCCATTGGGCTGAATGACAGTTTAAAAAAAATTGAGTTACATCAAATTAAGATATGTTTGTTGTTCTTTTTAATCAAGTTAGTATCTTTAAAATCCTGAGGGCTTTTTTAAAAAAAATGGCTGTCTAATTTACCATTAACCTTAAATAGTTTTGTAATGTTTATTATGATGCCGATGAGCTATGAAAAGAGACTAAAAAGTATAGGAAGAATAAGAAGATAATAACAGGTATAGGAACGGAATCCAGGAAGAATAAAGATGAAAATAACATAAGCAGCCCTAGTCAGTTTGGCTCAGTGGCTAGAACTTCAGCCTGCAGTCCAAAGGGTCCCAGGTTTGATTCCAGTCAAGGGCACATACCTTGGTTGCAGGCTCCTCCCTGGCCCGGGCCCTGATCAGGGCTCATGCAGGATAAAATCAATTGATGTGTTTCTCTCACATCAATGTTTCTCTGTCTTTCTCTTTCTCTTCCATTCTCTCTAAAAATTAATGGGAAGAATATCCTCAGGTGAGGATTAAAAAAATAATCCTATATAATAAAAGGCTAATGTGCAAATTGTGCACTCAACTGGGAGTTCCACCAGGAGTTCAACCAGGGAGCAGGGCCGGCCAGCCAACCACCACGGCCCCATTAGGGGCAGGCTGGCTGGACCCCACCCGTGCATGAATTCATGCACTGGGCCTCTAGTAATAATAACAACAACAGCAATAATGAACAATTCAAAATAAACATTTCTCTTTGAAATTTAAAGAAAAAGAAAATAACATAAGCAGACAACATTGGTCCTGCCTGCTATCTTAGTGGTTGTCTACTGAATGACCTGGACCAGATTAGCTCAGTGTTTTCTCCTGTATTATGGATGTTTCTTGCATTTGGAGATGCACAGAGATGCCCCCTTAGCTTCCCAGCATCTTGACTACAATCTGAGCTCGTATCTGTAGACCTCAGACAGAGTCAACAAGATCTTTATATCCATTGAAATACTGGTATAATCTGGATGCAAATAGTTCTTTATCCTGCTCAGGCCAACTCACAGCTACAGGGAGAACCCACTTTTAGGAATTCAAGAGATCCTACGGATAGCAACACCCCAGTTATCTGGGGAGCAATCTGTTGAGTTCCTTCTGAAACTGAAATCCAAGCCCTCTGGAAATGTGGGTTTTCCTTCATTTATTTCCCAATTTTTAAGAAGCTCCCCCTACATGGAGGGAACTGTGCTAGGCACTACGGGTAAAGTAATGAGCATGTTCCCTTGTCCCAGTCTGCAATCTCTCCGACTCCTAAGGTCCAGCTCCAGTGTTGCCATCCGTAGAGACTCCCTGAAGCCCACCCACCTGAGCTCATGGCGGTGCCCTCCCTGCCTGAGGATGGCTCCTGAGCCAGGCCTGCCTTCTTAGGCGGCCTTTGTATCTCTCCCAGCCCCCTGGGACTCTGAATAAATACTGCCTATTTTACTGAATGAAATACCTGTCACAGTCTTCCTTGGAAATATTTCTGGGTGATTTCTGTGGCTCTTTTCCAAGTTTGCTCACCTGCCTTTTTGGCTTCTGACATCAGGGGTGGGAGTGAAGAAAGGTTTTCGGTGAAAATATCTGTCATGTGAGGCTGGAAAATGCAAACTGTGTTGCATTTGTGTACATTTTCCACACTCATTTTAGGCATATTAGAAGGGGCAATTACTCCTTCTTTCTAAAAATCGAAAAGTTTAAATTTGCATTATGAATTCTGTGACTCCCCATCATATCCAGGCTGCTATCAGAAGGCTTAAGATTTACATATGACCGCATATCTACTAGTATTTCTAAAAGCTAAAGAGAATTTCAAATGGTTTCATTGGTTATTCTGGAATGCTGCATCTTTTTCAAGTGTTGAGACTTACAGTTACCATGGTAACAGTATTTTCATAACAGTGGCCTGATTCACCACAAAAAAAAGTTAAATGATGTGTTTACTCTTTGTTTAAGGTAGTGAAAAATGGCATAACAATAAGATGCTTGAAAGGGGGCAAGCTTTGGCTATCTGTGAAAATCAGTTTGTAGATGATCGGCCACTGCTGCCCACTGGTGAGAGGATTTGCCACAAATCCCCATTAGCTCTGTAGTAGGTTTTTGTACATATTGGTGCCAGGGTACTTCGGATTTCCATCATTCCATTTTTAAAGAGTTGCAGTCATCAGCCTTATTGGATGGTTTCAGTGATCCTCAAAGATGCCTGTGACATAATGCAATAAGAGATTTAAGGAAAGTAACCAAATCACATGAAAAATACACATCCTGGTCAAGCCTAGAGCTGCTGCAATGGATGCTTTAAGGTTTGCTGGAAATTATTTCTAATTTGACTATTTCGTTCTCTCACCTCTTAACATATTAAGTCTTTAGGAGAAAGCTTATAAATTTAAATTTTGTAAAACAGCTTGCTTTTGAATGCTGTGCAAATGGTTTTGTAGGAAAGTTGGGGTATCCATTTTTATAAGCAGTTTCACATTTATAAGGCTGTTATTATTGTCTTATTGTTTAAGTTGCATTAGGCATCTCCAAAGCTATTAGGAAAAAAATGCAATAGGAAGGCCTACCCATTGTATTTTTCAGAAGAAAGCTGGTTTTCACAATATTATTCACATTTTGTAAACAGCTTCAATGAACCTGCTCATAAAAGGTTAAATGTTTGCAGACCATTCTTTTTTGCCTCAAAGATCAGAGACAAATTACTATTTTTATTTTACATTCCCTTGATGAGGATAATGCTAAACATCTGTTATTTCAGTGCTTAGACTGCAAAGAATCCTATTGCAATCCTGTAATTTAAACAAAGAAAAAAATACAGTTATACACAGTGTACATGCAGAAAAGAACAGGAGAGAGGATTTGGTTAGAACTGACTGGGGTTAGAGAAAAGCAAAAGTTTGCTGTCTGCAATTACTCAGTTAAAAGAAAAATTGCATCTATGTACATTTTTTGAATTCATCTTAGGCATATTGGAAGGGGCAATTACTCCTCCCTTCTTTCTAAAAATCAGAAAATAGATTAAATTTGCATTCTGAATTTCGAATCCCATCATATCCACGCTTTTATCAGAAGACTTAAGATTTGCGTGTCTACTAGTATTTCCAAAAGCTAAAGGGAATTTCAAATGGTTTCATTGTTTTTTCTGGAATGCTTTTTCTTTTTTAAGTGTTGACACTTTCTCTATTCAGGGTTCTCCATTCACTCTGACACTGCTTAATTGCATCCGGTTTCAAAAAGTGAAAGTGAGGGTCTTTTGCATATTTTGGTATGCAAAAAATAAAGCAAGACTGAATGCTAATAGTGTGAAATGGAGAAATTCAGTGTACTGCTATGAAAATGTGGTGATATAATTTTCCTGGTGTTCATATTCCTAGAGGTTCTTTTTCATAAATACTATTTATTCTGCTTTTCATTCAGTCATTTATTTTTTGCAAATGTCAGTACTTCAGGGACATCTTTTCTTAGAAACTCATTTTGCATTATTTTATCTGCGAAACCAACTTGTATTATGGGTGTTGCACCATTCCATAATACTTCTTGACTTTTTTATATATAAGGAAAAGTAGAAATTGGTTTAACATTGCATTCGTCTTAATTCTATTGAATAAATCAGCTCTCAGAGCCTCAACATGTTCTTCTATAGGTTGACAAAGTGGTAGCCGCCTCCTGAGGTTGTGGATCTTCTATGTAAAGTGTTTAGCACAGTCCCTAGAACAAAATAATGTTTCTGAGAGGTGTGGTGTGTTAATACCGAAATGCCGTCACCCCCCACTGCTAAATACAACAGCAGAATTCCATTATGTTTCAGAGGAGAGATGAATGGTATTGTATCCATTATGAACATTTCTTTTCCTTATGTAAAAGATGTTTTCCTCACAAAGCTGCAGGTCATCTGCTCTCATTTATATTCATAACTTCTTAATCATTTTATCATTCTTACTATTATCAAGTAGTAGGGGATCCAAACTCATCAACTTGGAGTTTCTCTGGTCTCCAGTCTCTCTAACAAGCAGTCACCCTTGGATACTCTGAAATGCACTGGACAACTTCCTTCATTTAGGCCAGTGGTTCTCAACCTTCCTAATGCAGCGACCCTTTAATACAGTTCCTCATGTTGTGGTGGCCCCCAACCATAAAATTATTTTCGTTGCTACTTCATAACTGTAATTTTGCGACTGTTATGAATCGTAATGTAAATATATGATATGCTATATGTGTTTTCTGATGGTCTTAGGTGACCCCTGTGAAAGGGTTGTTCGATCCCCAAAGGGGTCACGACCCACAGGTTGAGAACCGCTGATTTAGGCAAATCCCTCAGTGGTTTTTTTTAACAACTGCAATTTATTCTCCATATATTAGCCAGTTGAATAAAAGTGTTTCAAATTATGCCATCTCTTTAGGCTTAAGCCCTTCAGCTGATTCCCACTGTCCTCGGAATAAATTTAAAACTCCACTATGGACAGTCTATTACATGAAATGTCTGCCCACTCTTCAATGCCATTTCTCCATAGCCCCCAACATTTCAGGCACATGGGCTTCTTGTCATATTTTAATGTATTCCAAACTTTCCATAGTACAGATATTGTCATATTTTACTTCTTTCTCTGTCCTTCCCCTATTCAACACACACCTATACCTCTCCCCACCCTTTTCATGGCTAATTCCTTTACATACTGCTGGGTCCTTTTCTATATATCATATTCTTTTTTTTTCTTTTTTCTTTTTTAATTGTTTTATTGCTTAAAACAGGGGTCCTCCAACTACGGCCTGCCGGCCACCTGCAAATACAAATATTGTTTTGTTTTTTTTCTTCAAAATATCTCTTACCCACCCCCCCAACCCTCCCCGGCCTTTCCGCTGTAGTTTAAACTCCTGCTTCTCCTTCTCCCATGCATCAGGTTCTGTGCTGAGAAGGGGAGATAAACAAGACCCCAGAGACTAATGGAGGGAAGCATGAAACTAGGCTGGATATTAAGTAATAAAAGTGAGCACAAGACACAGATGAAGTCCATTGTGGGGAGTGGGGGTGGGCGTCTGAGGGCCATCGGGAGCTTATCTAGAAGGAGTGGTGGTAGACCAGGGCTTGAAAGATGAAAAGTCTTCACAGGTGAGAGGAGGGGATCCCAAGGGGCCTAGCTTACAGAAAACTTATATAAAAAGCATACCCTTTGCCATCTGTATATTGAATTAAAAATGTTTTATGCTCACATTGTTCACCTTAAATTTTCATGCTGTGTGCTGAGAGTCAAGCAGCTCTCTCTTATCCCATGAATGTTCAGAAAGGAAAGAAGGAAAACTAACATTTATTTATTGAGCACCCACAATGCCCTTGGCTAGGTCATAGCATATACATTGTTTCATTTAGCTTCCGAAAATTTGCCAGGGAAGCATATCCCCATTTTAAAGACAGGGCAGCTGAGTTTCAGTGACATGAAGTATACTAGTAGCTGAACTGTGGCCACACAGCCAGGAGGTGATAGAGCCTGAATTTGAACCTCAAGCTTTCACTTTCAAAGGCAAAACCCTCAGAACCACACTGTAGTGGCCACTGATTCTTAGAATTCACGCTCAGCCTGGAGCACATATGTTGTGGTTTTTTGCCCAGGAAAGAAATTTGGGGATATGAGTGGCTTTTCTCACTGCCATGGCTGACCTTTCCTTTGTCACTTTACCTATTTGTCCCAGATTCAATTATGCTTATATCACAAGTTAATAAGTGAAAAACGACATAATACTTGATTTAATTAGTTCAGCAGCCAAAGACCATTAAAAAAAAAACAGTATTGGGGAACAGATGTCATTGTTGAAACTTCCACTCCCCTATCTTGCGGTAGTAGCTGTAAGATGCCTCAGAAATGTCCTTGAAGTATCCTTGAAGCATGGGGTCATACTCTCAAGACTGAAAAATGACTTGTGTTTTAGAGTGAGCACATATTATTTTAATATTTTTTAAAGTATTGGATATTTCTGAGCAAGGGAAGCCTATGTAAATGATGAGAACCAATTTCTATCTTTGTTGTTGTTGATTTTGTGGCCTTCACATATGCATATTGATTCAAAGGAAAAGCTTGTCATTTATAAATCCATTTAAACCGTTTAGCACAGTTCTTTTCCTAGAACGGATTGGATGATTGAAAGCCTGGCAGATCAAAGTATATACATATCCAAGGAGAAGTATTTCATGTTCACATTGGAAGCAATAAATTATCCCCCCCCTTTTTTTGCATTTGTAATTAAATCTTTCCAAATGCTAGAAAGCAGCCAGACCACTAACAATATTTGTATCATGTTCTGGGGCTTAGCTGGTTCAACCTGACTTGAAATGGAGACCATTTGTTCTAAAATGATTTCAGTGCCAAGCCAATAGGTCAGCGTTTAATGACGAAGATGCCATTCCAGCCCAACCTCTGGTGGGGAAGCCAAAATTAATTAACTCAAGTCCCGCTGTATAGAAAACAGATGCTTTTCTCCTGTTGCACAAATAAAACCTTTGAGCATAGATGTGTCCTATTTTTCTCAAAGAGTAACAAGTTGGAAGTTAACATTGTACGTTTTTCACAGTGGAGCCAGCCTTGGGTAGTGATGACAGAAGCCTGAGTTTACATAGCGAATTCCAGCAAGTGCATGGAAAAGTGAATTATCCTCTATATCTCTTATTTTGGGTCCAGGCCAGGCCTAGGAATTCAGTTTTAAATCTGGGCTGATCCAAATGCTGATCCATTTCAGAGAGACCTGGGAGTCAGTTCCAGAAAACACCAAGGTTATTTCTAATCTACAGAATCCCTGGGGACCCCTCCCAGAAGTTTACATCTGCACATGTTTGGATTCCGTTCTTGGGCCAGCTTGCAAATGGCTTATGGTTAGATTGCTCTCTAGAGGGATGTTGTTAGGTGCGCTGTTTATCCGGTTATTCATCTCAGCATTCATTCAGAATTAGAATACTTGCTTCTCCTAGACTGTGACAGACTACAGGAGGACTAGTAACTGCCTGGTTATGATCTCTTTTTAGAATTAATGGCTGTGCGATAAAGATGTTACCAGCTCATCATGTAACTACAAGTACAGTAAACAGAAGCTGATCATCTGATTATGTCTGGTGTTTTTCTTTCTTCTAAACGAACGTGAAATAATCCATGTTTCCTTTCCTTTCTGATAGACTGAAAATGATGAGAATGGCCAAGCAGAGAACTTTTCCCTGGACCCCCAACTGGAGAGGCAGGTGGAGACCATTCGCAACCTGGTGGACTCCTACATGTCCATCATCAACAAATGTATCCGAGACCTAATTCCAAAGACGATAATGCACCTGATGATCAATAACGTAAGTGATTAGAAACCCTCTCACTTTCACCTCAAACCCTTCCTACTATGGGCATTGCTCACATTCTCTTGAGTCTCCTTGTGATATATTCTGGATGGTTTAAACACCTACTGCGGGTTCATTATTTTCCATGACAAGTTGTAAGTGGCCAACCAGTGAAAGAGAACTGAGGAAAGAAATGCGAAACTCCTAGCTACAATGCTACGGTGTTCCCTATTGGATCCTAAAACTGGTTCTGCTGTAGACTCTGTTGGCCTAAGACACCTCACTGAACTTCTTTGGGTGTTTCCTCCATATGTAAAACACTGCTCATAAAATGCACCTGGTTTAGGGACTTATTCCATTAGATAGTATATATGGAAGTACTATGAAAAATTTAATTATAAGAAGCTATTATGGGTGCCTATTGAAGAACTTTAATAGCCTTTATCCATATTTCAAGACTCCTTTCAAAATCATTTTCCTAAACATGACACTCCATTTGTTGTTCATGCATGCATTCCTCAACTGTCAGAAGCTCTAAGCACTCATGTGAACACTCTTGTTTTTAGCTCTTATCTTCACACATACTTCTCGTGTTCAAACAAGGTTAGTGGGATGCTTTGAAGTATCAGGAGCAGGTAAGCAGTATATGGAAAACTTGGAAACTCTGAATTGTGTTCTTAAGCTTGTTCAACGGCCTGCTGTGTGACTGGATGGAAATCGTTTTGCCCGTCTGAGCTGAAGTCACTTCTAAACCCACAGTAAGAACACCAAGCTGCCTCACGGAATTGTCAGCGAACATAATGAATGGGACCATATGCCATTTTGAAAAATATAAAGTACTAAACAAATAGTCTGTGTATTTTTAAAATTGCCCTCTTAACTTTGCTTGAGCGAGTTCAGGTTGTTCTGCCATGGTATATCCAGGCCCTTGCTTATTTAAACATTTCCCTGATTGAGTATCATTTATCTTCTCACTGTTTTGCCGAGAGTCATTAGGGCCGCCATCGGTTCAAACGCTGCTTTGCTCTGCACTGTATTCAATCATCAGCACAGGAAATAGCGCTTCCTGTCTAGAGCTACAAGAAGTAGCTGGACACAAATTAGTTAAAAGGAGAAAAAAGACCCTATTGCAAATCTGTGCCACTTTCACCTTCTCAAGAAAAACACACACACACACATACACAAAGAAATGTGGGTAATTGCCCTGGCTGGCTCCTCCCTGATGAGCTTGCTTCCCTAGTGAAATGGCTACACCCCACCTAGCGGGCAGTAGCCATGTGGGGAGAGCTCTGCTCAGTGTCCAAGAGAGACCTCACATAAAAGTCATGGGGATGTCCACTTCAATCAAGGCACCAGGTCAAACGTTGAAGCAGAGGCTCACAGGAATATGAAAAAGTCACAGAACGCTGGATTCTTACGAAATTATGGTTCTCTTTGTGTGAAATCCAACATTTCATACCAATCTGAAGACAGTTTTCCATATCTAGGACACCTGCTTTTCTTTAAGTATCATTTTACCCACTTTCTTACTATGTATGTAAAAATAAGTATGGTTTTATATATTGTTTAAATTATGTATATAATTTTGTATATGTGAAAAGTGTAAACACCCTCTTCTCCATGGACTCATACCCTCACGGCATCGTGGTGTGCCATCGTCTCAGCCCTTTGTGCCTGTTCCAGAGCGCCCTGCCGAGTACAAGGAATAGGGACGTGGTGAGTACTCAGCACGTGCCACCCACGGTTGGTTTTTGATTTGATTTGAAGTGAAGAGAGCTTCAAGCGAGAGAATTAACCAAAGAATCACAACCAGAAAAGGAACACGCTGACTCCTCATTCTCAATTCCATCCACTCACCCCTGTGGCTTCTCCAAATGCCTTTGGGTGGCAAAGCTAAATGTCCTGCAAAACCAATGGTGGCCTCACACGGGTCCCCCCTTTGTGGACTGTCCCCGTGGAACGCGGTGCTGCGGCTTGTCGCCTCTGACATGAGCACGGCCACTCCGCCTCCTGAAAAAGAATGTGTTTCAGCCAAGTTTCCTAAGGCTCAGAGTTCGGTGGGCAGTTTCCTTTGAAAGTTTACATTAAGTGCTCTGCCACTCAAGTCTCCATATGGAATTGTTTAAGAAGTTTAAAGCCAGCAATAAATGCCTCGCCTCAGACATACTGTAAGCCTTTGTCTATTGAAATGTAGCAGCTGTTTCATTGCTTAAACATACCAGGTAACAGCGACACAAAGAAATAGCACATTTATGACAGGCGGCCACTCTGGATGGGCTGCAGTCAAAAGCAGAGTTTGGTTCAGGAATTGAAAGTGAACGCACACGTGGCACCCCATGGCTCGCGCATTTGGGCAGCCTTTTCTCGGTAGCTCCCCCACCAGAAGTTTTCCACCAGAGAATGACGAACGTGGGCCCAGCTTTGTTCTAGGGAAGTGTGTGGCAAAGTGGCACATGATGCTGGGACTGAACCCACAAAACAGCCGCACGTTGGGTACTCACATTTTATAACAAAGGGTGAAACTGAGGCTTTGAGAGGTTAGTTTATTCCAGACCGCACAGCTGGAGTTGGCCGAATCGTGATGAAAACCCAGGTCTTCTCATTCAGTCGGATCTTCTCTCGAGTTCAGCAGCAGAAAATGCATATGGCACGGTTAGGAAAACCATAAGTCAACCTCTTCAAAGTAATGGGCTCCGAACCCCATGGCTTACGCCTGGGGTCTCTTCTCAGAGGTCCATATGCCATGAAGATTTAATTAGGGTTTGTTGAAATACGAGAAACAATATTTTAAATCTAAATAATTTAAAACATTGTTCCTCATATTTCAACCAGACCAGATAATGCAAAATAGAAGGTGAAGGTTTTATGAAACTTTTGAAGAACCAAATATGGAATCTAGAGGCCTTTCACCCGTGCCCATGGACTGCGGCCAGGGCTCCTGGTCCCTGGAGACTACAGCCCCTCTCCTGGGCGGCTGGCACTCCAGTGGAAAATGAGTAACACGTGCCCTCGTTTCGAAGCTGACCATCACTTTAATGCCCATGGAGCAGAGTGTTATTTGAAATGTTCATCATGTGAGAGGAAAGTGCATCTTAAAATACCAGAGCACGGATTTGTTTCCACGGGTCAAGAACTCAGCACCCTTCTGCAGAAAGAGATCCCGACCAGGCCCCAAAGGCCCCCCACCCCTGCTCCCCGACCCCCATCACTCCTCAACAGGGGTGACGCTCTTGGCTTCTTACAGTTCTGCCTGTCCTCAGACTTTGGGATCTCACAGGACAGAATCTCACAGCCATTTAGTGTCTAGTTTTTTAACACAACATGGTGTTTGTGAGTCAAAGGATGTGACTTTTTAAACAAGGAAAACATTGTTGGTCTTTAGCCAAACTAAATCCCTGGAAGACGAAGAAACGAGAGAATTGTGAGATCTCAAGGATTCACAAAATACTAACCAAGTTCCTCTCCAGACAACGCATCCTCGGGCTGCCAGTTACGTTTTCATGTGTCTTTGTGTGAACAAGAGCCCCCGCCGTGTTCCACACTGTGGCCCTTCCGTCTAGAAACAAAGAGATTTTAAGGAAATGGTCTCCTTGGTAACGATATTGGATGAAAACTCTAGAAATGTCTCTTCTATGTGTGGAGGCTTTAAAACGGTCTCAGCTAAAGACAAAGAAGGGTTAAGATCCAAAAATATTGCAGGTTGCTAGAGAAGGGTTAAAGCAAGAGAGAGGAACCATATGGAACATTGCTAATGACCTCACATTCCTTTGCACCGAGGCGGACGTGTTGCAGTAGTGCCTGTTTTTCTAGCCCGTGGAGTTTGAACTGGAATGAGGTTTTGTGTGTGAGAATTCTTTTGTGAGCCATACAAAGATGTATAGGTTCTAAGGTGTTATAATTAAAAGCATAAATCTTATTTTGCATCTCACATCCAAGTAGAATTCGTGTATGTCACGTTCTGTGAGGGTATTTTCAACATGCTGTTCCTCTGAAACGGACCTTGGTCTCTAATTGCCGTGCAGAGCCCTTGGTTTCAGTGTTTGTCCCGTTGACATTCAGACCACTCAGAAAGTCCCTGAAGTGTCTGGGAACTCCCCTAAATACCCCCCCACCCTCCACCCTCCACCCCCCCTGCCAACTAGCAGGAGAGAAAGGGAAGAGTCTTTCTAAAATTTTGCTTAAGTGCAAAGTAAAATGTCAACCTGTGTTCTTTATTGAACTCCATCTCTTGGTGCCTGTACTCTTGTTCTCCTGCCTCTACATGCCAGTGCCAGCTTAGCCTGTTTTCTGTAGAAGGAGTAGCTTCTGTATGCGGAGCACTGGCTACATGCTGGACATCGTGCCGGGCATCTGGTATTGATTCTTTCCCTGAATCCTTGCACAGCTCTAGAGGCAGCTACCACCATTGTCCTCAGGAAGGGAACCTGAGTCTCATAGAGGTTATTTGCCCCAAAACAGTAAGTGTTAAGAGCTCAGACTCCAATTCAGAGCCATCTGACTCCAAAGCACACGGTCTCTAACCACTGCACATGTTACCCTTTTCTCTCAGGCTCGTAACACTCAAATTATTCCTGAGCATTGCCCAATCTTTCAGGGAACCGGCAAGTCTTCACGTGTAACATTTTGATGTGGAAGAATTGATGCAAGGCAGATCTTTGATCAGAATGCTGAGACAGGCCCTGACTATTTTATTTCGTGGTTTGTTTGACAGTTGCTTCTTCATTCAGATCTGCTTTAAATCTGTTCTTGGAAGGACTGTCTTTTAAATTGTGTTTAATAGATTCTAAGTGATACTCCAGGAAGATGTAAAGCTTCCAAAGAGCTTAACCAACCGATGGCCAGTGCCAGGAAAATCGTCTGGTTTTGAATTTGGAGTTGCACCCTCCCTTCAAGTGCACACACACCCATTGGTGGAAGATTTGTGCAAATGTCCTGATTCCTCGGGTACAAGTGAAAAAATCCTTCAGCCCAGTTGACTGTATGTCCTCTAAATCTGCCTTTTCCTTCTTGACTTCTGATTTTTCTCTCTTCCCTCTCACCCAAACCACAACGCTAGAGTTGTCTTTGTTCCTGTCTTCCTTGTCCCTCACATCCCAAACGAGTCCAGTAGGTTTTGCCTTTACACTGTCATTTGTGCATGCCTATCTTTTCTATTCCACTGCAACCCTGCTAAATTCAACCCTTGTCATCTCACAAATGATCTACATTTATCTCCATTTGCAAATTCTTCTCCCATCACAGCCAGATTAATTTTCCTAAAGCTCTCTTTTATTGTTTCACTGACTTACAGAAGAACCTTCCACAGCTCCCCATTGCCAAGTGGATAAAGTTCAAACGCTTTTCCTTGGCATTAGAGGCCTTCGCATCTGGCCCCAGGTTACCCGGCCAAATTTACCTTCCCCGGCTATTACACAGAAACCTGCTCCCCCAGACTCTTGTCTGAGTGCATCTCGTCCATATTCGAACCACTCTTGGTTGACAAAACATGTGCAGAGGACAGTTCTTTATTTCCCAGGGAAGCTCTGTGCTTTCATGGAATTTTCCAGTTAGTAGAATTATTTGTGTGATTGGATGCTGTAACTACAACCCAGGAATTCTGAGTGTCTGACCAGTGTTCCAATGTCTGCCTGAATCTGTAACAACAGTCCAATATACTACCGGCCTTCGGCCTTTCCTGGAGAAATTCAGTGACTCCAGAGAAGTGTCAGTGTTCTTATTAAAGGAGAAACCCAACAATCCAAGTGGGTTTATTTTTCTAGGCTTATGTTAATAGGCATATTGCTACACCCCTCTAAAATAATGGTGCTTACACATCAACGGTCCTTTCTAAGCACCCAAAGTAGGGGTAGGGGGTCATGGAAAGAGCACTAGACTTCAAGTCAGCAGATTTGGGGTTCAACTTAATGTGTGGCTTTGGGAAAGTCACTTAAAGTTCTCTGAACATCAGTTTCTTCATCTCCAAAATTGGGATAATAATACATTTCCTAAGTTTGAGGTGAGAACCAAGTCAGGTAACTTGTAAAGGCACCTGGGACACACCATATGTCATCAGTTCTCACCTTCACTTTTTCTACAATTAATATTTCTGACATGAAGACACCTGTGACATTCAGTGGCATCTGGCATTCCGTCATAGTTCCCCCCCCTCCCCCATATATTTTTATTGATTTCAGAGAGGAACGGAGAAGGAGAGAGATAGAAACATCAACAATGAAAGAGAATCATTGATCAGCTGCCTCCTGCATGTCCCACATTGGGAACTGAGCCCGCAACCCAGGCATGTACCCTTGACCAGAATCGAACCCAGGACCATTCAGTCCGCAGACCAACACTCTATCCATGGAACCAAACCAGCAAGGGCCATTCTGTCATAGTTTTAATTGGTGATGATTTTCTCTTTCTTCGTGGCACAAATATATTAGTGGTGTGTCTTTAATCCACTGGTATCTTGGATTTGATGAGGTGTGGTTGGTTCTCTCTCCCTCAGAGCTGTGCCTCATGTGGAGCGTCCATACTTTAGCCTGTTCACATCTATCTGTTAACCGTGTATCAGCCCTCATCACTGTTAAGTAGCTTCTATGATTAACTTCTAGAAAGCAGAGAGCATATCATTTTTTGCATAATTATATAAGGTGCTGTATTTAACAAATATTGACTTATTGATGGTAATTCCACTTTTTGAGAGCACATTGAAACCTAGGGTCTTCTGAGTATTTCAGTGATTGTGGTAAAAGCTGGGTCAAGGACTGGGAATACTGAGGAATGGATAACCTGTGTTAGGACATCAGTTTCTTTACATCATTGTTTCCTGTGGAAGATGCTGCTGGTTACCCCCTCGTCCCTAAGCCAAGCAGCCTCAGACCCTTGTGGGGAAGCTGGCTCAGACACAGGCCCTCTCGTCTGAGAGACCAGGTCCTCTCTGCAGATGCCAGGCTTTGGCCCTCTTTTCAACGAATCTGTGTCATGTTTTCCTTTCATGTTAATAGCCTCTACGTCAGCGGTTCTCAACCTGTGGGTCGTGACCCCTTTGGTGGTCGAACGACCCTTTCACAGGGGTCGCCTAAGACCATCCTGCATATCAGATATTTACATTCCGGTTCATAACAGTAGCAACATTACAGTTATGAAGTAGCGACGAAAATAATTTTATGGTTGGGTCACAACATGAGGAACTGTATTTAAAGGGCCAGAAGTCCTGACTGGTTTGGCTCAGTGGATAGAGCGTCGGCCTGCGGACTGAAGGGGCCGGGGTTCGAGTCCAGTCAAGGGCATGTACCTCGGTTGCGGGCACATCCTCAGTGGGGGGTGTGCAGGAGGCAGCTGATCGATGTTTCTCTCCCATCGATGTTTCTAACTCTCTATCCCTCTCCCTTCCTCGCTGTAAAAAAATCAATAAAGTATATATTTTTTTTTAAAAAAGGGCCAGAAGGTTGAGAACCACTGCCTATGTGAAGGATTGGGAGGAGGATGAAGAAAATAGGAATGAACAGATGCACACTGCAGCCCTTTTCCCAGAGTGGACATTTGCAGACTCTGTCCACAGTCTCTGGCCCAGTATCTACCGTCCAACCACTCACTCATTCCCTTCTTACCTTTTTTGGTGACCCGACAGGTGAAGGATTTTATAAACTCAGAGCTCCTAGCACAGTTATATTCCTCAGAGGACCAGAACACTCTGATGGAGGAGTCGGCGGAGCAGGCTCAGCGCCGGGATGAAATGCTTCACATGTACCAGGCCCTTAAAGAAGCCCTCGTGATCATTGGCGACATCAACACAGCCACCACCTTCATCCCTGCCCCGCCGCCCGTGGACGACTCCTGGATACAGCACACTCGCAGGTAGGAAGCTGGCTCACGCACCCTGAGGCCTGCCAGGCTGGGGCAGTGCCATTTACTGGGAGTACTCCCCTGAAACTCTTTAGAAAAAAAGAGGAACAATTATTTAAGTTCAGCAGTGAGAGAGCGGGTCAAGTCATCCCAACTCCTGTCGGAAACAAGCACCATGCATCAGTACAGTGGAATGTTACACAGCCAGTAAAAAGTAAGGCAGGTCTATAAATACTGAAATGAAAAGGTAGTCAAGTTCCAGTGAAGCTTAAATAAAAGTAATTTATATATAGAGAGAGAGAAACTACTGTAGAATATAGTTACAAAGAAACTACTATTGGCTGACTCTGTGGCGTGAAGGGGTGGGGGAGGGAAACTTCCCCTACCCTTTACCTTCTTATTATACCTTTAAACATTTCTAACATTTATCTGAGTTTCTCAGCCAAAAAAAATAATTTTTAAAAAGCCATCAGGAAGTGACAAAATGTGTTTTTAAGATGCAGAGAGAAAGTAGGAGCGGTAAACCGTTGGTCTCTTTCCCAGGTCGCCCCCTCCGAGCCCCACCACGCAAAGGAGGCCGACACTGAGCACCCCCCTGGCTCGGCCTGGGTCTGGCCGAGGGCCCCCTCCTGCCATCCCGTCCCCGGGACCCCACTCAGGGGCTCCCCCCGTTCCATTCCGGCCGGGCCCATTGCCGCCCTTCCCCAACAGCAACGACACATACGGAGCCCCCCCGCAGGTCCCCTCTCGGCCCACCAGGGCCCCTCCCAGTGTCCCCAGGTAAGTGTACTGCGCGGAAGACAGTATGGGGTGCTCCTTGGTTCTCTTTCCGTAGCACAACAGACAAAAGTTACTTGAAAAAGAAAATTGCAAAGATAGTATCATACACGTTTGCAGTTTTCACCTGGGAGGGGAATCCTGGGGAATTGCTGAGTTTTACACCATTTAAAAACCAAAATGTGGTCTAAACCTCTCCTTTATCAACTGGCACAAACTGAAGGGGCCCCAAGAAAACTGGGTCGAAAAGATTGACATTTTGGCAGCTGTTTGTAGAATTTAATGGAAAGCTTTGAAATGAAAGAGCCATGGCTGGGCTGAGGCAAGCTGTGTGCTCCGAGGTCATGAACCTATCACCAGCTAAGTCCTCACCTTCTCTGTTACCAAAGGAATTCCCAAAAACCACTGACTTCAAGGATTATTATCCATCTGCCCTCTGAACTATGACCCTTAAGCCCAATATCATTAACATTAATGTAGGCAGCATAAAAATCCGCTGGTTAGTCTGTAATTATTTTAAACTAGCATAGAAATTTTACATAGGCATGATGCTTGCTGTATGCAGTCGTTCCCCCCACACACCATACAAGAGACAGAACACTGCACATTTAAATTAGACATTTTGGCATTTATAAGCAGATTTTTGCCTCAATTGTAGAACAAAATAGCTGGCAAATAAAAATGGAGCTTGAAACATGTATGTAGTTAAAGCTAGATTCTTACCTCCTTACATTTACAATCAAAATATGTGCAATATGTATAATTAGAGATTTATGAAATAGAAGGAATTAGATTTTTAAGAATAATAACACATTTTTAAAGGAAAGAAAATTAGCTCATATAGAAAGTTCATTTTCAAAAATTCAATTCAGAGGATTAAAATATTTGTATGTTCCATGAAGGAAAACTTGACTAGACATTTAGCAGAAGTGACTTCCACCCACCCAGGAAATCTGAGTCCCCTAGCTCTCTGATTATCCATGACTACATTTATTGGGATCTTCAGGGTGCCAGGTGCGATGAAGACACAGGCCTCTGAAACTAGTAAACCCAGGCTC
>NW_006293313.1:1441724-1461869 GCF_000327345.1 Myotis davidii
TCCCAATCAAAGAGGATATAACACTCTTAAACCTATAATTTTTTTTTCTAAACTCAATATAAGTTGGCTTATTATTTTTTTGGAACTGAACTAAATTCTAGTCATCACATGAATAACAATAGCTAATGTTTCATGTGCTCTCAATAGATCTAGGCTCTGCCCTCATTGCTTTGCAACTACATTTGGGTTTAACACAACAAACCCAATGAGATGGGTTGTTATCCATTTTGCAGACGTGGCACAGAGGTTAAGCAACTTGCCCCAGACTGCTCCCCCAGGCCCTGGAGGAGCTGGGCTCCCGTCCCTAGCAGTCTGCCTGCAGAGCCCCGGCCCCCAACCACAGCACCAAGGGATTCTCAGCCCCGACACTGCTGACATGTTTAGCAGCATCCTGGCCTCTTCCCACGAGATGTCAGTTGCCCTCCCCCAGTGTGACTACTAAAAATGTCTCTGGACATCCCCAATGCCAGGGGTGAGGAGCAGAGAGCCCCCCTCACCGCCTGAGAAGCTCTGCCCTACAGGATCCACTATCCTCTCCCGTGCATGTGAGAAAACATCCACGTCAGTGCCGAGCCTCCTACAGGCCAGATTAACTAATGTTTTAGGGAACCTCAGGATGACTAGAACAGTGCCTATCGTTGTGCGAGGAAGGTATGGAGACCACTGGGGACTGAGGGCTGGGGTGGGAAGGCGGGGGCCCCATCCAAGCGCCTGGAGCTGGCCATCTTATCTGTTGAGCTACAGGAGGGAACCAGAGCGACCTGGTGCTGCCTGTCCCCCAATGCATGACTTTGCCTGCACGCTTGGTTGCCTTGGCCCTGCTGCAGAGAAGCTAGCATGCCAGTGCCCTTCAGACATACTGTGCCATGCTTGATGGGGTGGGGTCGCCCTGGGTGTTTCCGAGCTCGCTCACAGGAGGCGGCGGCAAGAATCTGCATGTGCCTGTGCGGTTTTCTCCCAGCTGGAGGGAGGGGACACCAGGTTTCATGCGTCTGCGTTTGGGCATTTATAGGACAGCAGTTGTGTTATTCAAAATTTCTAGAGGATTCTTAAGTTGGAGACAGACTTAACTCGATCTGGCCTTGCAGAATCTCCAATGTGAAAGAGGAGAAAGAGTTCACAGTGTAAGAGGAAAGGGGGGTGCTTTGTGCTGAGCCCTCAAGTTCGGGCAGGTTAGGGGCGTTGGGACAGAAATCCTTGGGGAGGGGCCGGGTACCTGAGAGAGAGCAAGAATGACTCTGTCAGGATCCGTCTGCCTATTCAAGTTTAGCTTAAGATGGAGAATTCTGACCACATAAAGTCTGTTTTTAATAAAAGCCAGAGCAGGAATCCTACCAAATGCAAGCCAGAAATGGGGTTTAAGACTTCAAAAAAAGAAAGACAGACAAAGATGAAAGAGAGAAAGAAAGAAAGAAAGAAAGAAAGAAAGAAAGAAAGGAAGAAAGAAAGAAAGAAAAGTTGAGGGAAGCTCTTGTTGAATTTTTACCTTGTTCTGTTTATTTATATTCTCTTTGCCCTCCCTGATTTGCCTACATTTTTTCTATGAAAAACTTTAAAAAGCTGAAATGCCATTATCCATCATCTCCAGGAAGACAGCCCTTCGCTTTATGAGAAGGAAGTTTGATTCCCCCCACCCCCACCCCAGTTCTTTGCTTTCTTAAGGGCCCTTTCTCCTCTTTTATCTGAAACCAGAAACTCATAAAATGACAGGACATCATTGGGCATGTGCCTGTGCAGTTTTCTTCTGGATAATTCCCGACTTCATTAGCAAGTTATGATCTTGACTTTTAAGAGCCTATACAGTTTTATTTTAACCCAATTCAAAGGTAATGAAAGCACATGAATTGTACAGAAACCAGGAGCCTTCTGCTTAAAAAAGAAAAGAAGGAAAAATATGATTCTATCTTTCTATTGCCATGTAAAGACAGAGGGAGGACAGAGGCTGGTGGAGTCACTTTTGGCCCAGCTCTTCTCAGCTGCTCAAGCTGCTCTGGTTCATATGCATGGAGCCTTTCGGGGAGGGAGCTGGAAATATTACAAACTACACGCCTGTTTTAATTAATTCCACCTAAACTTGGGGAGTGTCTCGGTCCCAGAGAGACTCACCAGCACGGATACTTCTGTCATTAGTAACTTGAGTTTCACAAATCCGATGTGTGGGACATTTTCTGTTGCCAGAGTATGTGGGTCGCCCCTCTCGCCCCACGCAACCTCTGTGGAGGGGTTGAACCTGTTGGACAATCCCAGCCAATCATGTCCTTGCTCAGCAAGATGATCTTAAACATACACCACCACCTGGTGAGGGGTCCTGTTCTCTTACTTGAAGCTCCTAACTCTTCATCATGCACTAACTTTAGGGCCGATGTAGCTATTTTCAGTTACAACTTGGTAAAATTAGGTAATTGAGAATCACAGCCTTGGCCACGAACAGAACAAATGAACTGAATCGGAGTGTTTTCCCTGGCAACAGCCGATTCTGGCGTTATTTCGCGCATTTGTCTTCTCCCCTTTCCTTGGGCTGAGCTATTTTGCAACCGTCAGAGGGGGGATCAGAGTGGGAGGAAGGGTCTCTATCCAAGGAAAAGCAGACTTCATTGACCTCACCACTCAGTCTTCTGTTTTTAAAAAGGTTGAAAAATAGAAGCACTGTCTTGTAACCACCCTCCTCACCAAGGCTGGTGGTGTCTTCTGAAAATGGCAAAACTGAATCATAGGCAAGAATGTGGCTTTTCCTCCAGCTCCTCCTCATGACAGTAACACAACATAGGAACCAAGAAATGCTCCACTGAAAGCCTCTGGTGAGGCCCCACGAGGACACTGCATCCTGTGCTGCATGATGGCCCCGGGGTGACCTCCACATTACCCCAGGGTTTCCCACGTATGTCCTCTCATTTAGGCGGTTTCCTTGACTCTGCAGGGCACACATTGAGCCCCACCACAGTCCCACATTCTCAGTAACTCACCACTAAGCCAATCATGGCAAATGATACAGAAATCTCTCTACACAGAGACAGTCTGTGCACTCACGTTCTATTCTTTACGGAGATCAAAGCCATTTGGTTCTCTTTACCGTTTAGTTCATTCCTACTATAAACGTTTGGCCTGCTTGCCCGATGGGCTATAATTCCTTCACGTATTTCATATGTTGATTCGATTGACAGTTAACACAGAGTCCCTTTCACTTATGGGTAAGGTCTCCTTGTTTTGTTGTGTTATTTCAGCCAGTCCCCCGAAGTGTGAGTAAAGACAAACCCACAATTCTTATGAGTGTCTTTGCATCCCTAACATCAAGGTTTGGTGCCATGAAGGATGAAGCAGCTGAACCTTGAAGTCGGGGGCACAGGGCCCACGGACAGTTAAGCGACTCGTGTGACTAGCCTATGTCTGACTCCCCCGAGCCATGTCCTGGGAACGTCCCGCCTTGCTCTCTCCTCAGCAGCCCTGTTAAGAGTGTGACTCCTCTTAGCAGCTGGGTGCTATTTGGACAGATGATGAACTCGTCTTGTGATTTCCCATCTCAGCCACGCATGAGCTTTCTGTTTTCCCCACCGTCCTTCCCCTTTAAAGAACAAACAAATAAATTCATGATTAGGAATTTGGATTTTTTTTCAGGGAACAGTTTTTATTTTTAGCAACTGGCTTCAAAAGTCAAAAAAAAAAAAAGTCCTTTTTTAAAAAAAAGGTATGATTGCCCAGAATAAAATCAACTCTGAGGTATTCTTCCTGATGCTTAATATTTCAGGCATCTCCTGAGGCTACTGTGTTCCAAAATTTGTTACTGAAATCCCCAGCGTAATTAATAACTCATTGCAGGTTTAACATGAGTTGTCATGGTGCTTAATATATTTTGATGAAAACAGAAATTTGGCCACAAGCTGTTCACTAAAGAAAATGTCCAATTTTGTTTCAGCCCCTCAATTAACTATCCCATCAAACTCCTTCTAGTTCCACAGTGACTGTGGTTGTAACATGATAGTTCACTGAGGAGGATCAATGGGTAATGTCGGAATGCTTCATTCTTCGGGTGTTGGTTTCAATCTGGTCTCAGTGAAGTAGGTGGTCTCCTCCTTGGGTCTAGCAACTTGCATCTACGCAGATGTCTCCAGTCTGCCACAGTTCAGAAGGATGGGTTCTGTGTAGACGAGGCCCAGGAACAGAACTGCAAGTGTTCCGAGGACCAGAATTTGGGAGCTTTGCGTGTATGTCAAGGGAGGCTTCTGGCTAGGCCTTTCTGTTTGCAGTGTGTCCTTTATCTCACTTTCCCCATCACCCAAGGTTGCAGGAGAGTAAGAAAGGAAGGAAAATAAGAAAGGATCTGCAGGAAGCAAAGTACAGGCAACACCAGCACCGGCAGACAGCAGTAACATCGCACAGTATGTCGCTGGTGGCCCAGTGGTGGCTGGCGTTGAGTTAACCAGATACAACTGCTTCCTCGTCCCAGGACAGATCGCAGCAAATCGCCCTGGCGTTATCCCATTTGGGCCCTAAATTGCTAACCTTCAACCACTGCAGACAAAGCCTTTCTGAGTCTCAGGGTACCCAGCTCTGGCCTAGGTTTCACCAGATTGATAAGAGGAAGACAGCCAGGGTGGGAGCCGGACCGTCGGCCACTGACCAGTGAAAAATGCCCCAAACGATTCTTCTTCCTCTAGCCAGTCAGCAGCAGGCTGCCCCCATCAGCATCTGCCGACTGTTCCTATATGCAAGTTGATGTCAGCTCAAAGGAAAAACAAAGAGAGAGAGAAAACTCTACCCAGTGTCGGCAGACACACAAGCTTGAGCTGGCTTTATCGCTGCCCCCTTCTGTCTCCCTCACTGCAGAAAAATAATGCTTTTCCAGGAAACCTTCACATGTGGGCAGTCACGGTTAGACGGCATGTTTTTCCATGTCTTCCCATGGTTTCATGGCACAGCACAGTTGCTGGCTTTTTTCACCTTTAAATTTTACCCAAGCAGCAAATTACCAGAAGGAGCTGCTGGGTCCTTTTTCCTTCCCTCTGACTTATCTTAGACGTGGACTTGAGGTTCCCGGAGTTGCTTTCGCCGATAAACAGCCAGGAAAGTGAGCGTGAAGATAGAAGTGCTGGTTCTTCACTCAGAATGTGCTTTGAGTGCCTGCCTCCAGCACTGTGAGGAAGGAGCTGAGGATTTAGCTGAGGGCTCCAAGGCTGCTGTCTGCTTGTCATTTCTTTGTTGCTGCCTAAACATAGGATTCTAAAATGCCTGACACTGAAATCCTTTAGTTTACCCCGGCCCCAGAGTATTGTAGCCTTTGTCTGGGGGAACCTCCAAATCTAAACACATATTTATACCCTTTAGTTGCCAAATGAAATCCATCTGCCTTACCAAATGCTGTTGCCAAAAGAATATTACACTTCGGGTCTGGCCAGTATTTTTAACTGCGGGGGGAAAAGGGACGGTGTTGGAAGGGCCTCGGGTTTGAGAGAATCTGCTTGTGTGTTTTGTGATGCCGCATTACTGGTATTCAGAGGAAGTTTAGGTCATATGGCAACTCTGACCAAAAATAGGAGAAATTCTACATGGGACAGAGTCTGAAGCCTCAAGGTATTTGGGCAGCCCTCCCTGTGGTGTGGTACTTGCTTTTCCCTCCACTGCTTTTTCAGCCATGAGAGCCACATGATAGACACAACCGCAAATAACAAGTGCTCTAATTTCTGGAAGGACTTTCTAACTGTTCCCATAAACACGAGGAAATGTCCGCCCTGCTTTCCAGCCAGAATTATCAGCTCCCAGGAATGGTGCAGAGAGCACACGTCCCGTCCAAGGAGCATGCTTAGTCAGTATGGTAAGTGCAGGATGAGCCTCAGTCCCTCCTCATCAGTGGCAAGGCCAGGCCTTCTTGACTTGAGAAGTTCACAATCCCCAATCTTCCTAAAGTTGACATTTCCCTTTAAACACAGAAAAATAGGATAAGGGGGAAATACTTTTCTCACTGCTCTTCTAGGAACCCAGTAAGTGTGCAGGTTAATATAAAATCTAGAAATAAGCTTCATTCTTTCCCCGTTTTTGTGTGTGGGAGGGTGAATGAACCAACTGAGAGGGGGAATGAGGTGAAGATGTGGATAGTTACCAACTAGATAAACCATCACCAGTGAATCCCCAAGTTTCTATGGCAATTTTGAAAAACCAAGAGGGAGTGAGATGGTGTGAGAAGACATCAGGTGGCTTTTAATATGACATAGAGAATGAACTTATTTTACAATCAAATACCCCTGTTGCCTCCACCATGTGAAGACTGCCTCCGTTTAGTTTCAGACTTCCATGAGGCAGCTTTGATTAAATGTATTTTGGTCCATATATATGGTGTTCTTCTAGAATGAGACCTCTTATGAGAGTAGGAGATGAGAAAGACTTTTACGGGTACTTTGCCACCCAGAGAGACTAAAATGAAAGTGGCCCCCTTGGCAATGGATATTTATGTAAGATATATTCTGGACCATATGTATTTTTAAAGCTTAAATATCAAGATCGTTCTCAAAGTCAATTTTAAGAGTGAATGAAAGTTTCCCCTTGAATAAATCTCTGCTTAGTGCCACGTTCAAGGGCCTTAGCCAGAAGTCAGCCCATTTGCTCTCCCTTCAGATCATGGATGAGAAGCTATAAAAACTCTAGAAAAGGTCTACTGATTTCTAAAACAACTAGAATTTAATTTTGCTGTTTAGTAGTGTTGGAAAATATTTTAATAACTAAAATAATAAAACTTCATGGGAAGCCAATTCTACCTTAATTATCACCTCGGGGTGGAAAAATAAGGAAATATTAGTCAATGTGTTAACTAGAGAAACCACTGCCATAATTTGCCTCCACATATCTGGGTCTAAAGTCAAAATAGAGCCACATACCATTTGGGGTGGGGGGTGGAGCAAGCGTGGAGTTTTAGCTTTAACAACAGTAGTATTAGAGCATTCGGGACATAAATTCATGGGCCAGAAACACCCCAGTGGCTCATCAGTGCCCTTCCATAATTTAAATGCCTACAGCTTAGGAAACTGTAATGAGGGATGTTGATTTGTTTTAATATTTCAATACCCTCATTACTATCATAACACTTAGTACTTGAAAACTAATAAAAATACTGAAAACTCAATTTACAACACCAGCATCTTTGAATAAACAGGTTGAAATAGTGTTTCCCACTTTTGCTTGAAACATTGTGGGATTGATTACATCTTATAGGTTTCCTTCTTTTTAAATGTTCTCGCCTCCTCACACTCAGAACCTTCTCTCCTTATGTGGCTATTTGATATCTGTTGTTCACTCATAGTCATCCAGGTGACTGAGCTGGAATGCACACTCATGCCAATAACCATTGTTATACTATCGTTCCAAAATCCCCTTCCTTGTAGAGCAAGGCATCTCAGAACCATATTCCTAAAGGCCACAAGGAAGCTTTACAATTTATGAATACTTCCAACATCTTCCCCAGACTGTTCAGTTTTTAGTTAAAATGTTTTTTTTATCATTAAAGTTTGATTTCCTGGGGTTTTCCCCCTATGGATCTCAGACCACTCTGTTCAAGTGCATTCTGAGATGTAAAAATACGTAGCTAGAATAATGAAGGTAGCACTGACCATCGTCTGCAGTTCAGAAAGCAGCGTTAAATCGGAAAAGCAAGGTTTAAGACCATCCCTCCATTCTGTATTCTCTCTGCTCAGGACCCCAGCCCTTCCCACTTCCCATGACTCGCAGTCAGACCCACACCCCATCATTTCGGACAGCCTGCCTTTGGTTACTTAGGAGGGACACCTGCCTGCTCGCTGTGTTTGGCAGGCCGGCAGGATGAGGTAATCATCCGAAGAAAACGTTCTGGTTCTTTGGCCTCAACCACGTACAACATTATTCAAAAGAGTTTTCTGGGAGTGGGGCCGCAGTGGCTTTGAGATCCCCTGGTGGCACGTTCTGTAGGAGGATGGAGGAACAACACTGTCAACGTTTGTGATCCCTTGGAGAATAATGGAGATGGAAATTCCATCTGCCTTTGCCTTTCCTTTCAGCGATGTTTACAGACAGATGAGAGCCTTTCATTTGTAAACATCGTGGCTTTCCTCTCTCCGTCCAAGTCCCGCCGTCGTCTTTAAGCTCGGCTCCCGCGCTCCTGAGAGCAGTGCGTTCCTAAAAGCAAACTTTGCAAACTATTTCTCCGGGACGATGGCAGTTTTTGTAAGACAGATGCCTCAAAGACATATGGTTTTCATAGATTTTTCCGTCTAGACTAGCTTTATTTAGTGACTTTTGGTCTGAATTGGCCCAGTTAAAGTTTCTGTAGGAGCTTGTATAAAAATTTTAAGTGTGGGCATACCACTAAGGTGTAAAACAAAAAGTTTGACTTCTTCTTGGCCAGAGATGAAAAGGGGTCGGCTGAGAATTTCCTTCAGGTTAAGTAATTCTGATCCTTCTGGAAGCCCAGTGTGTCAGCTCCCACAACACTGTCCAAAATGGAGAGACTTACCCTAAAAATCTGATAACTGCTAAGTGCATATACTCCTCAGTTTTCCTGAGTGAATGCTTTGTGTTCCAGCTGGTGTGTGTGTGTGTGTGTGTGTGTGTGTGTGTGTGTGTGAGAGTTAGAAAGCTCTAATTCTTTCTGCAGACTCTTCACATGGCCCAGGGGACATATGATTCGGTGCCCTTTTAGCACCGATTTTTACAAACACAGCATTTCCCGCGTTAAAAAAAAGAAAACACAAAACACCCAGCAAGACACTGAGTAAAGTACAGTTAGGAGTTTTTGTAGCGCCTTCAACCACCAAAGAAAATGTAGTTTTGAGCCAGTCAGGGACACTTTTAGAAACAATAGGACACGTGAAGCGGGCAAGAATGACCTCCACACGCGCCCAGAAATCAGCCATCTGCCCCCACTTTTGCAAGAGCTCAGGAAGGGACCCGCTCCAGCCCTGGCCTAGCAGCATCGGGAGGTGGACAGAGCAGATGTGGGCCGTCCTGTCCCCGCCAGTCTCATCCTTGGCTTCGCGCTGAGCATTTAATTGGACTTAGTCACATGTTTGTTCACTGAGACCGCAGCTTGAGGGGCACACGGTCTCTCTGTTTTTCTGTTTGCTTTTAACTTTCTGGTTTTGAAAATCTGAACTCTAGGGCATGTTAGAGCTCCTCCTGCTGGAATGTTTTTGGATCGCCGGGATTGTAATGAGTCAAGGGCAGCTCTTTGTCTCCATCTCTGCCCGTGGGACTGCTGCAAGCGACTAGAAAAATATCACCCCGTGCTTTTAAAACTGACCTTTTAACCCACCGGGTATCACGGTCGGGCAGACATGAAATGTCGCTACAACATAAATCTTCAAATTACTCATGCTCTGGGTTTTTTTGTTTGTTTATTTGTTTAAAAAAATACAGGGAATTGAAGGGCTCTCTTTTCTATCCATATCTCTAATTCCATACTTCCACTCTCTGAGGTGAGGCCCAAGTCAGATTCTCATGCCCAGAAGGGTCTCTCTCCCTCTTGGAAAGGGGCCAGAGTCTTTCCAGGCTCCGAGGTAGGAAGGAAGGTTACACTTCGATACGGCGGGAGATTCAGAGCTGTGTCTTTCTTCGCCGTCGCTGCTTTCTCTTTTCTCCCAGATTCCAGATGACCAAGGATGGTGAGTCTCCGCAGTGGGAGCTTGCCTCTCCCAGAAGCTCCTTCCTAGCACCTCCTTCCCAGCCTCCCTCCTGCACCCAGAGGCTGAGTAGCCAACCGTTCCTTCCCTGGAGCTGGGTGGGAGTGAGGGGAGGGCAGGGGCACAGGACAGAGAAGATGAAGAGGGTTAGAGAGAGTTCTACCCCAGCTGCCACCAATGGGACTAGGTTTCTACAGCATGTAAGCTCTTGGAGAGCTCTTTGGGGATTTCTCAAGAAAGAGAGAGAGAGGAGGGGAAAGAAGGGAGGGAGGTAGAGTGAGAGACAAAGAAAAGGAAAAAAATCATTGTTAAGGACACTGCCTAACTGCATTCCATAGCCTTGTATATGTGAATCTCTTTAAAAACCACATGCTTTCTCTCCAATGTAGCTTTCTCATTGCAATTCTCCTGCCTTCTGCTTTCTTTTTTTTGCAATCATCCCGTCTTTTTTTTCTACCCAGCTTATCCGTTGTCAGCGAGACAGTGCAGAGTTTAAAATATAAAAAAAGTTCATCTCAAGAAGAATGCTTTTCAGAAATCATAGTGTGATAAAACCAGAAATCCTCTACATCATCATCTGCTTTATGCATTAGGACTTAGAGCAAAACAAGTAATTTACACACTTGCTTTCTCAAACTGACTTCTCATTTTCTCTTCTCCCCATGTACTGTTTCCTGTTCTGGAATGCCAGGCCCCCCACCTTCCTGGTGCTCTGGAAGTCCTTCCAGATTCCCAGTCCCTTTCCAACTCCAGGCTAAGACTCCAGGGGCCCCTCCAACTCCCGAGGCACTGTCCTGACATTGCACTGGTCCTACTGTTTCCTCATCTCGCCTTCTCTCTCAACTAGAAAGAGCTGGGCAGTAACCATCTTTATTTCTGTACCTCTACGCCTTCACACAAACAGGGCTCATTGAGGGAATGCAAAACTACAGAGTGAGTTCATGTGCGACAGTTAATCAAATTTTATTTTTTAATTATCCCAGTGTTTTGTGTATTTTAAGAAATAATTTAAACACAAACACTTTCTCGACCTGTTCTGTTGTCAACCTTGCCTGGATGAATGCTATTGTAAAATTCTTTCTATGAATCATAAACGGAGCAGAGCTAATGTGGGCAAGTTGTCCTCTCAGCTGCATTTTTGCTGCCTCCACAGAAGTGGGTATATCAGTAGCACCCCTACAGATGAAGTCCAAATCAGATATTTAAGACAATGCAAAGAAAGACTGCCAATGTAGATTATATGACCATTTATCTCAGAGACTAATTCATACAGGATATTATAGGTTTGTATCATCAAATAAAAATTATAGGCTCTTTTCCTCCTTAGGTTCCTATTTCAAATTTCATCAATCAATTCATACTTTCCCAGTGACATACATTATAAAGTCACGGGTTGATTTCACAGGGGAAAAAGGCTGGCTCTGATATGTAGCAAGGATCACATTAGAAAATTCCTTAGACCCTCAGAATGGACTCCAAGTACTATGTCCCTTCCAACTCTACTGTAAACTATTCATGGACAGTATGGCTTCCTCTGTTGCTGGCATGGAAAAGGCCAAAAATATGCTGGATAGCATCCTCTAGTATTTTTGATAATAAGTTACAAAATATAATCTTCCATGTGGACATAATCATTACTTTTACAGCATTCTTCTGGACTTACCCGTATACCTTCTACATATATAAAAACCCGTCTTGTGAATAAATGCTCAAAATAAGAAGCAAAGTGCAAACACAGCGTTGACCTGTTAAATGCTGCGCCCCATAATCTGTCTCTCAGAGCAGACATTCACAAGAGGAGGTCCTGGGACATAGCTGGCTGCCTTTCCACTTTTCCCTGGAGGTGCACTCCTGTCTGATTTGACCTTGGGTAAATTCACTCATTCGTGTTCTCTGAACTGCTCTTGGGGACACTGCCCTCTGCAGGTGCTATGGAAGGCCGTACGCAGGACAAGGTGTAATCTTGGTTCATAGGAATTTTACAACGCCATTCAGATGATAAGCTATGCATACAGGCCTTAAGCTTTGAAAAGGATGAAGTCATTCAAGAGGGTTGTGGACAAACAAGGATTCCAGTCCCTGGGAGGGAGATACGTGGGCACCCCACCCCTAAGCCAGCTCGCTGATGCCATGAGATTCAGTATTGCCTGGTGCAGCTCTGGGGCCTGTTCAACAGAACCCCCGGGGAGAGGTGCTCTTCACGATGTTAGAAAACTCAGAAGTAGTTTTTGTTTTCGTTCTCTTCTGTTTTCTAAGAAATTGGCCAAATGTAGCCAAAAGAAAGGAGGTATCTTATTTCTTGTGGTTTAGTAGACAAATCCTTCCCTTTTTTCCTTTTTTTGGACCTGTTTCATCAACAAGATTAAAAAAAAAAAAAGTTGGGCAAGTTGATGTCAAGTTCTCATGGCTCCTAGAAACCTGAGATGCATAACCCTCCCATGATCCTAAATGTAATTCTATGTAAAGTGAATTTTTGAGACAGTGATATTTTAAAGCTTCAATTATATTTAATAAGTAGAACTTATAAAAGAAGCCTATCGCATATTCTTTTTTAGCAAGTAACTACCCACTAAGATATCATTCCTCTAGAAGTGTCGATCTTTGTATATCTTTTTTTAGAGTTTTCTTTTCTTTTCTTTTCTTTTTAATCTGCGTCATCCAAGCTAATTAGGTTGGACTTCAACCACACCCTCTCAAGGATAAGAATTTGGAATGCATGTTTAGAGACGTTTTCTACTCGCATCCCTAAGCAAGTACTTATTTCTCTGGTGATGAAGAAAACTACCATAGTATAGCATCTTGGGCCTTACAGTATAAACCTAAGACCGGTTTGACCCATGCTTATGTCCCGCTCCTAAAAGTATCAAAGTCTCTTTACCACATTTCTTTCATCCCTCTTGAGATTTTCCCCCCCAGCACTTTCTCTTATTGCTGGGACATTATCTGGCAAGTGGATTGAACTGCTAAAGTGAAAGGAGGTCAGAACTACGTATCATGCCTTAGAATCGTGGTTTTCAAAGCCTACTCCCAGGGCCAGCGGCCTCTGGGAACACGCTGGAAAGGTCTCAGCCCATTAGAACTCTGCGTGGGTCCCAGAACCCTGTGCTTTGACAAGCCCTCCGGGGCACTCGGGGGCGCCTTCTGGTTGGGGAAGCGCTGCCTGGGGACACATAGTGTAAGGAATCTGACCGGCAGGTGGTAGATCCTGGTTTCAGCCTAGGGAAGGAAGGACACTGAGCTACACAGAGTGGCTCTCACATTCCCCACTCTGGTAATTCCCACGTCCGTCCTGAGGAGGAATAAAGGCAGGGCAGACAGGTCCAGCCATTCCAGTAAAGGTCCCTTCCACCTCACCCCTCACACTGACGCACCAAAGCCATGTGCCCTATGAATTCTCCCCACCAATGTGAAGATTGGCCTCGCATCCCGATAGTCAGAACCAGCTGAACCAATGAAGAGCAGGCGAATTTCTGGTCCTTCCAGTTCTTAAGAGAGAATCGAAAGAGACAAGAAGACCCATCACACATTCTTCTGCCTCATCAGTGAGGCCAGTTTCTCTCCCTCAATGCCACCCACCCTGTGTGAGTGTTGGACTTTCTTACAAAATTTGTCAGTGTCCCAAATGCTGTAACTGGTCCATCCCTGCAGCTACACATGCGACCTCAAGCATTACATCTTTCCCTTTGGTTTGGAAGCAGAAACATGGCTCTTGTATCATAACCATTAACCGCCCACACACAACACAGTGTTTCAATAAACACTAAGTGAGTCAAGCTGCTCCATTTCAATAGGAGGGGCTCCTTAATGAAGCCCGTCACTAAAAGAGCAGCCGAGGGAAGCTCAGCACAAAACAAATAACTTCGCTCTGCTCAAAACAAACTGTCTTAGGAGGTGAATGTCCTTGGAAATTTGAATGGTTGGGAACCAGACCAATGAAGTGAACCTTCACAGTAAACCCTGAACGTTTCTCTGGTGTTGAAGTTGGCAGGCATCTTAGCATTACTTAAGAAAATTCATGCTGAACAACTTCACGCTCCCCCTGAATTGCTTTCTAGTTTTATATACAGATTATTGGGGGTTTATTGTTTTAGAAAGAAAATTACGTTCATTTCTTCCAGAAGACTTAGGGGCTCTGTAGGATTTTTTAACTACTAAGTGCATATAAGGGTTACTTTCAGCTGAAGCTGGGCATATTTTAAAGAAGTCATAATTATTTTGAGAGGACATGATGGAAATTTTCTTTCTCATCCTTTCAATCATAAAATTGCCACTCAGGTATGCTGTTCCCATTCAATGGAAGGTCCTAGAGACTTCCTTGAAAAGCGCATAATGGATAGGTTCTCTGATTTATTTGGAAAAAAAGGTAGGATGAGCCAAAGACCATGGTAAGCTCTGGGATATGGTGGTGAACAAGACAGGCAAAAGTCCTGGCACGCGGCAGAAAGCTGCATTCTCCTGGTGTCCAGCCTTCTGGGGGTGCCTATTACTGTCGTCTTTCTCTGGTCCCATCAGCATGGTGCAAGGACTGGGGAGGAGGTTAATGAGAGGTTACTGGGCCATCAGAAGTTTGAAATCTTTCTATTCTCTCTCCCCAGTGTTGACTTCCTCCCTTCAAAATTACAAAAATTTGTCCTATTTTTCCCACTTAATTTGGAGTGCTATAGTAGAACTCCTTGCAGATTTGTTTTATCCCACTTGTCTTCCACTAGGAGTAGATTCTGAGTTCTTAAAAACCATGCAGTATAATGCAGTACACATAGTAGGTGCTCAATAAATAATGCAGGTAATGCATAACTGGAAGGCATGTTATAGGTCCTCTAGTGAGTCTCCCATGTCATATATGAGAAAACTGAGGCTTTTATATAGTGAGTTAATAATTGTACAAATTGGCCATTGGAGCTGGAGTTATATCTTTTGACTTCTGATTCTATTTGTATAAACTTGATGCTTCAAATATAAGCCTCCAAGTGTTACATTTCCCGCCTCATTGAACCTACTCATTGACCTGGCTTATACTCTGACCTGCTTAAAACATCTTTGTTTGGGCACTTTTCATATATTTGTTTGTCCATTATTTAATAAACATTTATTCACTGCCTTCTAATCACATTATACTAAATGCTGAAGACATGTAATAAATACAAACTATGTGGTCTCTGCTCTCAAGGAATCTACTAGGAGGACACAGGCAATAGTCTAGAAAATGAATACATAATTAAAACCAGGGGTAAGCGCTACGAAATACACAAACATCATGAAGTGATTGGGGTGATGGTGGTCAGGAAGGGCTGAGGAAGGACATTTGAGCCAAGAACAAAAGGATCAGAAAAGAACCCAGTTTGCATTCTTTTCCCTGTTTGGCTGTAGTCCTTGGTTCAAGCTATCACGTGTGCATGAAACAATTTCCAATTCACCATGCCACGCTGTATCCTACTTGTCACTAAATTTATAGTTTAAGATTCACTTTTTTTCAAATGAAATTCCCTAACTGAATCTAACCCATTATTGAGTCTTCTAGTAGAATTTCTCTTCTTTAAGTTCAAATTCTGGCCAACTCCTTTGCCCTTCCCCCAATAACTGCTTAGTTGCTAAGAATACTTTTCTATAGATAGCATGATTATTTATTTAATTCCATGAGGACAGGGGGCGTATTATTTAGTATTTATTTCAAACACCTACTAAAGAATTGAGCAGTCAAATACTTTATAGGTGGAGTTTCCAAGGGTCTAAATCCTACATATCACTATAGTTTTGTGTGTGTTAGTTTTGCCATAGCACTCATTTACTAACAAATACCTTTTGTGTCATGGAAAGATCAATGGGTAACACGAGATCTTAAAAGTTGTTTCTTATCTTAGGAGTAACTTTCACTTACCCAATTGTCCAACATTCTGTGACTGAATGACAAGCCCTAAGATAAAGATTGAAGAATATGAAGATGAGTAATCCCATTTCTAATGGGGGGAAGAGAAGCATAAACCTGATTAGGATTCCATGTGACACCGAGTCATGTTGATATGCTATAGAAGCAATGTATCCAAGATAGGGGAAGGGAGATCAGAGAAGACTTCACCCAGGTGGGTCTTGAAGGATGAATATCAGTTCCAGTTGATGAACAGAAAGGTACTGAGATGTAACACAAGCTAAACACTGTACGAAACAAGTTAACTGGACATGACCTCTGGCCTTTAGAAACTTCCCATCAAAGGGGGAAATGATGCAGGTTCAAAATTCAGGACATAAGTTAAATAAATATGGCCATTTAAAGGAACAGGAGCACGATGCTAGTGAAAGAACAGGCATTTTGCTCGGTCATAAGTGAAAAAGGGATTATGGGAGGATTTTTTCCAGCAGGGAATGGCCAAAACATTTCAGGTGGTCACGGTAGCCAGTAGCCTCTCTGCAGAAAGACTTACTTGTTTACTCCATTAAACAGCTAGTATTGGTTGGTTTCGTTTTGTTACTGTGCCTATAAAGTATCTCCAAATTTCAAAAATGGAGTTCTTGCTTAGTATAAGACATTAAGCTAGAATGCACTTTCTCAACGAAACCTTTCTTCTAAAGCCACTTAGACTTCTTTAGGTGCAGGAAGCAAAAGGAACTCTACTGATACTTATGAATTTGTGCCTAAGTGGTTGATTTTTTTTACCACTAATCAACAATATTTCTTTTGCATTGTTTTTTTTCCTTAAGTATCTAGTTTTATTTTATAACTTTGTGATTTTTTTAAAAACATATCATGATTGTTTTCTCTAACTTTTCTGACTTCCCTTCTTTATACCTGAGAAAGGATATTTGATTTGGTCAATTTATAGTGTTTCCAATACAGAAAGAAATTCCGTGACATTCAAGAAGAGGTCTTTCTGAGGGGGAAAAAATCAATGGGATCCATGGGAGAGTTTTATCAAGAAGAAAGGTATTAATTTATAGAACTTACTGAATTTGGTTGGTTATAAAAAATCACTCCCCAAAATACTACAGGCGAAGCCAAGTACACACACTAAGACTTATTAATACATTTAGGAAATAAATGTGGAAGGTCAGGAAATGAGTATTACTTGGTAAAGTTGACAGGTACAATAATACTACATTATCGTGAGTTTGTTTATTCAGCAACCTCAGCTATCAGAAACACCATTACCAACTAGAAAGTGAGCAAAATTACTACTACTAATAAAACTTTTAGGACCCAAAATGGGAACAAGAGGTCATGCAATTTACCAGGACTCGGATGCTCAGATTCTTGGGTACTCATCCTGAGCCTATTTACACTTACTGTAGAGAACTCCAAAAACCTTGATTCTCTGGTTTTCTGCCAATTAGATGTAGATATGGAACAAAGTGGAGAAAGCAATTGCTGAAGTCCATTAGAAATGATCGCAAATATCCTGATGGAGGAAAAGAGTAAGATATTATTACATAATGGAAAATAAAAATTCAAAACTCCTCATTCTCCAAGGCCTAGCATTGGCTCCTAGACTATACCTCATAGTTACACAATACAGTTAACTCTCTGTGATCATACGCTATTGGCTGAGAATATGCAGTATATTTCAGATGGTTTTTCAATGAGTTAATATTTGCACTACTATTGGGAGGGATGACATGTTTTCAGAAAGATTTGCCTATGAAAAACACCTCATTTTTGTTTTAAAAAATGATGGGTGACTGAAAACTAACAGTATTAAAATTATCACAGGTGGCAAACACTCCTGCTGGCCTGTCTGTGCATGAGCATGTGGGCAATGTCTCTTCTTCAGTGTCTTTGGGGCAGCCTTCTGCTAGATAGTCTACCTGTTTCTTTACTTTTCTCTTTCTCTCTTTCTAGCCGGAGACCACCCCCATCACCAACTCGTCCCACTATAATCCGTCCACTAGAATCCTTATTAGACTAAACGGAGTGTCTGGCATGGCAGTTAATTACTAACGAATTATACGAAAGCAACATATTTGATAACCATTGCAGTAAATCATGAGTAGTCGCATGTGTGGACATCAGTAGACAAGTAACCAGTTTTACTAATGCATCTGTCACTCATCTGCATTGCTCATGGTATGTCAAACCATTGGGGTTTGGCTCTTGAAAACTGCTGACCCTTCGAGCCTTCCTATGTTGTATCGACCAAGGTAGGTTTGTATGGCAGCCCTATACCTTGGGGACTATATATGCCTACGCTGGCATATATTTGAAATTTCTTTGAAGAAGAAATTTCCCAGGTTACCTTCCAGATAGCCCATTAAATATAATCCTTAAGAGATATCAGATGGTGGGCTTAGACCTAAGCCATACACATTTATTGTGCCACATTCTGTTTTGGCTAACAGGTGTGGTATTAATGTTTATTAATGTTTCTTTCTATTCCATAATTACCTGTTTAGATCCATTCCTTCCTCTTTATTTCATAAGACTTCTGGGAAGTGATTTTTTTTTAATTGGAGTTTCTTAAGAATAAAGCTTTTCAAAAAGTGCAAGGTTGTTCTCAAAGGAAAAGTTGCTGCCTTGGTTGCTCCAGAGGGCTTCCCTTCATGCCAGTGTGTTTGGTTTCATGCTAGAAGCACATTCAATAGCCAGCGACTCAGAGCTTGTTTTTCTGTAGGCAGTCAGTAGATTTGACTAATTTCAGAATTCAGGAAGAAGCAAAATATCACATCTCTACAAGCATCTGGAAAATGTATTTTCTTCATTCGTTTATATAATCACCTCCTCCTAGGTCACAATGAAGCTGACATGGAAAATATCTTTTTCTTTTTTTTCAGATTCATCTAATTTTAGGCATGGCTGATTACGCTTTACACTAATTCCAGTTGATTTATTTATTTTGTTGTTTGGAGCAAAAATATTCCTCTTTGCTGATATATAATTCTCTTACCTAAAAATGTATCCCACCTTTAAAGCAAGCTTAAAGTAACTGTCTATCCATTCTAGGCTTTCTTCACGAATCGTGAGCCTCACCATGGGATAACCATATTTAAGGAATGGTACCTGGAATGAAATGAAAAGTCACTTAGACAACTTCAGAGTCCTTATCCAGGTTATTCCAGAAAATGGCATTAAGGCACTGAGATCCAAAGCAAACGGGCAAATTGTAGCGTTTCTGAAATTTACAAGAGCCCTTTTGCGTGGGGGTTAATAGTTCAGTCTTAAGGCTGAGTTTCGATGACCTAGGACCAGATGATTAGCACATAGGAAACAGCCAGAAGCCAACTGGAATTTTGTCTGCTAACTGTTCCCAGACAGCAGACCAAGTATTCACTGGATGGCAGCGTCCCGCGACACTATTTCATATTCTGCAGAAGTAAATCAGTTTTCACCAACTGAAGTGTCTCCCTTTGAAAGTAGCAAACATGATTTGTATGTTAACTTAACTTTAATTTCCTGTGTAGTTTATATCCAGAGCAGACACCCATAAAGTATGAAGTAAAAACTTTCAACCATTATTAAAAAGAGAACTCGCCAAGCTAAATGGCATTGTTTTGAACTTATTCTAAAAGGTTACAGCTCGCCCAGTTAGGCAAAGCTCAGAGAGTTCAAGATTCATAAAAAGGGCATTTCACCTCTTAAGCTGTGTGATTGTATAAAGATCACCACCCTAAATCTTCTTATATCTTTTTGTTTTTCCATTGGAAAAAACATTAACTCTCTGTGAAGGACACATGTTCTTTTTTAAATAGTGTCATAGCTAAATGGAAATGTGTTAAGTAAACATTCATGGTGAAATAATCTACAGTGAGATCTTTTTATAAAATCCTCTCTTTTAAGGATTCCCTTTGCTTCTTCCTTTGAATTCTCTAAAATAGGCAGCTCCCGGAACATATATTCCAGGGTTTGGCTTTGTGCTATATGTGGTTTTGTGTTTTGCTGTATTTCAAAAATGTCCTTCTGTTAAAGGAAAATACTGTGGATAACCACAAGCGTGTTCTTAGATCAGCACAAGCCGTGTCAGAGAAAATTGGAGATTCTTTTTCCAAGTTCCTTTCCCCTGATCCTATGCAGTCATAAACAATGGCATTGTCCTCTTTGGCTCTTGCTCTCAGTGTAATCACAGTTTCACTGTCCCAACTGTCTCTCTTTGTGGTTCCATTTTTCTTCTAATTATTCTAGTTCTTCTAGTTTGAGTTATTTCTGATGAGACCTAGTCTCCCCTGGAATTTCAGTCCTTGTGTTGGAGAATATTTTTATTTTGCTACTGTGTCACATGATTAGCATTAATCCCATTTCCCAGAGTTGTGCATCCCGCTAAAGGGAGATGTCAATGTGAATGAAGTGGGAAGCACTAAGGGTGTGTATAGTTTGAAGTACAGTGTTCATATCAGGCCTCAATGAGCTTCCTGAGTGTTTTCCATTCCACTTCAGGTCTATTGTAACTTCCTCTGAACTCTGATATGGTCTATGTAATAGATGGAGCTCCGTGATGTCTAGCAGAACAAAATAAAGTACACAGCTTTCTAGTAATTGGAAAAATAAACTGTCTGTTTGATAGGTCAATCTATTTTATTGTCACATGCTAAA
>NW_006293313.1:1463087-1476694 GCF_000327345.1 Myotis davidii
GTTGAGAGAGGGGAAGCTCGAGGACAGTCCTGTTTGTCGGAAACCTGTTCATTCTGCTATGTTCGTGAGACCTTTCACTTCTCCGGTCTGGGTTTCTCGCCTGGCTCACCTCAAGGCATCCATTTCTCTCATTTTTATCCTTGAATCCCTCCAACTTTGCTCATTATGTAATGTTTTGAAAGTTATGATAAAAATTACTCTGTCTAACCTCTTGCATTGTCTGCTGCCAACGTGATAAAAAATTATTTCTGCCAACCAGAAACTCCACCATGATTGCATTGGGGTTGGATTTCATGTGTACAGCCTGTGTTTTGCTTGCTTGTCTATGTTATTTTCACTCCCCTTTTTAAATCAAATTCCTCTTTTGCCTTTTTATGAAGAAGCAGTGTACAGAAGCAAAACCTCGTCTCTGCTGTTGTCTTTGATTAATTTGAGCCAGAATACTTTCCACTGTCTTCTTGGCACTTTGGGGTTTCTTAATGCTGGTATGTCGATGGACTCTGCAAATGGAAATTTTGAAGCCTGTATCAGTCGTGAAGGCCACATGTACCTGTTGTGAAAATGTGAAGCTGTATTTCTGAACCTGAAATAAATGGTAACATTTGAAGGACTCCCCCCTCCTCATTTTTGTATGTATTTGAGTCATTTCTGTGCATAACAGTAAAGATCTGAGACTTGTAAATATTTCTAACTCTTTTGATCGAATTGGCCTAGAATTACCAACGTGGAGAATAACATTTGGCATTACTGTCATTAATTCGGGGAAGAACGAGGTTTTTAAAGGGAGCAGCAAATGGGAAAAGTCAAAGGCAGGAGAATGGGGGACCTTTGTCCCTGACTTGAAGTCATTGTTGGACTAGATTCGAGAAGGGCCCAAACCTTCGACAGCTGGAGGGTGTGACGTGACACCTGCCAGGAGGCACTGTGGCATTTTGCTATTGCAAAGGAGTGTTCATGGAAAACCCTCGGAAGCAGAGGGAAGAAGAATACTTTGCCCATACGTTAGATCCACAAAAGGCATTTCTTACAGAAAATACTGAGTTCCTGACTCAATAGTTGGCCTCCATCGTTTACTCATTGGGGATTAAGGGGACAAGTTAACCCCTTTCCATTTCCCCAATGTTAGGAGAATGGAAGGAAGAGCATTCAGTAGTTACACACATCCTTGTCCTCCTGTGTTTCCAGAGAATAAAGAAAGACTCATCGTTAAGAGTTTTGAGAATTGGTCCCTCTCCCACACGTGGATCCATCGCTGCCTTCAAAGGCAGCTGCTTACTGGAGAGAGAGTCAGGATGAGAGCCGTGTTGTGCATATGTGTGGGGTGCTGTGCAGGTGAGGGGGGGAGCGTGTTTTACTGTATGATTCTTCATTCAGAATAGTTTCTAATAGAAATTACCAAAACCAAGGGACCTTAGTGTAACTATGTGACAGATTTCCATTTTTATTTTTAAAATAGTACTGGCACCTGTGTAAATATCTTCTCAATTAGTTCTCCAGAATCGTGTTTTTCTGTGGGAATCTTTGAATTGCTGAGAAACTCACCAGATGTTTGGGTGAGATGGCTGTGGTGCCCTCCTTCCTGGTACAACCCACACCTACCACGGTCCCTCTGAAGACCCTGTGTGGTGATCTTTCACACTGCGATGCCTAATAACTAGAATACGTGCAAGAGATGTTGGCGCATGTTTCCCAGAGTGCATTCCATGAGGTTTTAATGTTTTACACACACATGGGTTTCTTGGTTAAATGTACCTGGGAAAGGATGACTGAAAATTCTATTATTTTTTTATTATTATTCTTTACTGGAAGACTGTACAGAAGCGTTAATATCAGGTTGCATCGTGAGCCTCCAGGAGAGGGTTTGTGCTCCATGTTTCTCAGACTCACTTGGCCGCTGATGCTCTGTTCATGGAGCATTTCCCAGGCTGGCGGGAAAAGGCACTGGGTGTGACCATCCCAGCAGAGACGGTCACCTGTGAGAGCAGCCAGCGCTCCCAGCTTAGGACAGTCCTACTGGAGCTCTGGTGCTTTGTCACAGGAGTGTTTGGACCTGAGCAGGAAGGTCACCTGGGAACAGGCGGCATGAAGCAGTTTGGAGAGGTGCACACAGTGAGTCTTAGCGAGCCTTGTGGAGGAGACAGATCATTTTCAAGACCTTTTCTCTCTCGCTCTCCAAACAAGAGCTCCTTCAAAAATTCCATCACCCCCATTTTATTCTCAGAAAGGAAAGGCTCGGGCGTGATTTCAAATAAAAGAGCATCAGAGAAGAATTGAGAAGGATGCCTATTTGCATGGCCTTTCTTGTCCCTCTTGCCCAAGACTTCAGGCTCCCTGCTGCTCTAGGATGTTAAGTTCCCTGAATGATGGGCCAAGAAAGCAAGCAGAGAAGGTTTTGGGAGATTGTGACAGAAAAGAAAAATGTCCTGAGGAAGACCTTGCCAGGGATCTTGCCACAGGAGTGTCACCGTGAGGCCGGATGGCAGCACTGAGGCAGATCCCAGAGAAATGGGGTGACTCATCACTCTCATTGATACTTGAGTCTTTTCTGTATGAATTATGCCGTGTTCCATACTCAGTTTTTCCTGTCTCCTCACCTTCCTGTTCTGCGGAACAACTCTGGGAAGTTATTTTTCAGAAAGCTTAAGAAGATGGAACCTGACATTATAATCTTGGTTAGGTCGATTAAGTCACATGGTGAATACTGCCATGGGGGGGCTTTGAAATTTGTTAGCTACTCAGTGTTCGAATCTAGTCCTCCGACTTTTATTTTAGAGGTGGCAACAGTATCGGGTACCTTTGGAACTCTTTACATAAAAGGCCCAAATAGCCTCAGGACTTGCCTTCAAGCACTTCAGCATGGCGCAAGCAACATATAGAAAATAATGGAAAGGAAATTGCAAAACCCAAAATGCCGTGATCCATGACCTAATGGGCCCCGAGAGGAAAGTTAGACCCAGGATAAGTGAAGAGGGAAGGACAGAGTTGTCTGAGGGGATAAACGTCATTCTGAGGTTAGAAGCAAATATTCTCCCTGTTGGTGAAATATACAGGGTGTCCCCCAAAAATGTATACACATTTTAACAGCTGATAGCTCAATTGATGTTTCTATCTTTTTCAGATTTAACCCATATTTGGGGGGATTACCCTGTATTCCGAGACATGGAGTTTCAGGCCCTGTGTCTGGGTTAGAGCACCACAGTAACTCCAACAGAAAAGCGCTGTGGTAAATGCAAACAGAATGTCCCTTCAGCACTGGGGACTGGCTGCTCAGTTTAATGGCTTACCTTCCCACCCCGCTGAGGTCATTAAAGTGTCCCAAAGCCCCTCCAGAACTCAAAACTAGTTTGTTTGCTGGGCAGGTAATAAATCTCATTGAGCCTGCCTGGAATTTAATTCCACTTTCTTCATGAAAACACCAGGGACACCCATTACCTGGATTTCCACAGCTCAAGGCTTGCAGAGCCCCCCTACCTCCTCGCTTGAAAGGTGAGGTACCAATGACAAGTTCTTTGTCAGTTATATGGATGGGAGGTCTCTTTAGTGTGGCCAGCTTAAATTGGACCGAAGAAAAAAATGGTCTTGGACTTGCGGGGAGGTGAGATTTTTTTTTTTTTTTTTTTACCACTGCTCAGATATAGCCCCTTCATTTTGGCTCCTTAACATCTCAGAGACAATGAAAAAGAAGTTTGTTTTGTGTTTGTTTTTTCTTTGTAGACTTCATTGCTCCACTCACTGAAGTGTTACAAGAGTAAGACGGAAGTGAGTATATTGTTGAACACGTAGCCCCAGAGAAGTCCCCCAGAGGGTAGGGCGCCGACCGAGCTAACCTCCGGCTCATGGCTTGCGGTAATGTTGAGCCTGTTCCCGATTTGGTTAGAAAAAGGAAATTGAAGTGTAGATACTGCCGGAAACCAGAGCTGTGCCTGGTGCTGGAGACTTTACTGGACCTTCTCCAGCCATGAAACGCCCAGAGAGACTGATGTCTAAATGAAGCACAGTTCTGGAAACTTATCTCCAAACCTATGGGCCTGACAAGATGCAAGCCAGGCTAGGGGCATGGAGAGAGAACAGCAAGCCAAATCTCATTTACCCTGGACCCAGGTCAGAACCATTCAGAACTTCAGAGGCACCCAGCTCTGTGATAGAGGGAAATTCTACAAAATCCTGGGGTCACCATGGACCAGGCCTCACCTTGTCTCCCTGGGCCTGGAAAGGCTCTCACATCAGGATATTCACCCGCAGCAAATTTTTACTTGCAAATCCTTTTCTCCAATCCTGACATTTTCTGCATTGTGATCACATAGCTCATTTGATCTTTTGACACCTTCTCATTTAATGTCATCTTGAAAAAAAAATGTCACCTGTCATATTTCTATATCAACTCCCTCTTCCCCTGTGGAGATTGCACAACATATATGGAAATCTTTGGAAACAAGAGAATGTCCCAAAGTCAGGGTGGGAAACAAATACTGGAGTCATGAAGGTATTTGGCTCTGGTACTGTGCCCAGTTCTCTGAATGCGATTGCATGGATTCCTCCATAAGATTTTGGAGTGGACTCAAACGGCTCCTATCTAGCCACACTGCTGATCGCCAGAAAAAGTACTGGGAACAGCTAACTGCCACATGGCATTCTCCCGTGTCCCCCACGTGTCTGCATGCTTTTTTGGTCTAATTTGAATTGGACTTTCGTGGGATAATTTTGCATGTTCTTATTTGGATTTGTTTTGTAACTCAAACATAGTTTGCTTCCTCTGCATCTGTGTGTGTGGTTTTTGTTATTTGTTTTGTTTTGTTTTGTTTTCACTAGGCGACCCCCTCCTGCCGTTCCAGGACGACCATCTTAACCCCCATCATCCATCTCCTTTCGTTTCCAACAGCATGTCCATCGTGGTGTTTAAAGCCTTTCCGTTTGCACTATATGTCATATGTACATAAAAACTTTTATTTTTGATCCATGTCTATAATAAAAACAAAGTTTATTCTATATATTTTAAAAAATGAAATGTGTCCTGTTTCTTTTTTCTAAAGAAGACCCAAATGAAAAAAAAAAAGAGTTTGTTTCAACTAAAACCAGGTAAGGTAAAAAATACATAATTTGCTCTTTAAAGGAGCTTAAATTGAAAAACGATTGATTTTAGGTTCTTAAAGCATGGAGGTTTAAGGTGCTATTTGGTGTGAATAATAATCTATCTTCAATTGAAATGTCTGTCCAATAAAAATATGAAAAGATGCAGTAAAAATTCTGGGTGCCTAGAAAAGAAAGCTGATTCATTGCAACCTGCCTCCAAGAATCCCATTAATAATTATTGCATAAAAACAGCTTGCTGTTGCCTGGCCAGTGTGGCTCAGTGGTTCAGTGTCAAACTATGAACCAGGAGGTCATAGTTCAATTCTTAAGGCATATACCTGGGTTGCAGGCTCGATCCACAGTGTGGGCCGTGCAGGAGGCAGCTGATCAATGATTTTCATCATTGATATTTCTTTCTCCCCCTCTCCCTTCCTCTTTGAAATCAATAAAAATATGTTTTTTAAAAATGGCTTGCTATTTCTGTTATTTTTCTAAATATTCTTGTAGGAGATAAAATATGTAAGATCATGGAAGAAATTGTAGGTCCTAAACACATAAGCCTCTATTTTGGCAAATTTAGAGGGAAAATATTGTTCAGAATAAAAGTACTAGGCAAGGAAATGACACCTTGAGAAGAAAGATTTTTGATGACAGTCAAGTATTGGAATAAAGGAATCTACGTGAGTTCTGGAGGGAAATAACTTTTTCTGATACCTTAATCCTCAAATGGCAATTGCACCATTAAAATTTTAAGCTATTGTTTTAAAAAGCACCCAAAGATTTATCCAAATAAAATGTTTATTAAGGTAATATACTACATCCCAAAAAACCTGTGATCTGAATCCTTCTGAAGTTTAATTCACAATTTTCTTTTTGAAGATGGACATGGTCTAAACATGAATGTAAAAGACTCTCACATTGGATGAGATCACTTCAGCATATTAAGACAGGAACCTACTGGACTGCAAAGTAAGAAATGGTGTTTTTCATCAGGAATTGGCGTTCCATTTCCTTTGTGTCTACCCTAGGCGAGCTCTGGCAAAGAGTCCATGTGGAACTCCTGGGGAGGAACCTACAATTCAAGACCCCTCACTAACAATGCTCTTTCTTTGGACCATAAAAATCTTAAGGACTTCACTTTCTACTCAAAATGAAAAATACACTTTCTCAGGTTAAAATTTTCATATGACACAACACATCCGTTTTTTCCTATATCCCAGGTTCAGGGACTATGAGTTAGAAGCCCTGATAACTAAGAAGAATCAAGGACACCAAAGCAGGGGATCATCAACTGAAGCTCGAGTCCACGTGGAGGTGATGAGCTGACACAGAATAACACAGCCCCCAGCCTCTGGCCCTCTGCACCTGCAGCCCAGGTGGTTGATCCTGTAATTTCTATTCTTATCGGATGGGATTTCCACCTGAGAGCCTTCCTGTCACAACAGACAGTGTTTCAGGATGATCTCACACCACCTCCCCAAACCGAAACAGTTCTCAACAGGAGGGCTTTCACCGATTCACCTTTTTTAGGTGTCTAATACATTTCCACTTTGTCTTCATCGTGAACTTATTTTCATAGGCAGCGTGACACAGCTTAGAGGACTTTAAAACTTAGGTGACCTGGTGAGCAATGAGGAAAGAAAACTCAAGTCGTAGCAGAATTGGACCAATTCCTGGGCAACCATACCCATCTCAGCAAAGAAGTGTGGTCCCTTCCTCACCTTAGGAAAAAAAAGTGGGAGGTAGCAGCCTGGAATAAAATTAAAACATGGGAAGATTTTTCCATGTGTATTTACTGTTTGTAGTGTTTCTAAGTTTCATAATATGCCTCTACCCAAGTCCCCTGCCCTGACCTCCTCACTCAACATTTGAGAGTTTAAAAAACATAGCATTCTTCTGTGTTGACCATAACTTGGATGATCAGAAGGAATGAACCACTGTACCTGTAATAAAAATAACACTTCTTAAATACCCTCACCCCTTTATTTATGCATCAAACCTGCCTTGAATTCATAATACTATCCTAGTTATTGGGAGCCCCAGAGCAGTGGCAGGAGTAAAGTAGCTTACAACATAAAGCAAGCTATTTGAGTTCTAGAACCAGGTTATCCACTTGACCCATTGCAAGCTAACATTCTAGAATATGCTGGCTTTGACCGCTGACAAAGAAAGGAACAATAGAACTCATTTCAGCCAATCAGAAACCAAACTTTGCATTTCTAATGGAATGCCATAACACAAGACTCTAAATTACTTAAGTGTTGGTTGAGAAAACGACACAGTGGTGTTGAAACTGAAGTAGTCCCTTAATTTTGTTTTGGCTTCTAATAAAAAGTCTTTAGGTTCAGATGGTACCTGTAGCGGTCTTCCACTGGACCAGTGATGGTTGTTAGAGCTCCCCAGGCTCCAGCCAGAAAAACCCAAGACCTCTAAGAGATGGAGAGAAGAGAACTAAAGGTAAGGAAAAATCAAACTTCCAGTCCTTTCCTTACAGAGTTTCACTGGTAAGTAAATGTCTGTGAACTTTGGGCACCACAGTTACAACTGACGGAGATGTTTCAACAAGCATCCTACAAAGCTGAAAGCCACAAGGAGATAAGGAAATAACGTCTGTTGTTCGTTTGCAGATACGGACACTTCCAGTGGCTTTGGGGTATGGTGTACTTGTAGCTTTTCATCCTAGACTTTGAAAAAAATGTTGTACTGGCCAACATCTGTTTTAGAACTGTTTTTTATTATTTTTTTTTTTAAAAAAAAACCACTCAGAAAATGGGTACTGGAATCTTCAGTGCAGTTCCATGAGATTCTGAAGTAAATCTTTACAATTGTGAATCTGTTTTAAAAACGTGGACCTCACTCACAGGAAGAGAAGGTTGCTGAAAAAGAAAAATGCTTCCATAGCCCTTTAGAATATGACAGCCTCTATCTGACACACCAGCCACCTCCTCTACCCACATATACACCCATTTTTTGGTTTTTTTATATTACAAGTTACTGTTGAATCGCCGTACTATCGACGTATTAATATCGGATAAGATGGTGGTGGTTAAATGAGTCAAGCATATAAACTGCTACTTCTATTGTTTTTAATCCAATTTTACAGTACGTTGTATTGAGTCCTGAGTTTCAGACCCAGGTCCCATCTTCAGAGCCCCTGGTGAGCAGGAGCCATGAGCAAGCACAGAGTAAAGAACCCTTAGCGAATCCAGGGGCCAGAGAGACTCGGGAATCCTCAAGACAGTAACAAGTCACGGAAGTGGGTGACAGCCAAGACAGTATATTTTTGAAGCTACAACTAACATGATGGAAATGCTAACCTTTCAGGCCTTTGTATCAGCTCTTTCCTCTTCCTGGAACACTCTTCCCCTGGGATCCAGATTATCCCCTCACACATTTCAAGTCTTTGCTTAAATGTTACCTTTTCCATGACACCTACCCTGACCCCCTTAGTTAATGCCATTATTTCCCCCCATGGCTTTTTATTACGTTATGTCTATTCTGTGTCTTCTGCTAGAATGTAAGCTCTTTTAGGTCAAGGACCTTTGAGTCATAGACATATCACAAGCACATAAAATAGTATGTCATATATTTAGTGCTCAAAATTTGCTGAATAAATTCCTGAGGCCAAACATCATAAAATGTGAATGGTAGAAAGTGAGTAGAAAGAGGCCTTGGTGGACAGTAAAGATTTTGTTAGATGTTGGGGGGATTCTCAGTCTACTCAACTTTTAAGTAAAAATAATACCTGCATGGCAGGAGTAAGAGACATAGGTAAGACAATGTATATAAAATGCCCAACTCAGTGCCTGGTACACTCTGGGTGCTCGAAAATGTAGCTATTATAATTTATCAAATACCGGTCGGTGTGTGCTTGTTCATGAATTTGTGGGGACCTCAGCTAGTTCCCAAAGCACAATTCAGCAAGAATCCCAAGACTCTTATTAAATTTCTTTATAAAAGGGACTATCAATAACTTCCACAAGATGGCACTGTGTCCCAGCCCCTTTTCCTGCATTCAGTCTTTGAAATATTGTAAAACTGTGTGACTGATGCCCTCTGCTGGCTTGTTTTTGTTTTTCTTGACCTTGAGCCTTTGGCTTTGAAGGTGCAAATGATGGCTCCGTGTGCTTCCTCAAATATGCTCAGCATGAATTCTTAAATCCACAACTTAAGCCAGCTGCCCAAAGGCTCACTCAAAAGTTTGCAGGACTGACATAGCATACGGGCATAGCACAGACACCAGTTTGGTCCTCATGCAGAACCAGTGCATGTTGCTACACTCAGATCCCTGCACACGGCAATCACCTGTCAGCCCCATCATGCCCCCAAATAAAGTACACCTGCCGCCTTGTCGTTCTACCTGTCCTTGATCCCTCCATCCCAGCTACAGTCCCTGAACCTCTTCATCCTTCACGTAGCAGCACTCAAAAGCTTGGGATTTCTCAACATTTTCTTACAGAACACTTAACGGCTTTTTTATTTGCATTTTCCCCCAAACCTTTTTAGAATCCATTTATATTCCTGGCCTATGAAACTTCTAGGTGTTACATGCAGAAAGTGTGTAGAATTCAGTTTTTATGTCTTAAACTTGCCCTGCTCAAACTTCAAAGGGGGTCTGCTCCTCTATGTCAAGATTTGTGAAGCTAACCCACATTCGCTTGTACCGCTAGCACTGTTCTAGGCAGTGACTTTGTATCTCCCCGGAGCCTTCCTTCAGGCCCAGCGTGCTGCTAGTCCTGGCTGTTTCGTAGGCCAGCCACCTTTCCCTTTGATTTTCTCATTTTGATTTTCTAGTTATTAGTCCAAATTAAAGTCAGTGCTCAAGACATCTTTGAGCGGTCTGTGTTCAGAGAAATAAAAACATCACTTCTTAGCAACACGGGTGCCCTGATGAGATTTGATTTGAAATTAACTTCTAGAGAGAAGGGATAGTATTCAGGAACTTGCCCCCAGGGGAATGATTACATGAAGGACCAGCTATTCTGGGGCACCTGATGTATTCTGTGTCTTGTCTCTGCCCACAAGTCTCCTACATGTCAACTTAGTAAGAACAGTAATATGCCGTAACATACACAGTGCTGTGTCCAGCATTCTTCAAAGTACTTTGCAACGATCTCATTTAATCATCACAGTTCTAGAGATACTTTCATTCCCACTTTCCAGACGAAAAAAATGAAACAATGCAATGAAGTAATTAGCCTATGATCTGACCACTTACTCCCCCTCAGGTCAGCTGGACTGCTCATTACCTTCAGGGTAAAGCCCAAACTCCCAAATATTCACAGGCCCCTAATGGTTACTCAAGCCTCCCATTGAATGTTTCCTCCCCATAATGTGGAACTCCCATCTGACACTGCCACCTTTGTGCTTGCTAAGAACAGATGTGCTGCATGCAGTGTTTCGGGGAGCCTAATTTGTGACAGAATCCACAAGTCATATTTCAGGTTAAGAATCACATTGATAGCTATTGAGATTTCAGTTAGAATTTTGTTTGGCATTCTAAAGATCTGAAACCAGGCCCAAATTCTGACTAGGTGGTCTGCTGGGGCAGAGGAAGGATCACCCTAGACCAGTGGTTCTCAACCTTCCTAATGCCGTAACCCTTTAATACAGTTCCTCATGCCACCTTTCCCTTTGATTTTCTAGTAATTAGTCCAAATTAAAATCAGTGCTCAAGACATCTTTGAGAGGTCTGTGTTCAGAGAAATAAAAGCATCACTTCTTAGCAACACGGGTAACCCAACCATAAAATTATTTTCATTGCTACTTCATAACTGTAATTTTGCTACTGTTATGAATTATAATGTAAATATCTGTTATGGAGGATGGTCTTAGGCGACCCCTGTGAAAGGGTCGTTCGACTGCCAAAGGGGTCGCGACCCACAGGTTGAGAACGGCTGCCCTAGACCATCTTTCACCCACTTCAATCACACCTAACCTCCAAGACTAACTTCAAATGCCATCTCCTCTAGTAAATATTTACTACTACTCCGGGTCAATTTGACTTCCAGCCTCTTTGGATTCCCCCGGCATTTTGCTGCATATTATGGCACATACATGTTTCACTAAGAACCACGTAGAAACTCTGAGTTAAGGTTAAGAGACCAACTCTATAGTGTTAGGCAACAAAACTAGACATGGCATCCAGAGTTGTAGGATCTGAGCTCTAGATAAATAATGGAGCCTGAATCAGTACATTGAAAAGGGCAGAGAAGTGACTTTATTAACACACAATCACACGTTCTTATTATCTCTTCACTTTTCATGCCCCTTCTATCCGCCTTCTGCTTACAGAAAAAACAAGACACAATTTGCTGGATATGTTGTTAGTTTTTAATAAATAGAAACCACATCACTTCAGTTGTTACAGTGAGTGAGACACGGGAGGTAACCATGCCTGAGGGCCCCACAAAGCTATTTCATCCACCAAGCGACAGAAAGGACCAGCACCTTCACCACCAAAAGCCTCTGGTTCACTTCTTCTTTGGATCTCTGTTCTCCCACCACATCAGGCTGCTGCTTCCAGAACGGAACTCTGCCTTCCACTGGGTCCTAGTTGGGAGGCGAGTCCATCAGCTTGTCTGACTAACAGAACGGAGTTCCCTAACTTAGCTGAGGAACCTGGACAAGTCTTCTTTGATCTCAGCCTCATCCCAAGGCCCATGAATGTTTTCTTTAAAAAGCTGTAGGCGAATGAGGTAAAAAGGGCAGAGGCAGGAGATAGACACCAGCAGAAGTGCAAAGAGGGTGGCCCCCACCGCACTAATGGACAACAGGCCCCCCAAGGCTGAGAATGCAAAGAGCAGCGTGACTCCCACATAGCAGCGGGGAGTACATGCCTTCAGTTTCTTCTGTAACATGGGCCACAGGGCAAAAATCTGGATGGCAAATGTCACCATGATGAAGGCATGCAGGGTCCGGGGCAGGCGTGAGGCCAGGCAGACAGAAGCAAAGATGGCCATATTCAAGGACAGGGTGCTGGACACAATGGCGGCATTGGCCCCATAGTCGAAGAAGATGAGGTGGCCTAAGAGCATAAAGACTGACATGGCGTAGATGGTGTCCGTGCTGACAGACTCTGTCAGGGTCTTCAGCACCGGCGAGAAACCGTACGTGAAAGTAATAAAGACCAGGGCGCTCTTGAGGTCAGCCCACCGGGTCCGCCCGCTCTAAAAAAAAACCTCCATCAAGGAGATCGAACAAAACATAGCCAGTCAGTGACAAAGCCAGGCCAGTCCCTAAAAGCCAGTGTGGGGCCAGAAGACCCTCATCCATATACCACCAGATGACCCCAAAAACGCAGACGCTGCACAGCTGCTGTATCACCACGCCGGATTCAAATACCACAGCCCAGTACTGGTATTTCCGGGCATGGATGTTCTTCCGGAGCTCTTCCAGGAACCGCTGGTCCACGTAGTTATCGGGAAAGGGCTGTCGCTCATATAAGACTTTCTGCCACCTGATCTCCGTGGTGTTGGGTGCGGGTTGGGCACACATCATCCTTCCCCTCTGGCCTCAGGCCAGTTCAATCTCCCATGCAGAGGTCCATGTGGTTCTTGTTTTTTATAAAGTCTCGAAATAAGACCTCTCGGGAAATCCCATGCTGTATTGCGGCTGATATTGTGCCGACCTTCCCCTGTTCTCAAAGGCTGCAACCCAGGCAAGGCCTGCAAGAGGAGTTTCTTCTCTGAGGCAGAACAACACAGCCAAGTTCCTACAAAAAGACAGACCATGAGCCTATAAAACCGCTGCAGGTTAAGGGCAGGGCTGCGTTAAAATCAAACCAACTCACTGTATTAGACGCCTGAGCAAAATCTATGCGGTGGCCCTCTTATAATAATGACATTAAAATTTCCTTTCAGGTTTTAAATGACATTTCCTGGGGTAATAATAGACATCTGTCAGCTGTCACTCAGCTGGGTGCCTGCAATGTGCTAAGTGCCTTAACTAGCTGCTGCTTTCATTCCATCTCCACAATCCTGCAGGTTGGTTAGTCCCACTTTAACTAGTAAAAAAAAAAAAAAAAAAACTTAGTAAAATCGCTCAGGTAACTCACCCAAGTTAACAATGGTAACTGGTGGAGCCATATGCAAAGTCTGACCCCAAAGCCTGTGCCTTCCCCCTCCAAACCAGCTCTGAACTCGGGGTTCACACCCCGGAGGTTTGAGGATGGGCTGAGAGCCTCCCCAAGCCCTATCACTGCATGCCTGTCGCTGCCACTTATGCAAACGAACAGGGACGGGACCCAGAGCTTGGACCGGGGTCTCAAAGGCACCTGTTCTTTAAAAGGTCTGAACAGTCAACTGCATCCTTCAGACAAATGTGAGCTCCACGGTTCATGTAGCCAAAGCCAATGACTCCAAGAAACTAAAGATCCTTTCACTGAGGTCACCCCCCTCTAAAGAGCTACCATCCGACTCGGAGAGAGAAAAATCTGTGGGGATCGGAGACAGCGACCCGTCGGCCACAATGGAAAAGCCCGGCGTCAGACATGCCAGCAAGCGTGCTCTCGGAAAGGGCGCTGAAGGCCCGGCCGC
>NW_006293313.1:1477567-1481839 GCF_000327345.1 Myotis davidii
CGCGGCTGCCGGTGTTGAGCTCCCAGTGGGAAGTCAGGCCCGCGGCGGGGGCCTTCCCGGGGTCCGTGCTTTCTCCCGACACCATCACCGAATCCCTGCAGCTTTCGGTCGCGCGCACGGACCTGGGATGTGACGGCCGCCCCGCCCTCGCAGGGGAACAGAACTGGGGCTCAGGGAGGTGGTGGTCGGTCCGAAGCCCCCGGACCTGGAAGCGGATTCACAAAGTTAACGTCCTTCTTCTCTTTGCCTGGAGAAGGGATGAGGGTGGCGGACTCCGCCGCAGACGTGGACTAGCAGGTCGCTGAGACCCAGCGGAGTGCAGGGAGGCGCCCGAGTCTGCAGAACAGAGGGGGCGTGACCCAGAAGCAAAGGGACAGCGAACACATGTCACGGGGGACACGGCAGTCGGGAACCCCGAATCCACGCCCCACCAGCGTGCCTCGGCCAACAGGCTGAGCTTCCACTTCTCCATCAGCAAAATGGGGACCACACCGTTTGCTCTTGGCCATTGTGTCACCCTGTAAAATGGGGACCACCTTGTTTGCGCTGGGCCATTGTGTGGGCAACCCAAAGAGTTAACTCAATGCAACTGCACACACACACACACACACACACACACACACACACACACACGTATCGAGTGCTGTCCAGCTGCCATCAGCTTGCTCTGGTCAAGCGCGACAGGTTCTGGAAAATGATTTCTTTCCATGTCCCTCCAGGCTTCCGTTCCCAAGTTTGAGAGGATCCCCTGGCTTTGTGAGGCCAGCCTCAGGAACAAGCCCCTGGTGCTCAGCCTCCCCAAAAGGTAAGAGAGCTCAGCTGCTGGTGGCAGAGGTTGCAGGGAAGGCCACCCAGAAGCTAGGCCACGCGTCTGGTCAGTTGAGCAACCCACGTCAACTGTCCCCTGATTACACAGACTTTGGTGGGAGTGGGAGGGGGTGCGGGGCAGGGGCTTGAACAAGGCGGGCTCAGCAGGCAACGAGGTGCCCTCAGAACCTGCTCACTTTCACAGCCAGGTCCTGGAGGGTCAGAGGGGAAGGGAAGGGGGGCTTTTCCTGCAGCCGGCCACGCTGGAGCTAGCTGCCAGGAGAAGGACTGCGGTGGTCAGAGGAGCTCGTCACGTGTCTGTACGTGTCTGTACGGGAGGGTCCGGGCAGCACGGAGCCCTTGTTGAGAGAAATGACACCCACCTGGTTCACAGGCGGTCTAACAGGATGGACCACACCTGTGAGGTGCCCTGCGCTTTGGGGAGGACAGGTGGGCATGCAAAGTCTGCTGAAAGGCTGGCTGTTTCAGTATCAGCAATTCCCGAGGATTAGGAAATCCCCCTCTGGCCAAAGCTCTGGGTTCCACGCTGTTTATTTTTTATTTTTTTAAATATATTTTATTGATTTTTTTACAGAGAGGAAGGGAGAGGGATAGAGAGATAGAAACATCGATGAGAGAGAAACATCCATCAGCTGCCTCCTGCACACTCCCTACTGGGGATGTGCCTGCAACCCAGGTACATGCCCTTGTCCGGAATCAAACCTGGGACCCTTCAGTCCGCAGGCCAATGCTCTATCCACTGAGCCAAACTGGTTAGGGCTCACGCTGTTTATTTCTGACAAAACCCTTTCTATTCTGTGTCACAGCTGCTTTGCCAAGGCTAGCTAAAGCTTAAAGCACATGTAGAACTTTCATACCGTAATAAAATGAACCACACCGGCCAGCAGGTGTGCCACCCTGTGAAGAGCATCACTACTTCCCTTGCAAACCACAAAGAAACTTCCAGGGAAAACATGGTTGGAGGGAGGACATGGTCCACGGGAGGAGGTGGTGGGTTGCCCCGCCCGGGGATGCCCCGTGGCTTCTCTCTGAAATAGCAGGGGCCTCGCCCGTCACACCAGAGACTGTGGTTCTAACTAACAGGCCTTTGTTTTGATCACTCAGATACCCTCATGGCCCTGCCACTTCTCTGAATTCATGGAGGATGGGTGTGAATTCGCCAAATCCGTTTCAAGTTCCAAATGGCTTATCTAAGGTACTCAACTTTTTTTTTTTCTTTAATTGCAAAGAAACTCACAGCAGTTCTAGGACGACCTGAGTGTGACCCCAAAGACACGTCCTGTCTCCTTAGCTCAGCCCGAGCCTGGGGCATGTAGGTGTTCAGTAGACATTTGCCAAGTGAAATGAACGAGCCCCAGCCAGGTTCAGGGCCCCCAGGTCCACTAGAACTAAGAATAGAGGCCTGAAGGGAGAACCATCAAAAAGGGAAATTAAAAATTTCATGTTGAGGCATCTGCCCTGGGAGCTTCAGGGACTGCTGCTCAGCCTGTGTCTAGAACCACACCTAGTTTCGGAGTCTCTAACCCCCTCCTACCACCACCGTAAACCCCTAGGACCCCTATTCACATCGGTTTTCACATTACACAGTCCTCATCTCCCCTCCACCCCTGAAAGTCAACCGTGCCTGGCTGCTGGGTGACATGCAGTGACACTAGCCTCACAGAGGGTCCCGGAATTTACTGTGCTTGTGAAGTCAGCACCTCCCCAAGGTGGAGGAAGAGAGAGAACTCGGACACGAGCAGTTTCTTCACCTGAAAGATTACCCAGCACAGGACTATATTGTGGGCAGTGCAGGAGACTGTGTCCCTAACGCATTTGGCCAGAGCTCTGTAGCTGCGGCCACGTCATGACCAGCCCTCACGTCAGGGAATAAGTGCTTTCGCAGCCCTTTTTACCTAGTTTCATACAGATACAGGGATGAGCAGGTCAGTTCCTGGGAAGCAAGACCTGCGACTGAGCAGGCAGAACTTGCCTGCAGAGCTTTGAGCGCTCAGGCCTCAGGGCGCGGGCTTACATGGAAGGAACGGTGGAGCTGGGTGGGCCTGGCCACAGCACTGAGGGTCAAGGGCAGAGCTGTGCTCCAGGGTGACTTCCTTAATCCCCCTAACACCCAGGCAAGCAGGTGAGAGTGTCTGCTGGCACGTCAGAGGGGCTGAGCAGGGACACGCTGGGCTTGGCAGTCCAGGCAGAACCAGCAAGAAGCCTTCTGGTCATTTAGTCTCCTTGAACTTCCTATGCAGACAGCCTCCCCTGCCAACTAGCGACACCTCCTGCAGGTTTGCTCTGGGTCTCAGCACACGTGCAGAGGCACTGACTCCAGGCACCCAGGACGCAGGGGGCAAGGCATTGCTAAGGCCCAGGCCAGTGAGAGGCTCCCCTTCAACTGGGCTCCGAATTTCATGGCTGCAGTGCTCATGGGTGGCCACTAGAGGGCAGCCCAGAGAACAGCTTCCCAGGCTGGGACAATAGGCACAGCAGATCACAAGTCCATTACTGCTGTTGGGTACCTCGCGGGTCTCTCTCTGTCTCTCTCTGTCTCTCTCTCTCTCTCTCTCTCTCTCTCTCTCTCTCTCTCTCTCTCTCTCTCCTTTTCTCTTTCTGTTTGCTATGTTTTACGTGACACCGGTGCCCTCCTACAGGAACAAAGACCCAAAAAAGTGGCAAAGCCAAAACGTTTTTATACGAGAGAGGCGATTGTGGAAAAGTAACTCAACTGCACGGGGAGGCTAGAGGGGAGAAGAGATTTAAACAAGGTCTGTTTGCAGAGAATTCCCTCAGCTTCATCTTCTGGTCCTTTACGATAAGGATGTTGCTTTCCTTATGCCAGTAAGGAGGGCCTCTTCCTTTTGGGGTTTTTATCTCCTACTTTCAGGAAGAAAAAGGGGGGTCAGCGCACCCTTCATGCACCTGCCGTCTTACAAAGTGCCTTCGGCTCCAGATAACCCTGATGGCCCAGTGACATGTTTGGGAGAGGCATATTCTGCCACCTTCATAGCAAACCTGGGTCCCTGTTCTGTTGGGACACCTGGCAGGTATCTCGGGTCAGCTCCCAGCCCGTCACACAGACTCAGATCTCAGTCATTGGCTACAGACCTGAAGGCCCGAGTGTGTCTGCTGTGCGGTGAACAGCCGCAGCTGCTCCTTTCTGGAAAGCAAAGAGCAATGATGCATCTCATGGGAGTGGAATGCTCTGTGGACACACTATCTCTCCCTTTATCCTCTAAATCGGGGACCTACTGAGAGCTGCAGGCAGCCCTGCTGTCAACCAGACCTCCTGGTCCTGGGCGTGGTCAGAGGTCCTGCCCTGGCTCCCTCTTCACCATCACAGGTCAAAGGGCAGGACTTTGGTCATCCTCAGCCAGGTGGCGTTCCTTCCTGCCCGGGAGCTGCTCCTGGCCAGTGCAGGTGTCTGTGTGCCCGGAGCGCACTCCTCCCTGATGAGAG
>NW_006293313.1:1481888-1485592 GCF_000327345.1 Myotis davidii
ACAGAGACAAAAGATGGGAAGCCGAGCCAAGAGACACATGGAGACATAGGAGACAAAAATACAAAAAAGGAGATGGAAGGGGATAGGCATAAGCTCACAAAGAAGAAAGATAGGAAATGAAGACAAAGAACGGAGCCTAAACATCCCCCATGCAAATCTCTACTGTGGAGCGCCTTCTCTGTTAGTCATGACTGCCACCTGCCACTCCAGGCGGCCACTCATGATGCCCAGGACAGGAAAGTGTAATTGGATAGGTGGATGCGTGAGGCCAGGAGGCAACTCACTCAGAGCTCCACGGCAGGCGGAGCAGATGTGTGGGGGCCACTGCCAAGACCCTGCACCCCCTTTTCTGCTTGCCAGGCTTGGGTGTAACGGACTAGAGCCCCACAGTCACTCGTGGAGGGTGAAAGGCCACCCGACTCTCTGCTCTCCTGCCCCGTGGACTCTGTCTCCTTTCTGATCTGTTGTTTTCCAGTCTAATGAGTCTGAATAAAGGTGAGAACGTTATTGCCTTTGCATTTAGCAGCTCTGTGACAAAAAGCCCTGACTAGTGACATGATGCAGGGACTTAGCTGAGAAAATACACATGAAGGGCGACTTGCACTGTTCTCACCCCCGAGAATTCTAAGATTTCTCTCATTGACACTCAATTTTTGAAAGCTTGTGACCACCACAGAAACTACCTTGTATACGTCTAAGTTGTTCTCCTGTTGATACAGATCCAACATATATAACTATAAGACCATCTTAAAGGGAGGCAATCATGAACACCGGTGCCCTGAAATAAAATGGTAATAATAACCAAGTTTACTAAGTTAGGACGGCAGGTACATGGCTGTTGCTTATTTTGTGTGTGCGCGAAGTTTTTCCTAGTGAACAAGAAGATAATTTTAAAAACTACCTTCAGCTGCATAAAACTACGGAGGCGGCTGGTATTTTCAGAGATCAGGACAATGTTTAATTATCGTAGGGTTATTCTGGCCTATTGAAAATAGTTCTCTGAGCACCACTTTTTGTATTCGAAGGAATATAGGCATCTTTACCCCCTTACATGGATCCTAAGAGTCCACTGTCCCCATGACCCTTCAGCCAGAGAACTTTCTGGTGGACAAACTAAATAGATGAGCTATTCAACAAGCACCCTAACCTTTCTGGGCCACATTTTCCTCATGGTGTTCATTGAAGGGGTTGAGCCAGGTGACCACTCTCAGCTAAGGCAGGAGTGAAACGGAGAAAGAGGAATGGAGGTGCCGAAGGGAAGGGAGTACAGAGGCAAATTTGTCAGTGCTCCTTGAGTCGTGCTATTTTTAAAGTCACCATCTGCTGCTCCCATTTTCAGTTTTTGTTGTGAGACAGGTGTGTGTATGAGAGAGGGAGAGGGAGGGAGCGAGGGAGACAGAGAGAGAGAGAGAGAGAGAGAGAGAGAGAGAGATTTCTCTGTTTGTTTACCAAAGATTGAAGGGGACCAAGGACTTGGGCCATGAGCCGGATCTTGGGAACCTGGCAGATGTTGACCTCGATATCCAGATGTTTCCAGCTGTGACATGTGAAGAGCAAGCTTTGACTTCCTGGCCTGGCTGAAACCTGCATTAAACCTTGGCCAGGGGACAGAGGCTGCTGTCACTCTCCAGTCACAGCTGCCATCTGCTCTCCTGGGGACAGCTGCTTGGGAAAGGAGAACGCTCTAACATTTCCGAGCCTCTTTCCTCGGTGGCTGGGACTCTCTATAATACAACCCAGGGCCCAGGCTCTGAACCCTCCATTCCTGCCACTGCTAGGCTGGCCTTGAGGGAACCGAGAGTGAAGGGGACTCGGCAGCAGAGCCCGGCGGCAGAGAGGAGGCCGACAGAACCTGGGATCCCAAACTGTTTGCAGCAACTTCTTTGCATCTAGGCTCTTCCTGATCCCTCCGTTGGGCCGTTGCCTCTCTCCTTTCTGGAGGCCCAGAGTTCCGTTGCCTCTTCTATGACACCTGGTGCCCCCAACCTAGAATCGCAGATTCTGGGGGGCATCTCAGTCTCAGAACTCAGAGATGTGAGGGGCGGATGGAGGGGCTCAGCCCCAGGAGATCCCACCCTTAGAACCTCAGGGAAGACAGGGGAGAAGGCTGAATTGGCCCAGAAGCAGAGGAGTCAGCACAGGACACTTCCTCTCTAGTGTCTCTTCTCACTGCATCCCCCCTCCCACGGGACAATGCAGACACCCTGAGCTCTCCTGGTGCCGGCTGGTCATTCCTCTGTGTAGCTGCACAGCGTTTTCTGGGCTGGAATGCCCTCCACCTGCCCCCTCCTGTTCACCTGCCCAGGCACTGCCTCCTCTCTAACCTTCTCAGACCCCCCGCCCCCCCCCGGGGGCGGGGGGGCTCAATATACTACACGATTGTGCACAGCCTGCTGGGTGGTGACAGCTTAGAGGCTGTGTCTCATTTATCTCAGCGTCCCCAGTCCCTAATGAATGGGCAAATGAACGAGTTTGTATTCTCCCCTGGTCTTCCCTGGGGCCAGGAATTTTGTCACCGCCCCCTCCACATGGTAGCCTCACAGTAAGTGTGTTGTTGTTGGATGAATGAACCTAGTCATTCACACTCACACTGTAGCATTCCGACCCACAGCGCGGCAAGACTGAGTCGGTTGTTTTAAAGCAGCCGGTAAAAATGAAGTGTATTTTAAACATTTGGTGGAAGAGTCCAACGTTGCCCATAGTTTTCAGTCCTCACACCCCCAGTGTGAAGCTCCATGGGGACCCACCCGGCGGAGGTCACGGTAGGAGCACCCCAGGCACTCCCCACTTAGCTTAAACATGTCCCTCCTCCTCCTGTGTGCACACCTTCCAGGGCAGCAGGGCCAGCTCAGGGCCCAGGTGTCACAACAAGCCGATCCAGTGGCAGGAGAAGGCTCCTGAGCAGAGTGACGGTCTGTGGGTCCCAGGACCCTCCTCCCCATCATCTGCGCCTCCTGGGAGCATGTCTCAGGACGCTGCCGCCAGTGGGCATGAAGGAGGCGAGAGAGAACCCCAGGCAGAACAGGAGTCCCAAGTTCCCACTTGCTGCCTCAGGAGCCTGGGGCCGCAGGTGGTGATGCCTGGAAGCCTCCCTTCAGCCCGGCAGGAGTGAAGTCAGGAAGAAAGCAGTGCCGAGCAGACCAGGAGCTTTCTCGGGCCTGGCCCCAGGGCAGCCTCCCTCGCACCAGCTCTAGTTCTGCTCACGGCTTAAATTGTGACTCTCGGGAAGTGGAGCAAGGCCACCTGGTGCTGGACCAGGGGTGGGCAAACTTTTTGACTTAAGGGCCACAATGGGTTCTTAAACTGGACCGGAGGGCCGGAACAAAAGCATGGATGGAGTGTTTGTGTGAACTAATATAAATTCAAAGTAAACATCATTACATAAAAGGGCACGGTCTTTTTTTCAATAGTTTTATTCATTTCAAACGGATCCGGCCTGCGGGCCGTAGTTTGCCCACGGCTGTGCTGGACAGTGTATGCTGGAGAGTTAAGGCGTGAGAAAAGAGGGAGCTGCATTGGAGGGGCCAGTGAAAGGTTTGCGGAGGGAAGTCTTCTGTTCGCTTTCTCAAGCCATTGGAGGTCCTCATGTCCCCATAGTGGACCCTTGTATAAAATGGGGAGAGTGCAGCCCCTCAAACTACGTGCTCAAGTCGAAAAGACAGACCTTGGTTCAGTCCCCAACCCCCTCTGCCAGCTGTCGTATC
>NW_006293313.1:1485616-1501782 GCF_000327345.1 Myotis davidii
GGCTCAAGGCCTCCCAGGTCTCTGGCTCAGCCCTCTTGCCTAAACCCTTTCTGCACCTACCAGCTGCAGTCAAGCCTCGATTCTACATCCACCCAGGATGGGGCTGAGACTAGAGCGTCCATCTCTGTTCTATGGAAGGAATAACTGTTAGCCTCCCTCACCCCTTCACCCTCTTCCCACTTCTTTGCTGCCCCAGATACCACAGCATTTCCTCACTGCTCTGTCTCTCCTCTCTCTCCGCAGGCCAGGAGGAACCAGAGAGGCCCCATGCTGGGCAGGAACCCGCAGCTGTGCTCCACATGCCAGGAAGTGAAAATGGTAAGCCCAGTGATGACAGAGATGGGCACGGGATAAAAGGAATCCAGATTACAAATGAAGGTGTGAAACTATATTTGCAGATGGTGTGATCTTATATATAGACAGTTCTAAGGGATCCACACATACAAAAACTATTAGAGCTGATAAATGAGTACAGCAGTGTTACAGACTATACTAGTAAGATCAATGTACAAAATTAATTTTATTTCTATACCCTACCAATGAACAATCCAAAAGAATGAGAAAACAATTCCATTCGCAATAGCCTCAAAAATTAAAATACTTAGGAATAAATTTAACAAAAAAAATGTAAGACTTGTACAACAAAAACTATAAAATATTATAGAAAGAAATTAAAGAAGACCTAAATAAATAGAAGTAATCCCACATTCATGGACTAGAAGACTTAATATTGCTAAGATGGCTATACAACTCACTGAATTGATCCACAGATTCAAGGCAATCGTCCTTGAAATCCCAGATGCCTTTCTTATAGAAATTGACAAGCAGATCTTAAAATTCATATGGAAATGCAAGAGTTACAGAATAGCCAAAGAAATCTAGAAAAGGAAGAACAAAGTTGGAAGAATCACACATTTTTTATTTCAAAACTCACTGCAAAGCTACAGGACTTTTAAAGAAAATAGACAGCAAAGACCACATATTGTATGATTCCCTATATACGAAATGTCCAGAGTAGGTGAATCCATAGAGAAAAAAAATAGTGGTTGCTGAGGACTTGGGAAAGGAGGACTGACTCCTGAATAAAGAAGTCATGAAACTGTTCTGGAAGTCGATCGTGGTGATTGCTATACACCTTTATTAATATACCAAAAACCTCTGAATTGGACACTAACGTGGTCAATTTTATAGTATGTGAATTATGTCCCAATTTAAGAAAATGATTAGCAACAGAAAAATATTTTTTAAAAGTAAAAGCATAAAATGGATGAATATCAATGAAATAGAAATCCTAAGTAGAATGTGGTTTGGGTAATTATTATTGGTGCTGAAGTGACCCTTGGCCAGGTGCTCCATTGTTTAGTGTGGGGCCACCAGGGACAGCTGTGTGAAGGGCACACGTCACACCCTCATGTATGCTTTGCAGTGAGTTCATTCATCCACTAATTTGGTCAACAAATATTTCTTAAGGACCTGGAAATACTGAAGTACAGATGTGGTCTATGGCCTCAGGAAGCTGAAAGTCTGTAAGAGGAAGCCAGACATTAAGCAAATGACTACAATGAAAAGGTTATAAGTATTCTAGTCGAGGCAGCCTAGGAACAAGGAGGTCATTGGGCAGCCATCCGGGACCCAGGAGTGCCTGTGAAAAAGTGATAGTTAACCTGAAACCTGAAGAATATTGTGGTGAGCTCACCAAAGAAAACTGGAAGATTTACTAATCTTGAGGTATCTAACTTCAAAATCTGGTAACCAGGGAAGAACAAAGACCCTATGACGTGTGAGCAGGGTATTTCCTTCTGGTTCATTCATATCACAAAAGGATACAGTTCTGACTCTGATATTTAAACAACTTGAGTTTGTTAAGGTGGCACATACAGGTTATGAAAATTGGAATGCGGTCTTGGACAGTGTTCTAAATGAGACTGTCTTCCTCAGGTACAACCAAGAACAATGATGATCCCAAAGGTTCTGAAACATTCCTTTGAGAATTGTATGAGTCATAGGTAAGTCAAAGGTTTAAATTGGGACGTGGCATGGCTAATTCCAATTATATTGGTTTGGAGGCACAATGATAATGAATCGAGAAACAGTAAGTAGAATGTGTAGGGGATGCTAAGGAATTTGGCTTCTTTTATTTTTTATTGATTTTGAAGAGAGAAAGAGAGAGATTTATTCCACTTATTTATGCATTCATTGGCTGATCCTTATAAATGCTCTGAATGGGGATCAAACCCGGAACCTCTGCCTGTTGGGACGATGCTCTCTAACCAACTAGGCTACCCAGCCAGGGCCAGAGAATGGGCTTCTTGATGGTTTTGTTTTTTTGTTAAACCAGATAGTTAGACCCAAAAAGTCTTTTTCACCCTGAAACTACTGTAGGAGGTTTCATCATCCTTTCCATTTTTGCAAGAACAGTGCGGGGAATAAGATAGGAAATGTCTTTGACAACTTAGGCAGGAGTAAATACAAATTCACTATGTAGATGGCATATCTAATTCAGGTCACAGAATCTGTCGTGACACTGGGACATCCGCTGCACTCTTTAATAACTAATATTCCTTTTCGTTATCCGTTTGGTTGGTTGTCATTTGCTGCTTTCTTATCAAAAGTAACTATATCAGAAATAAAATCCAGGCAGAATTTTGATTAGTTGGATTTCAGGTTTTTTCCTGTATTTAACTATCAGACAGGGAAGAAATACTCAATTTTTACGTTATTAAAAAACTCAAGCCCGGCTGGCATGGCTCAGTGGTTGAGGGTTAACCTATAAACCAGGAGGTCCCGGTTCAATTCCCAGTCAGGGCATATGCCTGAGTTGCAGGCTCAATCCCCAGTGGTAGCGTGCAGAAGGCAGCCGACCAGTGATTCTCTCTCATCATTGATGTTTCTGTCTCTCTCTAAATATATTTCTCTGTCTCTCTCTCCCTCTCTCTCTCTCTCTCTCTCTCTCTCTCTCTCTCTCTCTCTCTCTCCATTCACCTCTGAAACCACTAAAAATATAATTTTACAAAAAGAGAATAAACTCTAAAAACAACAACAAAAAAAACCTTAAAACATGGACTCACCCTGCATCAGGCACCAAAATAGGTAGAACTGCTTTGCAGTAGATGGTTGGACATACAGTTACCCTGATATATGACCAATCAAAAAGGTTTACTTTCCCCCCCTCACACAGAGAGCAGTAATGTGGGAGGATAATAGGTCTTTATTACATTGGACAGCAGTAGCTGACCTCAGGGCCATTTGGTCCACATTGAGATGTAGACTCTGGTGCATTAAAACCACAGTACCTGGCCCAGGTAGACAGGATCACGGAGGAAATGGGTATTTGAGCATTTCAGGCTCCAGCACCCATAACATTCACCTACACTGAGTCCATACTTTTAAATAGTTTTTATGTCAAAGCACAATAAAAGTCATTCTAATAAATAGTCTTTGTGGACTGCAAGTGGAAAACTCAACTCTCGAAATCCAGGGATTTCTGAGCAAAAGCTCACTCTTCTATGAAGGAGACTTTTGCAATTTGTTGCCCCAAATTATTTATCTTACAAGTTTTGCACTTCGCTCAAAAGTACTTTGTTTTTGCAAGTTTGGCCCAGTTGTCTCTGCTGCGAGGCGGTCTCAGTACCAGGCCAACAAGTGCTGGATTCAAGAGGCCGTCACTGTTTTAAAACATGCAAGAACACATTCCTTTCCAGCAAGCCCTGGTCAAGTAACTAACGTGGTTTCTTGTTCTCCCCAATCAGAATGAAGTGTCTTCCGCCACCAAAAGCTCCAACTGATCCCAGATGTTCCCCTGATGACATCTCAACAGGTTTGCTTTCTTTGGAAGTATGTGTGGAACGAGGCACGCTGCCCCCAGAGTAGTGGAATGAAAAGTTTAATCCCCTAAGATAATTTCTAAATTTTCTGAACAAATTCCCATTCTCTTTTTTAAAAAAATTGAATTGATTGGGGTAACATTGGTTAATAACAATATGTAAGTTTCAGGGATACAGTTCTAAAGTGCATCATCTGTATATTGCACTGTGTGCTCACTACCCAAAGTTTCGTCTCCTTCCATCACTATATATTTGACCCCCTTTATTCTCTCCATCCTCCCCTACCCTTTCTCCCTTCTGGTAACCACCATACTATTGTCTGTGTCTATGAGTTTGTCTGTTCATGTATTGCTTTGTATTTTTAAGCTCCACAAATGAGTGAAATAATATGGTTCTTAACCTTTTCCATCTTACTTATTTCACTTCGCATGATAGTCTCAAGATCTACCCATTTGTCACAATTGCCAATATATTCTTTATATATTTTCATAATTTTTTATGACTGAGTAGCTCTCCATTGTGTGTATGTACCACATCTTCTTTATCCAGTTATTCATCAAAGAACCCTTCCGTTGTTTCCATGTCTTGGCTATTATTGTGAATAATGCTGCAGTGAACATACGTATATCTTTATATATAAACATTTCCAAATTTTCCAGGTAGATACCAGAAGAGGGATTGCTGCATCATATGGTAGCTCTATTATTTACTTTTGAGGAACCTCCAAACTGTGTTCCATAGTGGCTGCATCAATGTACATTCCCACCGGCAGTATATGAGGGTTCCCCTTTCTCTACATCCTCTCCAATGCTTGTTATTTCTTGTCATATTGATAACAGTCATTCTAACAGATGTGAGGTGGTATCTCATTGTGTTTTTGATTTGCATTTCCCTAATAGCTAGTGAAGTTGAGCCTCTTTTCATATATCTGTTGGCCATTTGTATGTTTTCTTGGGAAAGGTGTTTGTTCAGGTTTTCTGCCCATTTTTAAATTGGATTGCTGATTCTTTTGTTGTTGACTTATATGAGTTCTTTATATATTTTGAATATTAGCAAATATCTTCTCCCATTTGGCTGGTTGCCTTTTTGTTTTGTTGATGGTTTATTTTGCTGTGCAGAAACTTGTTTATTTTTGCTTTTATTTTTATTCTATTTTTTGCTTTTACTCTCCTTGCCTTTGTATTAAATTCACAATAACCTTTCTGAGACCAAGTTTAGTACCTATGTTTTCTTCTACGTATTTTGTTTCAGGTCTTATATGTAGTCTTTAATTCGTTTTGAGTTAATTTTTGTGTATAGTATCTGATAGTGGTCTAATTTCCTTCTTTTGCATATGACATTCCAATTGCCCCAGCACCATTTATGAAAGAGGTGTTTCTTTCTCCATTGTATGTTTTTGGCTCCTTTGTTGAAAAGCAGTCGCCTATACACTACTTGTGTGCTAGGAAGGCAGGCCTGGTAGTACCAGTTAAGGTGGGAAGGGGACTGCATTCTCACCTGGAATGGCCTTACCAAGGCCCTGAACCTTCCATGCCACCGGTTTCCTAACACACCCGCCTTCTCCCAGAAGCTGCCCAGTGCTATTCTTATGTTCACTTGCTGTTGATGGAAAATGGGGTAGTGGCTCTGTCTCCAGCTTCAGCATTGACCTAAGTCTCATCTTTTAGAGAAGCAATACTGGGCTGTGAAGGTGGGAGTGGATCATTCTTCTGGGTGAAAGGATCCGAGGGTTCAGTGCCATGCAGGCTGTCATTTGAGAGACTTTGTCCATCTTCTCATTTGCTTTCATATTGATTGAAGTCACCTCCAGTTTTTCTTTGAAACACACAGTAAGGAAAATCAAGGCCACTTTCTTCACTTCATACAGATGGGGAAGTGCAAGCTCTATCCTGGCGATTGCAGAGGAGCTAGAGCCAGAACTGAACTGAGCAGGCATCAAGAAGGAAATTTGAGCATAGAAGGGGTATCTTGAAAAGGTCCCAAAAAGGAGGACCAGACACTCTGGTAACAGCTAAGGTTTGGAGATGTCCACTCTCATGAGGTAAAAGACTGCTAGTCGCAGTGAATCCTTTTTTATGAATCCAAAGAGTTTGGCCTAGCCCATGGACAAAGTTGACAAAGAGCCAGGAGCTAAGAGCCTCCTCTGAGTGAAAGCCCCGCTGTCCTCTGGTCTGCAACCACCTCATTCTGTTGAAGCCAAGACAACACTGGGTGACAGACATGTGCAGCTGGTTCCAGGGGTCTCTGTAGCAGCCACCCAGTCCTGAGTTTCCTTTAACCTGGATTTTTTCAGGTCTGCCTCACAAAGGAATGAAACACACACACACACACACACACACCCTTCCCTCAGCTAGAATGCTTATCTTCCGATTCTTTAGGGTTATGTGATAAGATGCCTTTTATTAACTTAATAGCCCTAGGAGTGTATTCCAATGGCCAACAGGAGAGCTAGACTTGGTGTACGCGATTGTGATCAGCACATTATGTTCTTTCCTGGACAGACCTGGTTCTTGCCCATAGAGTCCATCCAAGGACAGAACAGACAGAGCCTATGGAGTTGGCTAGGAGCTGAAGCTGGGTAGATCTACAGTTGATTCTGGTCATGATGTTTGAGAGCTGAGCTTTGCTATTGTGTCTGCTCTCTGAGGTTATGGAAAAGCACTAGCCTGGGAGCAGAGACCTGGCTTCGGATCCTAGTCTGCCCATACAAGCTTTGCCCAAGTGTTTAAACTGTTTGGGCCTCCGTGTTCCCACCTGTAAAACTAGAGAAATGTTGTGCCTCCCACCCTGCCCGCCACCCCCACTCCCGAGAGAGCCAGAGCCTCAGTACCAGCAGCCTTCACCTTTGATCTGCCCAGAAAAACTGCTGACACGTCCCCAGCCGTGCTGATTTATGGGGCTTAGACATGTTCCTGCCACAGCGTGTGCTGCATCGCCGTGGACATGCTACAAAGACCAAGTACTGACTCATCCCACAAACATTACTGCCAATTTTGCTGATTGCAACAATGATTTCCAGTGTATTCAGCTAAACTTCATGTATTATTGATAATTATCGGTGAGAACTAAGTAAGTGGGAAGAGCCTATCTTTGTAAGTGATGGGGAGGGATTTGTTCTGAATCCATTTGCCTTGACTCTGGCCTAGAGTCCTGAGTCCCATGACACCCACAGGCTCTTGTCCGTAAACATGGGTAGACATGGATGCCTACGTCCTGGCACAGCATGTGATATGGTACAAGGAGCTCTGGGTTTTGGTCCTTGGTCTGTCAGTGCCCATGACCCTGGACCTCTGTCTCCTCTTCATCAGAGCGATGAGCCTAGGCTGGACCCTGGGCTCGTTATTTTGTGACTCTCTCAGCTCTCATTCAGCTGGAATCAGAAACATGTTCCAGAGAATTCAGGTCTCCAGTTCCCTCCGTCACTCAGTGTATTCCAATGGGAAAATGTTATTTCGTGTACTGTTTTTTCTCCTTTAAGCCACATGTCTTTTGGTAAAGTTGAATATTAACAACTTTTTGTAAATAAAATAATATTCGACTGAGAGGTCAGGATGGTAAGGATTCTAAAGAATTCCAAAACAAATTATGTTATAAAACAAAGGTTCCTTTGAAAATGCAAGCACTTTTCCCTACTGTGGCCATTTTGTCAGATCATGTTTGTGTGTTTGGCGAGGCAAACTATTGGCTGCGGCCCAGATCCGGCCCCGTATATATGAATAAAACTATTGACAAATCTGGATGCATTTTGTCTTCATTTTTATTTAATCGGCCGCGACTGCTCATACTTGAGTTTGGTTTCTAGGCACTTCTTTTTGGCCTCTTTGACAAGAGCTGCAAAAGCTTAGTTGCCCAGGGGGAGTGGGGGGGTGCGGGTGATGGTTCTATTAAAGGGAATCCTGCAAATTTTGAGTCTGTTTCAGAGGGTTGAAGAAGTCTTTGGTGGCCTTTGGTTATTTTGAGTTTCTTTAAAAATAGAATCTAAGCAGCACTTGTCCTTCCTTCTTGCATTGCCCTCCAGAGAGCATTCACTACAGACTGCCCCTTCTGGGCCCCCGGGCAGGGGCCTTCCACGAGCTGTTGTCAGACTCCTACAAGGCTCTGCGGGGGATACAGCTCTCTGCCTCGCCCAGAAAGGAGCCCACGGGCAAGACAATGAGGCAGTGAGTGATCGGTGCTCAACACTTTCCACTCCAGAGAGAAAACAACCTCACCAAGCCAGTCTCTCATCATTGCCTCCTGTCACCAAAACAGTGAGTCAAGTTTGCCTCCCTCAGAGTGGCTGGAATCCCCTCTTGCCACCGTCTCACACACTTTTCCTAAAGACGATGGCTTTATTTATACAATTATAAAGATTTATTGATTAAAATGGAACATTTTGAGTGTCATCAATTTTATTTTGGTAAAGATTCTTAATTGTGTTATAATAGGCATCCTTTTCTTGTTTCTAAGACATGAGTTTTCTGTGGAAATTATTTCAGCTCTTCCTTTAGGCCAGGGGGCTGGAGATGGCTCCTGGAAGTCCCTCAGGATTCAGCCCATGAAGAAAAAAGGAGATAAATGGAGGTCGCCCTTCTGTCCTTATCTCTGTCGGTTAACTCTGGTAGAGGACAGAGGATATTGTGATTCTATAACTGGAATAAGGTACATGGTCAGCTGTAATCCTTGAGGACAGGAACTGTGACTTGTCTTGCTCTCCTCATGACACCTTGCGTATATCAGATGTTCATCTAATCTTTGTTCAATCCAGTTCAAACCCAATGCTGTGTTTTGTAGTTGCTTATTTTGGTTTGAGGACCTGTCTCACCAGGTGTGTCCTGGCCCATGTATCAGCAGTGTCAGAGAGACCAAAGAAAGCTCTAGGCTTCCAAGTATTATATTTATGACCCCAAATTCCATGCCCAGCTTCAGGAGGGCTCATAGAGATCAGGCCCCTTACACTCCTTAGGAGGAAATGGCCTTGTGAAATGCCCAGGCTAAGTGGACCTTGGGCCAACCTGTGAGAACCAACCTCAGTGCTGACTCTATTTGAAGAATGGGCTTCAGGAATCTCTAACAAATGGCCTAATGCTTAAAATGACCTCATCTCTCTCTCTCTCTCTCTCTCTCTCTCTCTCTCTTTCTCTTCCTTTCTCCTTTTCTCTTTCTGTCTCTCTCTCTCTCCACACACACACACAGACACCATAAAACCAGAAAAACTAGCTTGATTGCCCTATATTCCTGGGAGGCTATGATTCTTGGTTTCAGTTCAGTTACAGTTCAAGAACTCCAGAAATAGTACACACTTCCTCTCAGGGTATGCATGAATTATGATCCATTTTAGATAAGATAATTGTCAAAGGACAAACAAATCACAGATAAAAATGTTTACTCATCTGCCTCCACCTCCTCCTTGTCCTCCTCCTTCAACTTGATAGATCCAATAAGAGGATTTGGAGTATATATACCCATGCAATAATTGGACCTTTTGAGGTAATCTGAATATTATGTGCCTAGTGAGGTAAAATACTCTCTAAACCACATTAAGAAGTCTTCATCTAGAGTTCTAGTGTTTTTTTTTGAAAATCTCATAAAAAGAATAACATTCTGGTGTTTGCTCCTGTTCTAGTACGGTGGTTTTTGGTCTTAGGAACTTTTTCACTCTTAAATATTGAGAGCCTTAAAGAGCTTTTTTTTAAAAATGTGGATCATATCTACTTATATTTATCACATTAGAAATTTTAAAAACAACAATATACAAGCATACCTTTCATTAGTTGTGAGAATGATGATATTATATGTCATGTAGCCTCTGGAAAACTCCACTGGGCCCTTAGGGGACAAGAAAAGTAAGAAAGGCAGATAACATCTTAGTATTATTATGAAAATAACTTTGACCCACAGACATCCCAGAAAGGATTTCAGAGACCCCTCGGGGTCCTCGGACCATCCTTTGGGAATTTGCTGTAGAGAATATATCCTCGCGTCTCCAGCCTTCCAGGGAAGGGTTGCCAGGATGCTGTAACTCAACCACTCAAGTGAGTAAGCTGGTCCCTTGGCAGAGGTATTGGAAAGAAGGCAGCAGCAGGTTTTCAAAGTTCAATGATATTGACCTTTAGCATCATTTACCTCCCTTTGCTCACATGGTCTACTTAACAACCTTATTTTGGTTAAATAATACAGTGGATTGTCCAGTTGGCACAAAAACTAGTTCCCTTTGAACTCCCATTTCTCTATACAAATGCTTGTTCGTTTGTTTGCTTTTGGTTACGTATGAACTTACTTCCCAGAATCTGAGGTCCAAACCTGGACCCAATGCGGCCTTAGCACACGAGTGCTGTCTCGTCAGCAGCTTTGCTGGACAGCCAGCCAGATGGCGAATTTCCTTTTCTCTCTAGTCCTGCAACCATTTCCTGGAAAGTGATGACACTAAAGACAAAGGTCCTAAATTAGGAAGCCCAGCTCTTGACAAACTTCTCCACATGACCAACCCAATCTCACCATTTCCATTTAAACTTGCAAAGAGAGCCACACAGATGCTGCCAGACTTTTTTTCTACCAATAACAGTGTTTATATGAAGTCATCCTACGTGTCCCACACTTGGCTTCTCTCTGTGCTGTGGGGTCAAGTGAGTGACTCTGCTACCGCTTGGTGCAGTCTTTTCTGTACTGAGCTGGATCCGTGGAGGTAATAATTTGGACTTGTCCATTATTATTTTACTGACTGTATGCTCTCATAAATGGGCCAGGACAATTTCTTCACTATAAGCATCTACTCATAATGTAATTCCGTTTTCAAAGTCATGCACAGTATGCACAGTTCAGATTAATTTTTTAACATAGATCATCTTGGGTAGTGTTTGTCTGTTTGTTTCCAGGCTGGAGCCTGATTTTGCTATTTGAAAAATATATGATTCTCATTATAATAAAAATCTACGGACATGAGTCAGACTTACTCCTTCCTACACTTTCATTTTCCTTCACCCCAACAGGGAACTTGAAAACCAATCAATCAGCACAATTCCTTCGTTGCCAGGAAGGAAGAGAAATGCTGTATTTAGGAAAATCCATGTTGTGGCTTTTTTAAAAAAAATCAAGTATATACGGCAAAATCACTGTCACCTCCAGTTCCCAGTTTAAGCTGCTCTGCTCAGGGCCACCCATCTTTTGCCAGGTCCCCGACTGCCACAGCTCATGGGAGGCCTGCCAGGGGCTTACTGGCTCCTGGCACACAACTGAGCTGCCCGTCTTCCTGAATATGTAAGAACCATACAATTCCAGGTAGCAGGAGTGTAATAAATTAGGCAGAACTGCCTTGTCTCCTCCTAGGAAAGCCCTGGTTGGGTGTAGCTACTCAGGTTGGGGGAGGTCTACCTCCTCCAGGTAGGTAGGAGGGCATTACCCAGCAGAATGTAGAAGATTTCTGAGAAGAGGAGGAAGCACAGAGCTTGTTTCTATTAATAAAGCTGTACACTAAAGTCTTAGGAATCGAGGTTAAATTAGGAAATTTAGAAATGGGTAAAATGTCATCTCTAGAGAGAACGGGGATGATCAGTCCTGTTTCAACTATGTCCCCTCAAACCCATCTTAATTTAGCACTTTAGTAAGTACTGTCCCTGTTTTGTACATGGAATTCTTGTCTCCCTAGAACAATGTATAACTTAATGAAGACAGAATGCCCGCACGGAGCTACTCAGACATATGCAAGGTATGCTTAGATGGAAGAAAGTGATGTTAGGTGTTAGGACCCTGCCTTTGAAGCACTTGCCGTTTCCACTGGAGAAAGCACACACATAGAAAGAGCACATGAACAGGCCTGCATGTGAATAAGCATGAGTTACTCCCCACTATAAACTAAAGCCACAGTGATTACAGCAACAATGCTGTCCATGGCATCAACCGTCAGCTCCCCGGACAGGAACAAAGATGCAATTGTGTGATCTTGTCAGAAAAGTTGGTGAGAGGAGATAGAGCCGCACTCACCCACACAGGATGTTATCTCTTGTTTTTTGCAGATGTTTAACTGCCTGACCCGCAGGGTGCACAGCAGTAAAATCAGGCGCTGGCTGGTGCCTGCTGTTTCAAGGAAAACGTGTTCCTTAACCTCTTGGGATTGGCCTCCACTCAGTCCTGTGGAGCAGAGGTCATCCTTAAGGATGTCAGTCACATCGCCAGAGAGACAGGACACCCTTGCGCCCTAGACTGTCCCATGGAGAAAATTTCATAAAGACTAAGACGCACATGAAACATAAGACAGACCGTGATTGATGTTAGTTGGCCCTGAGGAGTGGCTGGAGGACAGAAATTGGCAGAGGGAGAAAATTGTTTTATAGGACAACTTGACTTACTCTTTGAATTTTAAGCCACATGAATATTTCACGGACCCAAAAACAAAACAAGATGAAGCAAACAAACAAACAAACAAAAACCCTTTCCAAGTTGTGAGGGCCTGTCTAGCTTTGGAATAGCTTATTTTGATAAGCTATCGAAATAATTATTTTCTTTGTGACTCAGCCAATACAGTCCTTGGACACTACTAAGTCCAGGCAGCATCCCGTTGGAAGATAAAATCTATCTCTGGCTCTTGGAAGTTTTGCTACTAAAATGCAACATGATTATAATAATCAGGCATTAGCAAATGTTGTAGTTCGTTATTAATAATTATGTATAACAGGATATTAAATTAAGTTACGAAATTTTTATTAAAACATTTCTTACATACCGTTATATTGGCTGGGCCGCAAAAATATTCATGGGCCGCATGTGGCCCGCGGGCTGCAAGTTTGACATGCTTACTTTACACTAACGAGTCAAACCCATACAGTGTGCAAGTACAGAGGGTGGTCAGGAGAGCATTTAGTGTGTGGTAACATGCTCAACACTGTCAGTGAGTTCATATTCCATCTTTACCATAACCCTACACGGTGGGTAGGGTTATTATTGTCATCATATCGGTGAGGGAATTGGGTCTCACAAAGACCTGTGCCCAGATTCACACCAAGGTGGGAATTGAACTCAGGTCTTCCTGAGCAGGTAGCTGAAGCTCCTCCCACTACCTAACTCTGACTCTCTGTGAACATGAACCTTGTTAGAGTCAACTTCAAAACAGCAGTTTCCTCTGTGGAATCCCCTACCCTCTGAGAGATAAAACTGGCTACAAAACAAACAAACAACAAATAAAACCAAACCTCTTGTTGGGTTTTCCCAGGGAAGAAAGTGCCATTTGCTCACTCCAGACAGAGGCCTCTGTTCTCTCAGCCTGTTAGATGTTCAGTGTGATTGGCAGGTGTGGAATGGAGCGGTAGGGAGGGACCAGTGGGAGCCAGGTCCTGGCATGAAACTTGCCCACCAAGATAGAAAAGGTTTGGGATGTGGGTGGTAGAGGGGAGGAAGGCAGAGTACACCCAAGAGCGTGGCAAAGACAGTTAACAAGCCTTATACCCGCCAGCCCTGGTGGGTATTTTTGTTTGTTTGTTTTTTATATTTTTTTTATTGATTTCAGAGAAGAAAGGAGAGGGAGAGAAGATAGAAACATCAGTGAAGAGAGAGAATCATTGATTGGCTGCCTCCTGCACGCCCCATTAGGGATAGAGCCCCAAACCCAGGCAAGTGCCCTTGACTGGAATTGAACCTGGGACCCTTCAGTGAACAGGCTGACGATCTATCCACTGAGCACACTGGCTAGGCCCTGGTGTTTTGATTGGCAACCACAGTCCATCCTAACAAGCAGCACGGGGCTGGGGGGGCCGGGGGCGGGGGTGGAGTGCAATAGTGGGGAGGGATGTGGAGGTATTTGTGGAGGGGGAAGGAGGTCCTTGGAAATGTCAAGGGCAGGAGTTCAGCATCTTGGAAGCCTGGTGTCTGTGGTGACAGCCCAGCCCTTCCCAAACACCAGCTGCCCTCCTTCCTGACCCACTTGGCTTTACAGCTTGCCTCCCACTTCCACAATCTCTGAACCTTTGACTCTCTGCTTTGGGCCTGGTCACTGAACCTCTCTTGTGCTGCAAACTCAGGCCTGAGCCCCTAGAACACCAGAGACAAGGCCAACAGTAGCCCATCTCCTACTCATTCTCTGCACATATATTTGTTAAGCCCTTGTAGGAGTCAGGTACTATGGGAGGCGCTGGGAAGACGCTAGTAATGAAGAAAGCCAAGGCCCCTGCCCTTCATGGAACCTGCATCTAGTAGGGGGGATAAAGGATAAGCAAGTGGTAGGCAAGGGCCCCAGACACTCTGTCTTCCAGGGAGGGAACTTGGGCCACAAACATTGAACTGTAGTTGCACTTAGTGCACCCTTGGAGCCACTGTCCTGGCTGTGGTTCAGCCTTTGATGTACAAGGTCTTGCTGATGTCATATCTCTTCCCCAGATAATCAGACTCCAGATGGCTCTGCAGCCAAATCATGATAATGTCCTATCAGTCACATCAGAGTCTTACCGTTTTCTGACTGACTGCAGGTTGTGAACTTGTCTTTTCATTTGTTGCCACATTCTTTTCAGCAGCTTTCTCCCCTTGTGTGGCACCCTCGTTCCACAGCCCCTTTCCCACAGTGCTCGGCTTTCTGACTGATGACTGGATTACTACACCCACGCGAATGTGCCTTCAACGAAAAGACGTACTATTACTCTATGTGCTAATAAAGAAAAAATAATGCCCGAGATGAGGGATCTAATGAGAAACTGTTCTACAAAGCTGAGACATCAAAGGGCTACAGAGGTAAACAAGAAATACTAGTAAGCCCATCCTACACAGAGAAAGAGCCAAAATATTTTGCTCCTCCTGGTCTTGGCCCCGGTGGAGAGATGGTGAAAAAAACTCGTATGAGAATTGGAACGACAAGCTGGCACTCATACCCATGGTCTAAGTTCACGCTGGTAGTGTGGCCCTTTCAGGCTCAATGTGAAGTGGTGTCAGGGTGACTGCCAGAAGCACAGAAAATCCTCGAACCGAGGTCTGCAAGGCCCCTGGGGTGGCCCACCTATTCTAGCAACAATTAAAATCAGTACTTGCTAAGGCAACCAGAGAGCATCAGTTAGACTTCACTGTGGAGGGATTTAGACTCTAGTCTCTTTCCTGTGAGTTTAAATCCTGAGCAGAATATTTTGTCTGTTGCGACCACCCCAAGGTTACAGGTGGAGAAATGATGGTTTTCATAGCACGTTGAGCACAGCCTCAGGATGCTCTTTCAGTGCGAAGAGCCATTTCTTTTTCCCTGGAAGGTTGGAACTTGTCTGAGCCAGGCATCTTTGGCCCTTCCTGACATGAAAGGGCTGGATGGTCGCTTTGATTAATTATGACGGGGGCACCTACAGATATGAAGAGAAGTTGCTGGAGCCACGAGTCCTACTTACTGACAGAAGCTTCCTAGACACTAATTCTGGGCAACATAATTGGAAGTTACGGATGCTGGCAAAGGTTTCGAGAGGAACCATACAGACTGTTGTAAAACAGGAACTAGGTGGGGTGGTAGAATTCTAGGTTTTTCTACTAGAAGGAACCCCAGAGACCATCTAGTCCAATCCCTCAGGCCATCTGGCAGGAAGGCTGCTATTATACCAGAAATTTGCACGACTGAACCTTTTGCATAAGTCAGGTCTATTTTTAAATGCCACCTCCTCATCTATAATAACCGACCCGCGACCCAGGATGCTTAATCCTTTATTCTGCTTCTTTTATCATAGTGACTATCACTATCTGATACTGCCTGGAATGATAGTTAATTGCCAGCTTGCTTTTTTTTCTGTCTTCTCCCACTAGAATATAGGGGCCTTATTCAACTCTGTAAGTCCATGGCCAGAGCAGTATCCAGCCCCAAACAGAAACTGAAAAAATATTTGTTCAGTGAGTGAATAGTGAATGAATCAATGAAGAAAATAAGGACAATGGCTTTAATGATTTCAATTTCAGACAAACGGAATTCCATATCAGGTCTCGACTAGGATTGAAGTGTCTCATTTTCTCTGAGCAGCTAGCTGCAATGTTTCTATACACAGCTCTTAGCATAGTACCTACCATATGCACGGCTCTTATAAATGTTTGCTGGATGAGAGAATGTACATCATACACCTACCCCTCGTGGCTGAGCTGCCTAATTCTCTGGAAAAGTGATAAAGCTTATCATCAGGGACAATGATGTATGTGATGCTATTAACCAAAACAAACAAACAAAAAAGGTTGGGAAATAAAAGTAAATTTTAGGGACATGAAAAATGGAAAGAGGTGAAAGATTAAAGATTGAAAATGAGGTGATCTTCAAGGCTGAGAGTGGGATGCAGGAGGACTTCAAAGAAGACAAGATTGAAAATGTCATGTTTGCCCAGTCTCCTTTCCCCTCCCTCCCCTCCCCTCTCCCCTCCTCTCCTCTCC
>NW_006293313.1:1501875-1506050 GCF_000327345.1 Myotis davidii
TGGTGTTTTTGGTTTGTTTGTTTGTTAATCTTCCCTTCCCACCACCCCCATCCCTTTGCTATTTTGCAAGAACTAGTCCTATTAGGAGCCTGGTGGCTTTGCAGCCTGGCATATGTGTTTACAGGGTTCAAATGAGTTTTTCTTTCTTCCTCTCCTCTCCTCTCCTCTCCTCTCCTTTGTTAAGTAACCAAGAGACATTTTATAAAACCTTCTCCCCAGGAGGGCTTTAAAAATACGAGCCCCCTGCCCTTGGCTAAAGTGCCTGGGGGTCTGCCCTGAGAATGAGGGATAAACCAAGTGGCCATGCCCAGTCTTCCAGCCTTTTGCTATCCTGAATTTGGACACTGAAACACTCGCATTCATCATTCAGCAAACATTTGCAAAGTGCTGCTCAGTGCCAGAGAAGAGTCAGGATCCTTTGGTGGCAAGTGATGGAAACTGAATTTATATCTTAAAAAAAATGCAATGCACTCAAAGGATGCTGGGTTTTCTCCCAGAGCAACCAGGCCGCAGGATGGCAGGGATGCTGCAGACCCAGGAAGCATTGGGACCTGCAAGCCAGGGACCTGGCTTGGTGAAGATTCATTCTCATCTGTTTCCTTCTCCCCGGGTGTTGTCTTTCCCCTTTTCCTGTGGCAGACTGTCTGTTTCCACACGGTGGAAAACCCGGCACTGGTGTCTGCTAAGCTTTATGGCTTGTAGCTTTTGGCCACGGTGTTTCCAAGCCCCAAACTCCAGGCCAAGTCACCTTGCCCAACTTGGAACCCTACCTTGTCATGATGCCATCAGTTATGACCACCGGGGTGGGGCTGCATAAGAACTCCCCAAGGATGAGATGGTGGGAGGAGAGAGAGACAGCTGTCAAAGGAAGTAGTGAAGCTAAGCTGGCAGTACCACATATACTCACGATGGCCTGGTACTGTGTTGGACCAAGATGACTAAACCTTGATACCTGTAAATCAAGGCGTCAGCCACTGTTGGACGACACAAAAATGCTGTTGTCAGTCACAGCCTCAGGAAGTCTGAGTGAGGTGCTGTCCCAGGAGCAGCTGAAATTGGCATCTCTCTCTGAGAAGGCTGCTCCCATGTGCTTGGTCCAAGGCACATCCTGTCTCTCCAGTTCAGGTTGGCCCGTCCCCTGGAGTCAGTGATGACTGTGGAGGTGAAGGTGATCGCTGAGAAACTGGTCTGTCCACTCTGGAGAGTCTGGAAAAGAGGTCAGTGTGATACTATTGTGCTTGAGCAGGACGAAGTGGGGAGTAAGCAGAGTAGATGGGGAGAAAGAAAAGAAAAAAAAAAAAAAACAGGAGAAGAGTGTTGGTCATGGAGTTAATACAAAATTAACTCCAAACCTCACTTCCTCGCAGCTCTCCATGCCTTCATCCATCCAGGAACAAGCAAGATAATATCTCCTGAGAAATGCCAAGAGGGTAAAGCTTTTTGATCTGGGACTCACGGACCCCAGACTGTCCCTTTTGCTCCGTGGCTGTGTCTGTCCAGTGTTTCCCCAGAGTAGCGCCTCCTTGGAGAGGCCATATGAGACGGAATGAGCTATTCTGTGCCCTAGCTTTGTTTCCATGACAACTGATCTTTAGAACTCACACCTTCCCAAGCAGGAATTCCTATGGTTGGGGTAGGGATGGGGTTGGCTTATGGTCACATAGCTGGGCTTTTCAGAAATCCTCCAAAGTATTGGCATTCCTTTTAGAGATATATCTGTTCTCAATGCTTAAAGTAATAGTGATCTTTTCCCTCCAGATGACTTGCAATCAAAATTCTTTAATTTTCCTTTTAAAAAATGGCCACAGCCCAATAACTCCCTTGGGAAGGAAGAAATGTTTTCTCTACTCTTCTAGGTTTTTTCTGCTGTTCTAATAATTAAATAGTCATGAGATTAATAAGACAAAAATAACCAAATTTAATTACATATGTTATGTGTGGGGACCTCATATACACAAGAGAGAGACCCACATATATGAGAGGTTCAGAGACAGAAGGGGAAAATGAGGTCCACATGACATTCTGAGCCAAGGATGGGGTCAGGCTTCAGAGGGGCCACGGTCTCCTGCAGGGTGGTAAGAAGAGCAGACAGTGAGTAATTCTATGCTTGTCCTGCCATATAGATCAGTGGTTGAAAGTTATCTCTGGTAATCACCCTTCTTGTGGGGAAGTCCCTCCGTTTAAACACTGCGAGGCAGTGAAGGGAGGAGCAGACACTTCTTCTGAGCCCACAGGTCTCCATTGCCTTCGGCTCAAAATAATTTGCCTGCCAACAGAGCCCCTCCTGGGGAGACCTGTTCTGAATCCCTTCACCCCCAACAGGCCTGAGTGTGCCTGGTCACCTATGAGTCACGTGGGAGAGGAGGAGGGAAGAATGCATGGTGACACCTGGCTCAGCCGGATGGCCCGCATCAGGAGCCCTCTCTCCCGCTCCGGGCTAGAGTGTCCAGTGTGGGAATATTTCTGGGGAAGAAGTGCCTCAGGGTTTCCCGAAAGTCAAGAGACACATTGGCGAGAATCACCGAGGAGATGGAGGCGTTCAGGGAGGTGAGGACCACGAACAGCGACATTGTAAGAGTGCCCTGACTGACGCTGAGTCCCTCCATTAGGCGTGAAGGAAGACTGCCACTTAGACATCTCCCTGCATCTAGCCAGCACCGTCCCTGGCACACAGCAGCTCGGCAAATGTGGGTCGATTGATTGAATAAATGTTTGACGTTGACGGGCATGTCTCGGGTTATGTTCAGTCTGGGACTTTCTTAAGGCACAAGATTTGCCCTTGAGGAATGAAAGAAATCCCTTTTATTTTTACATTCTCCCTCTTTTAACCCTGGTTTGATTTTTCTTAAATGTGCTCCTAGGAATTTGATTCCAAGCAACTGGCTCCAAGTGAGAGAGAGAGAAAAGGGGTTTCAAGTGAAATTGAGAAAAGGAGAGACATTCTGGGATCCAGAAGCCAAGGCCAGGAGAGGGATTTCTGTGGGTTCCCAGGACTGGGAGGAAGGGAACTGCACAGCAATCTTCCCCGAAGACCCAGGCAGCCGCTTGGAGATCTCTGTGCCTCTTTCTGATTTGTAAATAGTTGAGATCTGGGGCTGTTCACAAAGCCACACCTCTTGTTTGTGCCTGAGAATTGCTGGAGCAGACCAGCTTCAAACTGAGAAGCAACAAGGAACAGATAAGCAAGGAGAAGTAGCATTTGTTCCTGAGACAGGACAGCAGCAGGGGTGTTCATAGCATAGTGGCCAGGGGCAGAGTGGCTGGGGTCAGCCTGATGGGTCACACCCTGACCTACACCTCACACCCAAAACTAAATGCATCCTGTCAAGAAAAGTGCCCAGATATGCCTGGTGCATAATAAGTGCTCAATAAATATCAACTAATCCTGCTATGATTGTTTTTAAATGCTTTCTAAATCACAATTCCAATAAGGCCATTCTCCTGCGTAGAATACTTCAGTGGCGGCTGAATTCAGTTTTCCCTGAATTGCAAGTCGTCAAGCCTAGCTTCTAGAGCTTTCCCGGGTTGGTGTCCACTCTCATCTCCTGCCACTCCTCCAGGACCACCTCTGAGCTCCAGCATTACTTAGAGCCATTTGAAGGACCTTGTTCTCTTACCTCTCTGTGCATGTTCTCTTTCTTTGGCTGGAAATACCCGTTTCCCATTCACTCACCTGCAGAATACCCATTTGTCCCTACCACCGCCTCTTTTAGGAAGCTCCCTCTAACATGCCCTGCTGGGCGCTGGGCCCTGGGGCCCCTCCCACAAGCTCTCAACTAGTCAAATCCCCAACACACGCATCTGACATTCCTTCCTTCCCGTTCTTCCCAGGGACTCTGTGATCCTTGCGGGGGAGAGGTGGCATGTTGTTCTCCAGCGCACACAGGGCAGATGTCCCCCAGAATGCTTGGAATCTCAGAGGAGGCTCAACAATGAAGTTTCCTATAAGAATCAGGGAAGGGACGAACTGAAGCCTGCCAGAAAGAGAAATACATAGAAGAAATCTGCGAGTCCCTCACCTCTCCACCCACTCCTCCTGCACCCTCATGACGGGGGCCTGGATTCTCGTCCTTATTATTTTCCACGTTCAAGTTCCCTAAGGTAATGGTGGAGCCACATTCTCCAGTGACCCGTGACCCAGGTCTTTGATGCTGTTACCTGCACCGACTCTGATC
>NW_006293313.1:1506089-1523503 GCF_000327345.1 Myotis davidii
CGGAGTGTCAGGTTTTCAGGCTGAAGATGAATAAGTAATAACCACTTGCCTTTACTTTTCCAAGAAGCCTGTCAGTGCTCCAGTGGCTGGAAAGGCCCTCCCACTACACACTGATTGGGGAAGTGATAGCCCTAGGTCACTGGGCATCGGGTGGAACCAGGAGGGCACACGCAAGCTCCAGCCAACAGCGAGCTCCAGCCAGAAGCAGGACTAGAGGAGATGATGGGCAGCCTCTTTTCCCCTTCGGAGTTCCTCGTCCTGGACACAGAGCTCTGGAACTAAAACTGGATCAGGGGCAAGCTAATGAGAAAATCACATATTTGAACAAGATTTAAAAATAAAAAATGATGATTAGCGTTTATGAAACCCGATGAACGTGTGGCCAGCCAACTGGCAGGCACTAGCAAAGCAAACCCCCCAAGTTACCCAGCGGAATGACCCCCAAGGGCCCAGAGTAAGGGTTAGGACAACAGGAAGAGGAAGAAAAATACTCCGAACGAATCAGGGGCTTGGTTTTTCTGCTATTTAGTGTGGCTTTGCTTTGAGACAAATGAGTTACAAGCTGCTGAAATACATTTCGTAAGAGGTTTGATTATGGCAAGTGGAAGAGACTGCAGCATATTTCAGTCTCAAGTGAGAATAGACACAAAGCTTTTCCCTGATTTAGCAACAGGCAGAAGCATGGTCAGGAAGCTTCTCAAAGTTAATGAGGTCCCTCTGGTTCAGAGGTCACGCACCACTGATCATTACAGCTCTTGTCCCTGCTACAGGGCCTGTCGTTTAGTAGATGCCTAATAAGTTTCTCTGAAAAATGTGTGAATGCAATGCAATACATAATACATGTTCGGTGAAGGAATCATGACCTTTTTTTTTTAGTTTTCAAAGCTCTGATTTATAGCATTTGACAATTTCTGTGGTGCAAATATTCCCAGCAAGGCCACCTTCAAGCCACCAGTGGCTTAACAACAAGCTCACAAAATTTCTAAAAGATTAACTATCAGCTCTCATGACCAGCAGGAGTCAACTTGGGGATACTGGTACTTGTGGCAGGACATTCCTGGCTCTCCGTGCTCACAGGCAGGGCAGTACCAAGTGTGTTCAATGTATTCAGCCCTCAGAAGTTTTGCACAGACTTTCCCCTAGAAGTTTATAAAGCCACATAAAACCAGGGCACTAAATTTCAGGGCACTACTCTTGGATTAGGGAGACAATGGACAGGCCAGGGGCTTTGTGCCCATTGCCTTTCTTAGTTTTTATTCATCATGTCAACAAGTATTGTCTCTCCTCCTTGCTCCACCCCAAGTCCCCAGAACTGTGCTAAAATTCAGAGGAAACACCAAAATCTGCACCCTGCCCTTGGGGAGCATATATTCATCCTTAGAAGGCTGGACACACACAAAAGCAATGAAGTCAGAATACAAAGCCCATCAGGTTGTGGCCAGAGAGGAGGAGTCCCCAGAATCAGCATATGGAGACCTTCTGTAGCAAGTGCACATAAATCAGCAAACCGCTTCTCTTCCCTCCCCACCCCCAACCCCACCTGCCACCAGACTATCTGCCTCCCCAAGCCCTGAACATCCTCTCCATTTCCTCTCTCATACAGGAAAGGACCCTACTGACCTATTAGATGACCTCATAGGTATCTGTTGAGAAGTGTACGTTCTCTCTCCCAAATACCTTCTTATCCTGGTTCCCTTGATGACCAAGGGTACATATGTGGAAACAACTGCCTGGAGTAGAAGAGAAATTCTGTCCTTACCAGGATTGAGAAGTGGGCACTCCCAGCCCCTCAGCAGCTTGGGAAAGGCTCGCCGGAGCTGGTCTTCCGGACCACCTGTGTGCCACACGCCAGCCGGACTTCCTCAGGGAAGGCCTGCAGGGCGGCCTGGCAAACCCAGAGACCTAAAGTAACCACAAAGGATGGTGTGAAATGAAAACTTTTTAATTACAAAGCAGTCTCTGGTGGGTCGTCATGTCTTAGGCCAGTATCTTCCCTGACAAAGATCAATTTTGATTTTAATGGAGCCTATTTTCTTTTTGCGTCTAGATAACATACCTTTGGAAAGTCAGGGTAACTTGTAGCTTACCTTTCTCCAGACCCCTTAGGGCACAACCAATGTGCCAGGGGGGAGACCTCAAATCCCCTCATTGTTATTGTGATCTTGTTCATTGTTGCCTGGTAACTATCCTGTACCCACCTATGTAAAAGAAGCATGTGTCTACCATTTCACTTTTTATCCAATCCCAGAGGTTTCCCCACTTTGCTTTCTCCCTCCTCATCTATCACTGATGGCTTTCATGTGACCCACTATAGTCTCCACCTTCCATGGTCATTTATAAAAATAGGTAAAAAATCACCATTCTCTGGAGCATTGTCTCAATGCATTGAGATTCTGCTTCCTGGCAATTATGGACAGTTAGGCTCAAATAAACACAAAAATTCTTTATAGGTTTGAATGTTTCTTACGTTAACACCTGCTTACCTTATCAGAATTGTGATCACAGGAGGAACTAGCAAGCATGGAACTGGACAGTGAGGCCTCTTGTGTAAGCCTGTTCTTTTGTCTCAGCTCAGGCACACCTCTCATTCTTCTCTCCTCTCTGGAACCAGTTCATACACTGGGCAGGCACCTCTTGTTTGCTCGCAACCCAATCAATTCATCACCAGTTGAAGCTGGCTCTCGGCAAACGTTCTCACCCCAGTGTTTACCACTCACCAAGCTAACACTTCCTGCCATTGTTCTTCTAGAGTCTAGGAATCAGGCCTTCACTTGGGGAGCTTCCCCTCCATTTAGCCTGGCAAGGAGGGGGTGGGCATGCACAAAACACCCACCCATAAATATTTCATGATCAACTACTGTCAGCCTGGTGGGAAATCAAAGGTAATATGATGCTTATGCCCTGGTGTTGCAGGAAGGCAGGCAAGTGAGCGAGCCATTGGGCCACAGTGTGATAAGAACTGGGGTTATGAGAAAGTCTGTAGTTACCAAGGGTGGGCTCCTAACCCAGCCTTGGTGAGGAGCAGGGTTGGGAAAGGAAGTCAAGGATCAGTCCAGGGGAGCTGTATCCTAAGGATTGGTAGGTATTAGCCTGTGGGGACAGAGAGGAGGTCCAAGAGCCAGTGTAACTGCTGGGAGGTGACCAAGTGCACAGTTCGAGCTGACTAATGGGTCCTTGCATCTCAGAATATTTGACTTATAGCTGCAAAGCACTGAAGGTTTGATCACCAGCTTTTCACTCCCTTCGATGATGGTGATTATACCAATTAGTATTCACATTAGCCTAGATTTAACAAAAGCCTCCTGCCCTGAGCTGTGGAAAGAAAGCTTAACATGTATGGAGGTCAGGAAAAGCAAAACCAGGTCTCTACCCCCTGCCCTCCAGCTCTGGTAGAAAACCCAAGGCCAGGAGCCACTAGTGTCAGTCACAAGGGATGTGCTGGCACAGCTCAGGGGCTCAGCATTCTCTCTCCTCTGTTTCTCTCCTCTCAGGTCTGGTGAGCTTGCAAACTGTCTGTGTTCTGCAGAGCTTTCATGTCAGGTCTCGTTGGGACTCCTGCTTACCCAGGCGCACACACCACAGCTTTCCCGCAGATTCCTCCTTCTGCCCCTCCCCTTCCCCAGCTCCCTCTGCTCCACCCCATGTGTCCCCAGGCCCTGAGAACTGTGACAGCTCTCTGGGAACAGAAACTCAGAAAGGGGAGTCCATCTCTCATGGGAGGACTTAAATGTGGGACAAAACGTGGAATGTGATTTGCATCTTTTCTGTAGGGTCCAGAGGAAGCCGCATAGTTAATTCTCTTAGGCAAATCCTTAGAACCCCAAGACCCCTCTTGTTTCCATAGTAAAAGTAGATGGTCAGATGATTGACATGAGTTATCTCATTGAATCCATCAATGACCTTATGAGGTGTTTACAATTATTATCCTTTTCTGCACCTCAATTGCCTCATCTGTAAATTGGGGAGAATAAGGGCACTTACCTCATAGTCTTGTCGGGATCTAACAGATAAATAGTTAAGTACACGAGAGCTGCACCCGGCATATAATATAGTAAGTGCTCAGAAAATGTTAGCCATTATTAATGTGCAGACTCTGGGCCATAGAGGTTAAGTAACATGGCCAGGATCACACAGCTGATCAAATGAGGCCAAGATTCAGACCAGGCAGTCTGACCCCAGAGCCTGACCTCCTGAAGGCAGTGGCTCTGCTCCATGGAAGAATTGAGCAAGAAGGAACCAGGAGGGACTTTGGGTTGCTAGAGAGAAGAGGGAGAATTCCTTTGGTTTGGGTAAACCAATGGTTCTCAAAACATGCCAATTCTCAGGCCGCATCCTGCTCTCCTGAATCCTAGACTCTGGGGAGAGACTCGATGTCCTGTGTTCGGGAGCCCCCCAGGTGGTCCGAGGCACACTGTGGACTCTCGACTCAGCTCTCTCAGCCCTGCCATCTTCCTTACCCCTCGTTGTCCCCACCACATTATGTAAGAACAGAGATCCCTCGTCCAAGTTGGGGACAGAGGTTTAGAAAGGGCTCAGCAGAGGGCTGGCCCAGAGCAGCTCCTGGGAGCCCTGCCTCCCTCCCTCTTTTGTCCAGGAGCAGGGGGCAGCGGGACTCTCTGGGGTCTCACCTTCTCCAGCACTCCCTCCAGTAGTTTAGGAAACAATCCTCTGAAGAAGCAGATGAACAAAAATGTGAATTAATTTGGCCTCATGGCCACATCGCATGGAGGCTTCAGTTTTCTGAGCTAGTGGGTCTGAGACGGAGAAAATGGATTTGGGGCCTGGGTTTTGGTGGTGATTATTGATTTCCCCCCAAATTTGCTAAAAGTGGAGTTCAAGGGCCAGAAAAGCTAGAAAGAGACTAAATGAATTCTGTCCTTGGAGAGTGTACCTGTGGGGTATGGGGGAGGCAGGGAAGGGGTATGTATAACTGAGGCCACTGTAGCTTTAAAAGCTGGGCCAGGTAGGAAAGCTTGCAATGTCAGTGTGGGTTTTGGGGTTTCCTAAAGGCAGTTTACAAAAGGATCGGGAAGAGGTGGCCCACGGCTGGGGATGGGGAACTGGCTGCATTCTTTGGCAACTTCATATTTTTTTAACGCTCTCTCCCTGACTCGGTGTGGAGCAGCTGACAGGGGTCTGAAGGGATCCTTCTTATTACTTAATACTAAGCACCTACCCTGAGTCAGGCCTGGGTTTTCGGGGGGTTTTTGTTTGTTTTTGTTTTGCATGTGTTCATTCTTTTAATTCTCCTAGGTCTTGGAGTAGGTATCATTTTTTTCATCTTTGTATTATGGATGGATTTAAGGATCTTGAAGCACGGAGAAATTAAATGATTTGCCTAAGGACAAACAGCTCCCCAAGCGGAGGAGCTGGGGTTAGGATCCGGGGAGAGGGACAGTGGGGAGGGGAGCGTGGTGAGAGACACTGCCCACTGCCCATGCTGCCTCAGCCACACTCAGCCACATCACCCTCTGGCCTGGAGTTTGATACCCACGGCCTGTTCATCAGAGTCAGGTGGCAATGACACATGCGGTCCTTTGCCAGGAGCATCCTGAGACAGGTATCAGAGTCCAACCCGCCAGCTGTGTTGCACTGACTGACAGAAGCAACAGCTCAGGAGGCACCAGCAGGGCTGCTCTGGCCCCAGGAGTTTGGCTCAGGCCTTGCTGCTTCTGGGCTCAGTAGGAAACTGGCTGGGATCAGGACCTCGTGGCCTGCGGGCGGGGCCTGTCCCTCCTTGAGAGATTTTAGCTAAGCAGGCTGGGTGGATGGGGGTAACCGGCCTCTCCCCAACCCGCCCACCCTTCCCTAGCAGGCTTTCCTCCTGGACATTTTCAGAGGGAAGGAAGGACTGCCTTCTGTATTTCTCTGGGGGAAGGAAGTTAAAAGCACACAGGCCTCCCTGGGGAGGTTGCGGGCACTGCCAAGCTGCATAGGAAATTGCCAGCTCACCCCACCTGCCACATGACGTCTCCTGACAAGTGGCTGAGCAGCAGTGTCACTGAGGAAAAGGAAATTGCCTCTTTTTAAGGACTGCAGGGTGTTTAATAGGTGGGGTCAGATCTCCTCCTTCTAAAGATGCGGTGATGTAGAGAGCCAGCCAGGACTCTCATACCCATTCTACAGAAGAGGAAAGTTGGGTCAGCCCTTCACAGAGGGGCTGACTCATTATGCGACTCTGTTCACGCTTGAGGTGGGCGCGGGGCCCATGATGACCGCCGATGCTTTCTAAAATGGAATGCCTACCACGGGTCAACTCCAGCGCTGGGCAGTGAATGCTCGGGCTTGTAGCTCTTGGCCTCTGAACAGTGTGTGTCTTGTTTCCTTGTTAGAAGCCAATCTAAACTTAAATATATGTAAAAAAAAAATCATGTTTTCCCCTATTGGACAGTCTAAAAAACCCTGGCAAGGATATAAGGAGCCATTGTTACCTGGACCCGGACCTGAGGAAGGCTTCTTTGAGCTGAGACCTTTATTTGCTCCTGCCCTCAGACATCTGTGCTTCTGGTTCTCAGCCCTTTGAACCTGGACTTGAACTTACATCATTGGCTCCCTGGTTTACAGGCATTTGGGCTTGGACTAGAACTCCACCACTGGCTTCCTCAGTCTCCAACTTGCAGACAATAGGCCGTTCAACTTCTCATGCCCCAGCATCGCATGAGCTGGTCCCTCATCACCTCTCTTTCCATACAGGTTGTGTTTCTCTGGAGAAGCCTGGCTAAGACAGTGCTGAATAAGAAAGGAAGGGCCCCTCAGAGAGGAGAGGAAACGTGAGTTAGACCTGGAGAAAAGGACTGGATTTAGGAAAATGGAGAAGAGGAAGAGCATGCAGGGGGCAGAGGTGAGCAGGGAATCAAACTCAGGAAGCTCTTGGTCTATGAGGAAGATAGAGCAGACAGGTTACCCTGGCTTCATGCCCATCAGTGTGGAAATAAGGGTGGGAGAAGTTGGCCAAAAATTGATGTCAAAATGGCCAACCTCTCCAAGCATGATTTTCTGCAATGATAAGGTGAGAAGATAAGAATGATGACAAAATCATACCCAGCACTTACACCAGGCATCTTTCAAATGCTCAAAGCATGTTGATATGCTGCATTATTCATCATCCTGTTGCTTCTGTGAGGCAGGTTCACGGAAGCTGTGAATCATCTCCCTTACACAAGTAGGGAAATCAAGACAGAGGCAGTGAGAGTGTCTTCATCCCACATCCCGATAGTGAGCCGGCTGGAGCTCTTGGTCTGAAGTGCAGTCGCTGCACTGCAGCTTCCCCTTCTAGGGCCCATCCCAATTCCCGTTCCATCTAAATCTGTAGATGCCTATGTCTTCCAGGCAACTAACTGGATTTAAAGCCACTTTTCCACTTTGTCCCTCGGAAGTGGACTCGTGATATCTTCTCTTTCAGGGACACACAGATACTTCTTACTCTGCCCGAAGTGAAATCTGTGTGTTTAAAGGTAACGGAGCCAGGTAACATGTGGGTCTTAAAGTGAATTTCCAGGCTAACATAGGTTCATCCATTCATTCTGTTAGTCTTGTGGAGTCTTCTGCCTTTGAATTCCATCAATTTCTCTCTCTTTGTGCTGTTCCTTGCTCCCTCCCCACCCCCAATAAGACATGATACATGATCCCAGACACTGATGTCCAAATCTAGTGAAGGCAACCGAGTGGTCCACAAACCTTCTCAACCTCCAGTTCCTGCCTTTTGTCCTTCATGGCCCACGAGCAGAGAGCATCTCCTGAAAAGAGCTCCTTAGAGACCCCTTTGCCTACCTGAAGGCAGGTGTGAGAGTCGGTCAGGGTTTCTCTTGACTTGCCCAGAGCTCAGTTGACTAGCAGCCCACGCCTTGACCTCTTTAAAGCCACCTGAGCTTGCCAAGATTTTCCTGGTCATATTGTACCTCTTCCTGCTTAGCAAGGCCATTCACTATTCCTCCCATTGATTGAATACAATCCTCTATTGTGTCAGGATTGTTGCGATTAAGTCAACAAGGCAAGCAATGTTGCAACCGGCCATGACTTGTAGTTTATTTCCAGCTGACCCTAAACTGAATTGGCCATGCTGAATGCCCCAAAGCAGCGTCAGGGATCAGAAAGAGCAGGGACTCTGGAGCTTTGGCTTGTAACCACGGATCTGGCCCGTAGATCGCTGCTTTGGGTCTCAGCACACTTCCTGAATCTTTCTCTACAGTGCTAGCACAGTCCTAGACACCAAGGCTGTACTCAGTTAGTACCTGTTGACTGGCCTTGACTGAACCTTCCTATAGGACACGGTAGCAAATCTGAAGCTCCTCCTTCTCCTAAGCTGTAGCTCGGTCAGAGCCATCAGTGAGAACAAGAGACACTGGCCACAGGCATGGCTTCTCCAGCAGTTGATCACTAGTTGGTACTTCCTTTCCTCTCCCGGACATAAGGACTTCCTCCCACCTGATGGGGCGGTCTCCTCCAGTATTGGAGTGGGTCCCCCGCTCAGGGAAACTCCTGAAAACGACATCAGAACCCTGCTCCTCCCTTGTGACACCTGCCATGACTGGCATAGGACAAAACAGAAAATTGAAAGAAACATCCAAATCTCTAAAGCCAAAGGCCAAGGGAGAAGGTTCCTCAGGGACAAGGAACCATCCGGTATTGATACAAGGACAGTGGTGTAGGTGTGGCAGTGCGTGACCCTGTGGCAACTGCAGGGTGATGGCTTGGCCCCTCCCTTCCTCACGAGCTCTCTGACCACCTCCCCACATGTATTCCAAGATGCAGAAGACAGACTGAACTACTTGCAATTTCCTGAAAGTGCCTCTTTTTATTGCACCTGGGTTTTTACATATGCTATTATTCCATCTTCATAGAATGAACTTCCCATGCCTGACTTCCTACTCTCTCTCTCTCTGGGCTCAGCTTGGTATCAATTCCCCTCCTCTAGTAAGTCTTCTTCCTCATTACCAAACCAGGTGATGCTCTGATAGTACTAGCACATTCCTCGAGCCTCAGACGTCACATGCAATATTGTAGTTGCTCATTTACCTGGCTGTTCCCAGGACGATGATGACCATGATATGGTAGATGCCATCTGTTGAGTGCTTTCTATGTGGTAGGCACTGTAGTTCATCTTATTAATGACCACATTGACCTTGTGAAGTAGGGCTATTATTCCCATTTTGTAGATGTGGGAAATGAAGCAAGCTTAGAAAGGCTTTGTCCACATTTATACGGTTAGTAAGATGCAGTGTCAGGATTAGAACACGGGTCTGATTTTCACCAGCGCGTCATTCAGCCTCCCGCGGGGCTGTGCGCAACTTGAGGGCAGGGGCCACAGCTTTCATCTCTGTGTCCTCAGGTCTAGCACAGTGCCTGGAATGAAGCAGCAGGAGCTCAGTAATATGTTTGATGACTTAATGAGTGAATGGCAACGATTTGCCTTTGCGGTCAGCCTTAACTCAGTCCTGTTAATCCCCGTGCGCATTCCCTGGCCCTGGCTACCCATTTGAGAGGATCAGTTAAGTCCAAAGTAAAAAGATACTTCAAGGACAGCAGCAAGAGAATATCTTGTATCTTGGCTATGAATATATTAGACATGATTGGACTGGGTTGCGTAACTGGGATAGAGAGCTCTATAAAACAGGCCCGGCATCCAATGATGAAATGGATATAAATTGTATTTACTCCCAGGATGTCCCACAAAGGCCTTGACAGAGTTTAACATTCCTCTGAGCCAGGGCCTGGGGGAAATAGCTGTCCTTGTTTGCACAAGAAAGTGGTCCCTGGCAGGAGCTAAATTTCTGAGCCAGGCAGACGGCTTGGAAAACAGACCTGGGCCCAGAACAAGTTTGAAGCAATTTCTCTATTGGAGTAGGAGAAAAAACAGGTCACTTTGGTGGAAATCATAAGCCTGAGGAGAAGTGGCTTAGGAAGGCTTCGTCCACATTTATATAGTTAATAAAGAGGCAGGATTAGAACACTCGAAGTCAGCCCCACCTCCTCCTGTCATCCTGGTCATCCCATCCCTGGCCACCCAATGATTGGTGGCAGAGTCTGGACTGCCAGCTCCTCAGAGTTCTCCTTGCTTCTCAAGTCCTGCTTCTTCCCTACAGAAGGCAGGCCTCGAGAAACTGGCATCTTCTGTAAGCTTCCCTGTCGAGCAGTCAAATAAGAGGTTGTTTCTTCTTGCTCATTGGGGGAAATCCTCCTGTAAAAAAAGAAATATATCTCCGTTGATTTTTCATGGAATTTGAAATTTCCATCCTGGCTGGATCTGAAACCTCCTTTTTAGCATGAACCTCCATCAAAATTAAGCACAAATAGGTCCTAACACAATTCACAAAATGCAATTTTCCCTGCTTGAGCAAAAGAGGTGATATGCCTACTTGACCTGCCCAATTCTTCTCAAGCAGAAAATACAAAGCAATCTCAGAGCATGCCCGTTGCCATAGTGCTTCTCTTCTCTCCCTCATCTTCTCTACAGGTAGGCCACTCCCCTGGGTGCTCTGTGGCTTTAGATAAATTACAGTTTTCTAGTCAGAGTTGGGCCTAAGTGTATTTGTGACCATGGTCTTTGTTAGAGATTAAACCTTTCTTGGTGTTCTAATCTATTGCCCCTGGGTTTACTATTGTGTCTCTCAGATTTTTCTAATTGAATTATAATGATTTTACATTTGGGCTCCAGGATTACAGGCATTCATAAAACCCCAAGCTTGGAAATTGCGTAGGTAGTTAACCAGTGAGTCTGAGAGTGGACCTCTACAGAAGATGACTAAAATCATTCATTCATTCAACATTTATTGAATACGTAGTACTAGTATATGCCAAGCAGAGTCCTAGGGGGCTAAGGATATAGATAAATAGGACACTGCTGAGGGTGTTATAGTCTACTGGAGGGTGTTATAGTCCGCGGGCCACATGCAAATGGAATTCCTACTTTAAAAGTCATTTGTGGTTACCAGGGGTTGTAGGATCGGGGAATTGAGGATGTGTCATTTAAGGGTATAGAGTAGACTTGAAACCAGTAGATAAATAAATCCTGGAAATGTAACACACAGCACAGTGATTATAGACAACAATACTGTATGATGAACTTCAAAGTTGCTAAGAGACTACATCTTAACTGTTCCCACCACTATGAAGAAATATGGCATGACAGAGGTGATAGCTAGCTAAGACCATAGTCATGTTGTAATATAAAGTGTAGCAAGTCAACACATTGTGCATCATAAATTTACACAATGTAATATGTCGATTATATTTCAATTTCAAAAAGTTATTTGGTTTTATTTCAAATCAGAATACATCCAACCACTCAGGTTACCTACTTGGAGGATCAAATTGCTGCTGTGGGTTTAGATATGAAGGCACTTATTTTAACAAAACAAGTTCACTTAAAACTCCTGTTAACAGGGAAGATATAAAGATGTATGTGAGCAGATGGGAAAGAAGCAATGGAGATGGAGGGTGAAGACACCAAAAGATGAATTCTAACGAATGGAAACTTGCAAGTGATGGGATAACATTTCCTAAGGAACAGAAAGGCTCCGATTGCGAACACGCTGGACAAGCGAACTTGAGACATAAGAGAAGGAAGGAAAGGGCTGCTGGGTTTGATGAGTGGGAAATCATTTTGTGTGAAATAGCTTTAAAACATAGATTTCACAGAGGAAGTCAGGCGTTAACAATTCCTGTCAAGTAGAGTCAACAGCAGCATTACTTGTCATTTCTAATTATTGTCTAGAAACTGGTTCTAAAGACCGAAAGCTATTTACCTATCGGTTCTTTATCATGCAAAATAATTACGTTGCTCTTTTCACCTGTGAGGAAATACATTCTTCAGGTAGGCAGGGCATGCCAATTGGAATTCTTTTGATTTCAGGAATCAGAAGTCCAACTCGAACTAGCTTAAATAACAGAGGATCGCCTTGTCTCCTTTAACCAGACTCCAGAAAGGACATCCTGTCCTGGGAAAACTGGAACCAGGGCTTGAATATCAGTAGGACCTTTATCCTTTATCTCTGCTTCTCTCTGCTGCTGACTTCATTTGCTCCTAATCAAGGGTCCCAGCAGTCCCTGGGTCCCAGCTCCATTCCTTAGACATCACACAGATTGAAAACAAACAAAAAAAGACACATCCCCTAAACTCCAGTTTGAAAAATCCCAAGGAAAGACTCAGAATGTGCTAACCTGGGTCACGTGCTCCCACAAGAGACCAATCACTGGCCAGAAGGGTGAGGACAGCACCCATCCAGACCCCTTGGGGCCAGGTGCAAGGTGGGGGCAGTTCAGTTTCCCTAGAACAAGGAAATGCTATTTCCAGAAGATAGAAGGGGTGATGGTCATAAACAAATAATAAAAATCTCTAGTTTTATTCATTGTAAGCAAAAAGCAGTATGTGAGTACATGTTTCTGGGTCTGTCCCCGGGAGCCAGCTCTCTCCTTCTCCCCATATAAAGTAGTAGGAAAATACTCCTAACAGATTTACCTGGGGCCAGCAAGACTCTGCTTGCTTCAGGCCTGTCTTCACCTGGGTTGTTCATGGTGATCTCAGCGAGAGCCCCACCTACAGAGTCATAATGAGTGGGTTAAGGCATGGGGAACTTCAGCCCCACCTGGTCTGCTGACACAGACTCTGAGCTATCATTTCATCTCTCGTGGTTCGCTAACATGAGGACTTGCTTCCTCCCAGCCCTGAGAATCTATTCTAGACACTTAGACATTCTAAAACAGGGGTCCTCAAACTACGGCCCGCGGGCCACATGCAAATACAAATATTGTATTTGTTCCCGTTTTGTTTTTTTACTTCAAAATAAGATATGTGCAGTGTGCAGAGGAATTTGTTCATAGTTGTTTTTTTTTTTTTAAAAAAACTATAGCCCGGCCCTCCAACAGTCTGAGGGACAGTGAACTGGCCCCCTGTTTAAAAAGTTTGAGGACCCCTGATCTAGAATATAGACATCCTATGTCCAATTTGTGTGTCTCAACTTTTTCTCCACCCTAATTTGCAGAAGTATATTGAATGCTTCGAAATAAAGCAGAACATAAGGAATATCATTATGGGCAGAGCTCTTAGAAATCTATATACATGACAGGAAGGCAACATTGGACGGAAGAATACTACTTAGGTCTAGTTTATTCTGTGCAGATGGTAGCCAGGGGTGCTGAAAAGAGTCATTAAGATAAACTCAGGCCCTAACTGGTTTGGCTCAGTGGATAGAGCATCGGCCTGCAGACTGAAAGGTCCCAGGTTCGATTCCAGTCAAGGGCATGAACCTTGGTTGCAGGCACATCCACAGTGGGGGATGTGCAAGAGACAGCTGATTGATGTTTCTAACTCTCTACCCCTTTCCCTTCCTCTCTGTAAAAAAAATCAATAAAATATATTTAAAAAAAAAAAAAGATAAACTCAGCAATTCATTGTTTCATTGTTGAGAAAATACAAGGCACTTGAAGTGTTAAGTGCCAGATCAGTGAATACAATACACAAAATATGTTCCTCAACTGGCAGAACTGCTTTGAAGACTAAAAATAGTCCTAATGGATGTTTTTCAAGTATTTTGTGTTCTCTTCCACCCACTGATTCAGATTACGATTAGACTAATGTTCAGTAGTGACGACTCTGTGCTGGACACTTTGCTAAAAGCTCCCATTACCTTATTTGATTATCTTTTCAATCCCAGAGGAGCCTCCTCGTTCTCATTTTACAGACTTAGGGAAATTAAGAGCCTTACCTAAGGCCTCATAAGTGTTGAGTGAGGGGCTGGGGTTTTTTTTTCTGTACTCTTTCTGTTGACTCTTGTCTCCATTTTACCCAAGTCAATGAGTTATATCAACCTTTAGATATAAAATAGCAAGAAGGGTGGGAGTGAGGAGAAAAAGATTCTTTTTGTTGTTGTTGTTGTTGCTAATTTTAATTTTATGAACAAAAAATCAAGCAGTTTGCATAGAAACAATGGAGAATAGAGCAACCCATAATTTGTGTCACCATAAAGCACAACAGAAAAAATCTGGTTTCCCGTGTGTGTGTGTGTGTGTGTGTGTGTGTGTGTGTGTGTGATTTTTGTAAACACATGCACCGTGTGGCCGAAGCCTGCGGAAGGTGAAACACAGCAGGATCGAATTGCAGGGTGTCTGGGTGTGGGCTCTCTCCTGCTCATGGAGTTTTATTTATTCATTGACAGCCCTATGTTGCATGTGTTCAAAGACAGCTGTGTCTGGGAAGCTGCAGCATCACACTGGTGATATCAGAGGGTCACATAGCCATGTGGGACCCAAAGATAAGTTCTCCTTTGGCGTATTTACTGTCCCAAGCAACACACTGTTGGCCTAGGCCACATGAAATGTCCTTTCGGCCAAAACGAAGGTTCTCTTAGGGAAACACAGGATGGATACACACTGGTGTTTAATCTTGCGTGTTATTTTGCCAGACTGTAACCCTCAGCAGCACAGTGGCCCCGTGTGTGTTTGTCCTTTCATGTGCTCCCTGGGGGTGTTAGAAGTTCAAACAAACCCACTGAGAACAAAGTTAGTATGCTTCGAAGAGCCCTTTCTCCCTGGCTCTGGCTTACCCCAGACATTTCAGGAACAAAAGCGAGAACCCAAGGGCCACTTCCTGGTTGTGCATTTTCAGTTTCTTACACAACCACAGCAGGAAAGCATGGGACGAGGCCTTGTTTCCTCAGTCATCATGGTTATCAGCCTGCTGCTCCTATCACTATTCAGCTTCTAGCGTTTACACTTTTTCATAAATTCCTCTTTTCTTAAAAAAAAAATAAGTCAAACCCAAAACTTCACATTGATTGCTGCCAGTAAGAGCAATGAAAAAGGATAAAGATATAGGATCTCTTCCACTGTTCACTTGGCTTCCTTGGACTGCAGGTCAATCCTTCAAAGATTTTCTTGAAACTTGGAAGAAGACAGAGAAATGACTTCATGAGGTCACCATGGTGACCACAAAGCTGCAGGACTTGCCAAGTTCATTTCTTATTCACTCCTCCTCCAGCTCCCCATCTCTCCTCTTTTCTCTCCATGTATCCCTTGTTCATATTGTGCCTGCTCCCCTCTCTCAGTATATTCTTTTATCTCGACAGGTTTCTAATGTTGTGAGAATGTTCAAATTAAAGATAATGTGAATGTTCTGATGACATCAGAGGAAAGTTCTTTGGATTTCCTAGTTCTCTGATGACTAATTTTTTTCTCTGGGAGTAAACTCTGCATCCAGCAAACAGCGGAGCTCTTCCCCGGGTCAGTAACTATCGCTGGGCCTTCAACAGGTAAGAGAGGAATTGGCTGCCTTTTTCAAGATTAAGGCCGAGAATCTGTATTGGTTTCTCACTGGAAACAAAGACAAATAATTCTGCTCAGAGATGCTGTCCCTGGACCCAGGTGGAAGCAGTATGTACTCCCGAGGGACTTTAGCGGGGCATTCAAGACATTCTGTCATCTGCCCAAACTACCTTTCACCTGTGTCTGTACAACCCCCTGACATGCCTCCTCTCAAGGTAAACTGACCATCTTTCTTTCCCCTTGAGTATAGGAGGCGAACCTCCATTCCTTAGCTTTCTGCCCTTCTCAATGCCTGGCAAGTGCCATCCGCACCTGAAACGCGACATGGACATGCTCAGTGGCTCCATCTCCCTTGGCCAGGGAATATTCATCCAGCGGCTTTAAGGCCCAGTCCTAATCCTTCTCTCCCACTACTTCCCTGGAGTAGCCAGCTTGATCCATCCCCGCCTTTTTCCTCTGAACACCTACAGCACTTACCCTGCATCAGGCAAGAGTTCATCTCCACTATGAAAGCATATTGGTGTTGAAACTGGACATGTCGCTCTTGAGAAAACTTAGCAGGCTTGGAAAAAGTGGTGTGTGTGTGTGTGTGTGTGTGTGTGTGTGGTGTGTTAGTGAAGGAACCGAGGGCAGATAGCATGGCGGAGTAGGTGGGGAGTTGATGAATACACAGAGAGGGAGTGATTAGAAGTGATGAAAAGGAAATATCACCTTCTGCTCCTGATCACTTATTGTGCAAAACCCATGTTCACTAGTCCTCCATCATAGCTGTAATGATAAAAGTCTTTTCAATTCAGAGAGACCACTACACATGCACACATTCTACACCCAAGATGCCAAAATGTTCACTAAATTGCATTTAACTTCCCACATGCTGTTGCTTTGAGGTCCTTCTGTATCCTCATGACCAAAACTCAAGACTGAAGAGTTTACATTCTTCTCCCTTCCCTGCTTCACCCTTTTACTGCAAGTGCTAACTTGCTATTAGGCCTCTGACAACAAACCCCCATGTACCTTTGTTTCTAAATATATATATATTTTTTATTGATTTTTTACAGAGAGGAAGGGAGAGAGATAGAGAGTTAGAAACATCGATGAGAGAGGAACATCGATCAGCTGCCTCCTGCACATCCCCCACCGGGGATGTGCCCGCAACCCAGGTACATGCCCTTGACCGGAATCGAACCTGGGACCTTTCAGTCCGCAAGCCGAGGCTCTATCCACTGAGCCAAACTGGTTTCGGCCACCTTTGTTTCTAAACATGCATATATGTACTCTCACACTGTCCTAGGATGTTACTCTGTAATAGAATGTGTACATTAGAAAGCAATTTTGAATAGCCAATTTTGCTTCTATAATAAAGACATTTTGAAAAATAATGAAAAAATTTTGGACCCTGTAATACCTTTTCCAAATAAAATCCTAAAGGTATTAATATATACTTTCATCTATAATAATAAAAGCATAATATGCAAAGTGACCAAACTGCTGAACAGCAGAACGACTGGACGATCTTCTGGTCGGATGATGCCGAGACTGTGAGGGTGGCCAAGGCAGCAGGGGCTGTGAAGGCCTCCTCTTGCACGAATTTCGTGCATTGGGCCTCTAGTATATATATATATGTTCAGAGCCATACACATGTCAAACTTATGATAATAACTCATGTGGTTTTGACCTGAAAGTTTTATGATATAAACATTTACAGTATTGGGAACAAACCTTCCCTCCCCTTCTTTTCCTTTCTTTCAATAAATATTTAGTATCTATTGTATTGGTGCTGTAGAAAATGGATTAAAATACTGGCCTCTCTCACATCATGTGTCTCCCCCCCTCCCTTCCATTCTCTCTAAAAAATAATCAATGGAAAAATATCCTTGGGTAAGGATTAACAAAACAAAAACAACAACAAAAAAGAAGCGCTTGGGAAGAAAAGCGGTAAAGCATTTCGGAGTATCGGCAGTGCCTCTAAACTAGTTTCTGGGAGATTTTTTGGGTTCCCTGGCATAAAAATCTGGGGTGACCACATGGCTGTTACTAAAGACTGAGAAGCGGTCATATGGGGTAGCCTTCCCCGCTTGGAAGAACCTTAGAACTTGGAACTCCCCAGCAGGAGCCGAAGTTTCCCTTCCGGACTTTCCCGGCCCACCCACAGCAGG
>NW_006293313.1:1523531-1524155 GCF_000327345.1 Myotis davidii
AACGGAGCGCACCCGATCAGAGGAACCTGGCTGGCGGCGAAATTCTCCCGCAGGCGGAGAGGCGAAGGACTTTCTACCCCAACCAATCAGGTGAGAAGAATGTTGGCACACCCCTTCCCGCGTACCAATCAGCACCTGACTCGATGGCCCAGGCCCATTGACGCAGGGAAAACCACCTTTTAAATCTTATTAGTATAGGTTTTTTTTCTCTCCACCATCATTCTAGGCCACCCAAAAAACTGTGCCCAAAGAGGAAAACTGAGTGCAATAATTCCAAAGCTGGTCAGTCTTGTGGTGAAAAGCCAAACTATAAACCTCTCCATCCACTCTAATTCCAGGAGGGATGGGGAAAGGAAAAGGGAAAGGAAGGTTCCGGAGGGTAAACTACAACTCCCAAGAGGCCTTGCGCGGACTCAGCGCGCCCTGGGCAAAGGGGCGGGCCTTCGTAAGGAAGCAGGCTGAGCGTCACGGGGCTCCTCTCTGACTTCCTGAACCTGAGCCCCCTGACTGGGCGGGACTTGAGGTGGGCGGGCGGTGGCTTCGCTGCTCTCGCGCTTTGTGTCCTCCCCCCTCAGGCGTCTCCGCCAGAGACGTCGGAGGGGGCGTGGCCCGCGCGAGGGCCGG
>NW_006293313.1:1524295-1540342 GCF_000327345.1 Myotis davidii
CGCGCTCCCATCCTCGCGCTCCGGCTCCTCCATCTTGGCCTCGGCAGTGGCGGCTGCAGGGAGGATGTGCCGCCTTCTGGCCGGGGGAAGAAGGAGGAGAAGATGAAGAAGTACCGGCGGGCCTTGGCCCTGGTCTCTTGCCTCTCTCTGTGTTCCCTGGTCTGGTGAGTCGCCTCGACCGCGCGGGATTTTCCCGGGGGGCGGGGGAGGAGGGGCGCAGCCCAGGTCACACCCCCACATCATCTCGAGTTTCAGGGTGCGGGTCTCCGAGGTCCCTGGGAAGCAACCCGCCGATTGCTTAGCGACCCTCCTGCCGACGGAGATTTGCTGGGTGTGTTTTGGAATTTACAGACAGTGGGGGAGGAGGGTGCCTGGGGCGAGGGGGCCCCCTGCGTGCCTTTGGGCTCGGTGCCCCTGCCCCTGGGGGGCGGCGTGGGGATGGGTGCTGGTTAGTCGCTGAGTTCACCACCCGTCTCTGGCTGTCCCAGAGCCGTCGGGACATCGAGCGTGTCGGCGGGGACACGCTCCCGACGTGCGATTTTTAAAAAACACGCGAGGGGCTCCGAGGGGGATTGGAATGGGCACGCTGCGGTTCCGGCCCCTTCTCGCAGCCTTTGGGCTCCAGTGCGGCTGGGGCTGCTGCTCTTGGAAACTTTGGGGGGCGCCATGGAAGCACTTTCTCATTAAGGGGGAGGTGGTGGGAAGTCACGGGCGTAGAGGAGAGCGCGCCTTAGGGGTGGGGGCATGTCCCTTAGTCCTGGGGGGACGGGCCCTGTATTTTTGAGGGCGGGAAGACTGCCTTGTCTCTAAGGTTTGTGGAGTGTGTCAATTCCCGGCGCGTTTGGGTTTTTCTTTTTACCTTTTGAAGAGGAGAGAGCTTGCCGGTCAAAGGATGGCTATCATGGTACTTGGGAGTTTCTTGAGAGGTGTGTGACACATGCTGACTTAAAAGGTGCTTCTTCATTCAAAGTGGTTTGCTGTTAGTGAAAATTCAGATACACTAAGTTTCTGGTGTAGCTTATGTCTGCAAAAAGACCAAGAGCACTTTTATTTTTAGGGCTGGCTTCATAAATTCCAGACACTGAAGTTGTTGAGTTCTTCCTCACCTAAGATGGTACATAAATGAGAGGGGAAGAAAACACTTGCCTGGCTGAGGAATTTTGATAGGAAGGTTGGTAGGTGGTTTAGAGCAAAAGACGTTTTGCCTCTTGTCTTTCATTCCATAGCCTCTTAATAAGGCCAATGTCTTCTCCCCCTACCCCACCTTTTAGTACTACGTTGGGTACCAAGAAGTGCATGTGAGTCCACTTACTCCGTTTTAAATTTAAGTTTGTAAATGAGATACCAAAACCTTGCATTCATATCCACCTCCTTCTGGGGGCTGCTTGGTTGTTTGTAGATGACATCTTTTCTGTCCTCTTTCTCCTTGATCTTACCCATCTTTAGACCATGCTATTTTTCATTAGCACTTTCAGAAACGGCTCATAGGGACAAACAGGTTACACTTTCCATTCAAATCTAAAATGCACCTTTATCTGTGAATTTCTTTAAAAATTTGAAGTATATTGGATGCATAACATTGTTTAAACTTAAGTTGTACAGCATGTAGATTTGATATTTATATATTGCAATATGATTGCCATTGTAGTGATAGCATCTCTGTCATGTCACATGATCATCTTTTTTGTGTGTGTTGTTGGAATAAAATGTTTGATGATTGTCATACGGAATTGCTGTCTGTATTCACTGTACTGTGTTTTAGATCTCCAGGAATTACTTATGTCCTAGTTGCAAGTTTGTGCCCTTAAACATGATTTAAAAAAAATTTAATTGGATGGTAGAGATGAAAACAATTTATAATTTATTATAATGTGGTTCTTAAAATCATTGGTGGATTTAAATTAACCACGCTTCTATTAGTTTGTATAATTTCTGGCTATCTTTTACTTAAGCTAACCTCAGTATGATTTCTCAACTTTATTTATTAGCAATAATGAGGATATTATGACCTGCTTGGGGGAGGGGGGGACGAATCAGCTAGTCTAGTACTGAAAATAGAAGTAAAGTTTGTTGATTCCCACTGTGAAAAATTGATGTTGAGGGTTTAAGAATGAAAAGTTTATGGAACTTGAGCTTAAGAAACATTTGGGTTAGTATGACTTGAGATTTGTTTGGACTGCCAAATTTAGAGACATTTTAATGATTCTTTACTGAAGCCATTAAAAGACATTAAAATAGGATATTTAGACTTGGAATTTTTTTGAAAAGATGATGATGAGATTGGGGAAGAGGATCGGTGCATGGCGGTGATTGGCAAAGGGTGTGTTATAATGGTCTCAATTATCCATGAATGAGTGAGATCATGTGGTATTTTTCCTTCATTGACTGGCTTATTTCACTTAGCATAATGCTCTCCAGTTCCATCCATGCCGTTGCAAATGGTAAGAGTTCCTTCCTTTTTAGAGCAGCATAGTATTCCCACTGTGATTCCCACTGTGAAAAATTGATGTTGAGGGTTTAAGAATGAAAAGTTTATGGAACTTGAGCTTAAGAAACATTTGGGTTAGTATGATTTGAGATTTGTTTGGACTGCCAAATTTAGAGACATTTTAATAATTCTTTACTGAAGCCATTAAAAGACATTAAAATAGGATATTTAGACTTGGAATTTTTTTGAAAAGATGATGATGAGATTGGGGAAGAGGATCGGTGCATGGCGGTGATTGGCAAAGGGTGTGCTGTATCTTTTGAAACCCTTCTTCCTTGGGAAATTAAAATATTGAAATTACAGCACTGACCCAGCTAGAGGTCTAACTTTTGCTTTAGTTATTTCCCAACATCTCCATTTCCCCTTCATCCACATAGGTACCTAAAGCCATTGCAGAATTAGACAAAAGGTTTGTAGAAGAGTTGTAGTAGCCAATTTTGTCATCTTTGTCATTCATAAATTATTCCATTATAGTTTTTTATTACTACCCATTTCCCACAAGTCTCTCAGTACTTAATAGAATTTCTGTTCATTTTTTAAAATTTCCAGGCAGTAATGTTAAAAAACCAAACCATAATTTTCACTGTACTTTCCCACCTCTGTGTTTCATATAGGTGTCTTTCCCGAAATGCCTTTTTTTTTTTTTTTTTTTTTGGAGGGGGGCTGTGGAGAGGGCCTTACTTTACCACACTGCCCTAATTGAATGCTGACTCTATGTTTTTGTACTAGGGGTTACATTTGTACTTATTAGTATGTTTAAGAAGCAATCCTCATTCCCAGTTCAGTTCTTTCTTTTACCGTGAAGTCACTGATTACGAGGCTCTCCCTTTTTTAAGCTCTTATCAAAGGCTGTTTCAGCACATAGCCAGAGGAAGAGCTCAGTAGATCACTGCGCTGAGATCAGGGCAGTAGGTTCTCTGCCCTAGATGTGCCCACTGTTATATGAGAAACATAAACATAAACAGTTCATTTCAGTTCCCAGTTGTAGTAAGTGCTCAGCTAGAGAGATGCCAAAGGGCTGTGGGAATTTAGAGGAGGGCCACAAACCCAGCTCTTGGAAATCGGGAGAGTCTCCCTAGTTTCTAACTAACTAGTTCCTGCCCCAGAAAAAGAATGATAAGAATTTCGTCAGGTTTTGGATGGTGGGGAGTGAAAGCAGAGGCAGGACATTGTTGGGAGAGGGAACAGCATGAGCCAGAGCTTGGAAACATGGTATGTGTTCTAGGAACACAGGCAATTCTGTATCCCTGAAGCATAAAGTGGGAGGCAGGGAGTGGCAGGAATTATGGAAGATGAAGACTTGGGTAGTAGAAGAATTTTAGAGATTTTTAAAAGCATGCAGGGAAGCTTGAATTTTGTCATGTAGAGTCTATAAAAGGTCTTCAGCAGGGGAATGATATCCTGAGGCATTTTAGTATGAGGTTTTTGGAGTGGTATGAAGGCTTGAATTGCAGAGGTAACAAGGTAGGATTTGGGGAGCTCTGTTAGGGGTTGCTCTGGGTAAGAGATGAGGGCGTGAACTAAAGCAGTCATAACGGAGGAAGAAATGGATTACGTACATTTGAGGTAAAATAATCGAGATGGTAAAAAAGGAGTAGCATGGATTTTTTCAGGTTTCTAACTTGAGGACTGGGTGGATAGCAGTACCACCTGGTGAGAGAGAGCTAGGATGTAGGAAGAGGATGTTTGGAAAAGGAATAGACTATTCAAGTTTGGATTTAATTTTGTTTTACTTTACATGTCTTGGTCAATGAAGGAAGGAGAGATTCAGCTTTTAAATATGCTTAATTTATTCTCAGCATTAATATAGGGTATCATTGGAGGGTTTTAAGGAACAGACTTGTTAGGAGAAGATGCTAAGAGCTAAAGATACACATCTTGTCAGCCATCAGCCCAAAACCATAAAAATAGCTGAAATTTCCCAAGATATACTTATAGAAAGATTAAAGGGAGACTGAGAAAAGAACGCTGGCGCTGGCGGCACCAGAATTTAATGGTGAGCAGAAGCAGCGTATCAAAGGAGACCGAGAATCAGAGAGATGGGCAGAAGTGTGTCATTTGACAAACCAAGGAGAGGGTTTCAAGTGGCAGTGGTCTAAGATGCCACATGCAGCAGAGAAATAAAAAATGGTAAATTGTGCCACAGCCATACCAATTTGATAAGTGAGAGAAGATAGAAAGGCCAACAGTTGATAACAGCACAGATTTGAGGGCATATTCTATGCCAGGCTAAGAATAGCACGTGCATTATTTCATTTTTCTCCTAATAACACCATTTTACAGTATTGGTATTGAGGCACACCTGTTTTATCATTTTTCTAAGAACATACAACTTATAAACAAGGGACCTGAGATTACACTTGAGTAGCTTGACTTTGAAGTCCATACTCCAGGCAGTATACTGCAAAGTGTCATGCTTATTAACACTTGTTGCTATCTACATCATGCGGTAAATGCTGCTCCTCCTTTGTGATAGTTTATGTTACACTAACTAGCTTGACTAATGTCATCACTTCCTGAGAGAATGGATCCATGTTATTTCCTCACCTTTCTTTTTGTTCACCCGCTGACTCAAGAATATTAAGTATGAAATGCAGTAATACTGAAAGATCATTGGCTGTGGAAAGTGATCTAGGTTTGCAGTCACAAGTTGAGTGACTTTGGGCAAGTTAACTTCTGAGCTTTAGTTTCTTTATTTGTAAAAATTGAGTTAATACTTGTATATAAAAGTCTTGACAGATTAAAAAACTTTTTTCTTCTGGAGACATCAGATGCTTATGATTGGGCTGGCCATCCTCAGTTTATGCCATTTTTCGCACAGGTCCTCATCTCTGTTCTCCTTTATATCATTACTCTTTTATCTTACTAATCCTGGTGATAGGAGTGATAGTTTCACTACTGTTTACCCCCATTTTAGGCACTTACCCTGGAATATATTCAATGCATTTTCCAATCAACCTTCATGTATTTATTTAGATGTGTGTTTCCTTCCAACGTAATATTTTGTTTATGGGTTTTAGAATTTACATAGATGCTAATACTATTGATCTCATTCTTTTTTCCTACTTTTCCCACTAAACACTTTTTTTTTAAACTTGATTTAGTTAGTAGAATCATCATTAAAATGAATTCTAGCAGGTGCCTTCAGGAAGGCCTCATGTCATTGATACACTCCATGAGTATTTATTGAGCACTGTGTGTAGGTTGTTTCTAAAGAGAGACTTCATGCCAAGGAATGCTGTTGGGAGTATTCTGTTCCAGTTGCCTGTCTTTTGCTATCCCAGTTCTGTAGTCTAATTAGAGTGGTTTTGTAACAAATTTAATCATCTGGCAAGGTGAACTAGTTATAGTTACCTTTAGGCTTTCTGGTTAATATGGTTATTCTTGAGTCACTTTTTTTCCATATTGTATTTAAAACAATAGGACCCTTCAGGTATTTTGATAGGACTTATATTTTAGTGATGAATTACTTTGGAGAGAATTGCTGTCTTTACATTGCTGTCACCAGCATTCCATCTGTTTTAATACTAAGTCTTCATTTATTTATCTCTTCATTTTATGATTGTTACCAAAGTTATAAATGGTAGTATTACTTAGGTTAATTTCTAAATTATTTTATACTTTTATTATTACTAATAGTATATCTCCCAAGTTGTTATTACTGGGGAGAAAAATATTGACTTTTTTGTTATATTTTAAAATTGAAATAATTTACACATAATGAAATTTACATATATTAACTATACATAGTTGGGTCAGTTTTGACAAATGGATGCATCTGTGTAGCCCACACCCCATCAAGATATAGAACATTTCCATTCCCCCAGAATGTTCTTTCATGTCCCTTTCTAGCAAATCCCCCAAAACATAAAGAGTGATTTGATTTCTATTACCATGGATTAGTTTGGCTAATTCTGGAATTTCATCTAAATGGAATTACACAGTATTTGTTTTTATATCTGGGTTCTTTCATGCAGGGTAAAGTTTCCAAGACTTATCCTTGTTGTTTCATTCATCAATAATTTGCAAGTAGTAGTACATTGTGTGAATATACTGCAGTGTGTTTATTCTCCTGTTATTGGACATGTCAGCTGCTTTGAATTTTTGTCTATTAGGAGTAAAAACTACTGTGGATCTTTTTGTACAAGGCTTTTTATGGACTGTTTTTATTTCTCATTCCACTTAACAGTGGAATTGCATGTGCTGAAACAGATGGATATTGTATGCTTCTTCTGGATGTCTTACCTGGAGAAAGACACAGATCACTAATGAAAGATTCTGGCTAGGAATACATAACCTGAATCTGGTCATGAGGAAACATCAGATAAACCTCAAATATGGATTATATTATCCTATATAATAAAAGACTAATATGCAAATTAACCAAACGGCAGAACATCCGTTCGCTATGACGTGCACTGACCACAGGGAGCAGGCCTAAGCAATCAGTCGGACGTCCCCCAAGGGCTCCTGGACTTCAAGAGGGTCCAGGCCAGGCTGAGGGACCCCCCCCCAGGGCACAAATTTCATGCACTGGGCCTCTAATTTAAAAATAAAAGGACTGTGTTCTTAAAAAATGTCAGTGCTACATTAAGATAAATGCCACGAACTATTCCAGATTAAAGAAGGCTGATGACAAATGCTGGACAAGACTCAATTTGTACTTGAGGTGGTGGGTGGGGATGCTATAAGGACATTATTGTGCTAAGAGACAAACTGCATACAGATGATAAAGCATTGTGTCAGTGTAACATTTACTGAAGTTGATAACTGTACTGTGTTTATGTAAGAGAATATCCTCATTCTGTGGAAATACATGCTCATATACTTGGAAATAAATTACATGGAGAAAGGAAGAGAGGGAGGGAGAGCAAGGGTGCATGCCATAAGCAAATGGCAAGTGGTGGAACAAATGGGTAAAATGTTAACAATAGGTTGATAATGGATAAAGAGTTTATGGATGTTCTTTGTACTATACTGGCAATTCTTTTGAAAGTATGAAATTATTTCCAAATAGCCCTAGGCAGTTTGGCTCAGTAGATAGAGCATTGGCCTGCAGACTGAAGGGTCCTGAGTTTGATTCCAGTCAAGGGCACATGCCCGGGTTGCAGGCTCGATCCCCAGTAGGGGGCATGCTGGAGGCAGCCAGTCAGTGATTCTCTATCATCATTGATGTTTCTATCTCTCTCTGTCTCCCTTCCTCTCTGAAATCAATAAAAATATACATTTTTTTAAAAAGCCCCGGTTGGGATTTCCTCCTTCTCTTCATAAGGTGTTGGTTGGTTAAGCCACTCACATTTCTTTAATTATTAGTTTATTCCAATTTTTGTATACTTTGCGCCAATTTTGCTACTTTTCTAGAAACATTTATTTTTTTCTAAGTTGTAAAATATATTGGTATATATAGTTTGTAATATTTTATAATTTAAAACAATTTGTTTTGTCTGTAGTTCTTTCATATTTTTATACCATAGTTTAATTTACATCCTCAACTCTCCTTAATTGGTTTTGCCAGAGTTTGTCTTTTTAATATTTTCTTCAAAGGACCAACTTTTGGTTTTCTTAATTTTCTTTGCCTTTTTTCTCTATTTCAGCGATTTCAGTCGTTTTTAGCCTTCCTTGTTCCTTTGGATTTACAGTGTCTTTTGTCATTTTCAGTGTTTGTCTTCAATGGCCTTTAAAAGCATAGTTTTCCTATTCTTTTATCTGTATCCCACCAATTTTGACCTGTAAGTCTTCCGCTGTAATATTTCATAATGTTCCTTATTGTTTCCTCTAAATGAAGGATTATTCTGCTGCATAATTCTTGCGCCAGGGTTAGAATGTTGTTAGCTATCTTTCTGTTTCAAATTTTGTTGCAATGTGCTCGGAGAGTATAGTTTATTAGATTTTGATCTTTGGAATTTGAGTCTCCTTTTGCAGCTTTAGTAGATGGTCATTATTTGGGAAATATTTCATATAGTGTTTGAAAAGAATGTTAATTTGAATTTGTTGTAAAGTTCTATATATTTGGTCAAGCTTGTTGCCTATATATAATACAAATCTCATGTTTCCTTAGGTTTTATTCATCTATTATTTTGTAAGGTGTAATTTAAAATAGGCAACCATAATTTTTTACTATTTTCTTTCAACCTTTATCAGTAATTTTGCATATTTTGTGATTTTGTTAGGTGCATATGTATTTATAATCATATCTTTTTACCAATAGATAATACATTTCTCTCTTAGTGACAATGTTTTTTCAATTAACTTAAATTTTGTCTACTTAATTAAACTTGATGCTTTTAAGGAATATGTTTTTATTGATTTCAGAGAGGAAAGGAGAGGGAGAAAGAGATAGAAACATCAATGATGAGAAAGAATCATTTATGGGCCTGCCTCTTGCATGCCCCCTATTGGGGATTGAGCCCACAACCCAGGCATGTGCCCTTGACCGGAATCTAACCCGTGATCCTTCAGCCTTCAGGTGATGCTCTATCCACTGAGGCAAACCAGTTAGGGCAAAATTGCTACTTTTTAATGTTTTGTCAGTATAACTTTACTTAGATTTTTAATGAGTTGAAAATTATGCCCAACAAGGCTCTGTATGTAACATAATATCTGGTACCTACTAAGGTAGCTTTAAGTGCTTATATAGTTTCTTCTATATAACTCAGAGGGAAACAATCTTAACTCGTTTGAAAGTTTGATAGACTCCAGTTTAGTTTTGCCTCCTACCTGACAATTATTGGCTTATTTGCATATCAACATATTCTTTATTGCACATTAACATGTCCTGAAATTTATTATTGCAAGATTTATTTGATAAGATTATAGAAAGTAATTGTTGAAGACAGCTAGTTCAGTATTTCTGTTAGGCAAATGTAAAATGCTATCATTCTGAGGCATTGATGTCATTAAAAAAATGGTGTTCCAGCAATCACTTTCACATTAAAGCTTGTTTTCTCTCAATGAAGTCTTCCTTGGCACTTCAAGGCTTAATTTAGTTGCTGTATTCTCAAGAAAAAATTTCCTGAGTCTTTCTCCTGTTCCCTTTAGTAAGAACTAATTGATATCCCCCTCCTATCCTAACATTTAAACCTTAATGGTTATTTTTAGAAACATAGTTGTAACGTATCCTTTAAAACATCAGAATGTCTGGCAATATTAGATTCTAGGTTGTCACTACAAGAAAACTTCAGTCACTACACATTCAAGTTGAAAACCTTCCTTCAAGAAAAAAACTATATAGAAATGTACTTTTTAAAATGAAAGCAATTAGATTTAAGAAAAGGTTGAAGTTCTTCAAATATGCTTCTTGAATCTAGGCATTTACTTTATTCAGTGTTTTCATTCCTTCTGTACTTGTAGTATTTTTAAAAATTCTAGTATTAAGACTATACCTAAAAGAGTTTGTGTGGAAATTATAGGTAAATAACAAGTTTTTCTCATTAAAGTAGATGAATACATGTGTGGTCTCTTAATATATCTTTTATCCTCATATATCTAATAATAGTGATAATGTACGTTCTTGTCTTGTTTCAGATCTAAATAAGGGTATTTTTAGGTTTCTTCACAAAATGTGATACTGGCTTTTAAGCCTGTGTATTATGCATATATATTTCCCATGTTAACTATCTACTTATTTTATTGACTTGTGGATGTGTAAGTTTATCAGATGTTTTTAAGTGCCTGTGGAGATACTCGTATTTTTCCTTGCTGTTTTTGCATGGCAAAACTAAATAAATAGATTTTATTATATTGAAATGACTTCTGAATATCTGCTTGGTCATAATATTGATATATTATTTTTTGCTGTGTTCCTAGAGACTTTCTTCTTTAATGTTTCCTTTATGATTTCATAAGCTGTATTAACCTGTGGCATTCATTTGTTTGTGCTACTTCTGTTAATTTTTGGTGTCCCTACTATGTTCCCCATATAAACCCAATATGCTTTGAAATAACATAGGTAGCTTTAGAGTTATTTGTTCTTAATTTTTTGGTAGAATTTAGAATAACATAGGCATCTGGTGCTTTCTGAAGTTAGTTAGCTCTTTGACAGCTTGCCCTATTCCTTCTGGGATAATCATCAGATACTCCTTTTGCGAAGTCTTTCCTGTTTTACCTTCATGAAATTAATAATCCCTTAATAGGAATGCTGATAACAGTATATTTTTACTAGTGCTTTAAATTTAAAAAAATCCTTGTTTTATGTACATTTGTCTTCATCATTAAATTAAGTTCTTAAGGGCATTAGATAGGAACCATCCTTGTGTTTATTGACCCAAATTCTAGCGCATAGTAGAGAATATGTTGGCTTAACACCTTTTACATCTTTTCCTTTTCTTTTCTTTTTCTTTTTTTTGTGGTGGTGATAATGGATATTTCACAGGCTTCCCAGTTGGCATGTATGTTGTAAAGAGAGTTCTTCAGCTTCAGCTTCATCATATTACCCTCAAGATGACAGTTGCGCGCTAGAAAATGAAGATGTACAATTCCAGAAAAAGGTACTTTAAAGTTGATGATGTAATCTGTGTGTCACCTTTCTAAGACTTCCTCAACATACTCAGAATAAAAGTAATTTCAATTCTGTGACATAATTTTTGGTGGTGGAGATTTGTGATTTTTCCTTGCTATAATCTGAGGAATTACTTGGGTAATTCTGAAATTAAGCTATCTCCAAGATATTTATATGTTTGTTAGAGGCCCAATGCATGAAATTCATGCAAGAGGCTTGGCCCTTGTACCCACAGCTTCGTCCTGAAGGTCATTCGTCTGTCCGCTCTCACTAGTATATTACGCTTTTATTATTATTATAGATTCTTAATGCTTTTATCTCAAATGTTGGGACATCCACAGTCCTACAGGAGGGAGAAAGATAGTACCTACTTAGGGACCTAAAAACTAGTGGCTCACTTTTAATGCACTACATAGTTACAGGATTTCTAAAGAAATCCCAGTCTCATCAATTAAAAACTATTAGAAGTGAGGTTTATAGGGGGAGTCTGCAATCAGTGTCTGTGTAGTTTGTTTTACATAATTGGGTGGGATGAAGAGAAGGAGTTCAGGAAACCTGATGGTCTCTAAATAATTTATTATTTTATTACTTTAAATGATAAAAAGTGCGTATTGACTAGATTTGTCTCCCCCCGACTCCCACCTGCAGAATTAAAGTACTTATTTTAAAATACAGAAGGAATTTATATTGACTATAAAATATTTATATTTATATCCTATTCCCCTCCTTATTCCCTTCCCAACTGTTTCTTGGGAAAATGTTCAGAACATTCCTTATATGTATAGATAACACTATTATGTAGCGAACAAATTAATATTTTTATTTTCATTAAAATCCTATAAATATTCTACAGATAGACTTCCCTTTTGCCCCTTATAATATCTCTTGGATACCTTTTCATATTTCTATAATCTGAAGAGCTACATTTTTATTTCATTATATAGATATGTTATAATTTATTAAATGTTCCTTTATTGACTTACTTGCATTGTGTCTCAGCTATGTGTGTTTATGTGTTTGTGTGTGTTGTGTGTGAACACATATAATTATGTTATTTGGGGTTTTGGCACATTAGAAGGGATTATTTAAATTTTTGAGTTATGTAGAATATATTTCTGAGATGGAGCACTTAAAATTTTGAAGACTGTTGCTGAATATTTCTCCAAAAAGAGTATAATTTTATGCTTTCTCCCACAATCTGTAAGACTTAGATCCAATCTCTTCTTTGATGAGAAATTTGAAAACTAAATGTTATAAAAAGGAACTTAAAGCATTAAGGGGGAAAACATTCTTTTTGCAAACATTTAGGTACCTGTTATATGCTATCCAGGCTTAAATAGAAATGAGTGTGAACTTTACTTTTGTGAAATTTGTATTCTAAGAGATAGATTTAAAGACAAAGGTATCTGAAATCCTAACTTGAAAATGAGTGTCAAAAGAAATGACACAAAGAACTATACATTTATTCATTTTTAAATATTTACTATGTGCCTAACACATGGGGGGGGTATGATTGAAGTGCTCATTAAGAAATCAAATGAGGTTTGTGACCTCATTTAGTGTATATATTAGGTGGAGTGCAAGAAGGGGTGTGCAGGAAGATAGATGATAAATGTGTAAACAGATAAAAGCTATTAGAGTTAAATGCCTTCAAGACAGTGTTTGGGTTGTAAAATATAGAAAGAGATGGTCTTTAATATTGCTTCTGGTCTGTTGTGTAAAACAGTTTTTATCGGTTAACCTTTTTGTTTGTTGCAATATAGGATGAACAAGAGGGACCTATCAGTGCCGAATTACCAGGAAAAGTAGGTTCAAACTTACCTGTCCCTCCAGAAGAACATAAGTTAAAAGATAACTATGTTGTGGATGTACAAGTAAGTTATATTGCTTTGACTTTTAATGATATGCCTTTTCTAACTACTTCATAAGATAGGAAATCTCTGTTTGGTTACAGTATTGGATATTGATACTTTTTCTTTTGAAGTACTATTCAACTGGCCTTAATACTATTCACCTGCTAAGACTACTACTGCTTTTGAGAAAATGCACAATTACTGATTGAATAGTAAGTGAGACCATTTTCTCTGTGGTGAAAGTTTGGGTGTAAGTGCTCCTTTCTTCTTAGGTTTTATTTTGGCTCACTGTAATATATCTTCTCCAGATTTTCAGGTGTTAGGAAATTTTTTTCTGACAACAAAAAATAAGTATTTATGTGTAGAACACAGTATTTTGATAACAAAGTTTAATCGCTTTTGTGGAATATGAATTAATAATAGGTTAAAATGTTTTCCTTTTTTCTCTCATATGTTATTTTTCATTTTGTACCCCAGATTTTATGAAAGATACTAAAAACTAGACCAGAAAGTAAGTTGACCAGAATGCTGAAGCATCTGGAAACCATTTAATACCAGACATGGCTGAAGGAACTGGGGATATTTGAGCTGGAAGAAGGACTTAGGAAAAATTATCTCACATATTAACAGAAATAAATTGCAGCTCAAAATGAGGGAAAATTCTCTTTTTTAAATTCAGGTAGAGCTATTTTATGACTTAATTGGGTTATTTAAGGAGATATAGTAAGTTTCATTTTGTTGGGTACTGGAAGACATTTGTCAAAGATTTGTGCCTGAGAGTAAGAGAAAAATGATCTCTCTAGCTCTTCTAATTATGTGACTTTCCTGAACAGTCCTACCATTGTTCATTTTCTAGAATTTTTCATCAGGCATACTCTTGCTCAAACACTTTGAGGTGCTTATTGCATATCTTATAGACCCGTGCTGTTCAATATTGTGGCCACTGGCTACATGTGACTGTTGAGCCCTGGAAATTCAGCTAGTCCAAATTGAGATTTGCAATAATTACAAAATGTACATCAGATTTAGTTTGTAAAAGAAAAGGGTGCAAAATACCTCAGATTTATTGAAATGATAATACAATATTTGTTAACAATGTAATAATAGTCCTTGTTCTTAAAGATAAAGAATTATAATTTCTATAATTATAATTTGCATAAAGTGCAAACAATTTGCATTCCATTGTGAATTTTTCATTTCAGTGTAAATAATTTGCCAAATGGTCACATTTTGTATTCTGACTATGCCTTGTATTTTCTTTCTGCTCACATACTGGCACTCCTTTTCTTCAGGGTCCTAGTTTTTCTAGTCCATAGTCTCTTTTCTCTGAACTGAGCATGCGTACCTCTCACTTGATGTTCATTTAGTAAGCATTAAATGTCTACTGCATGCTAGGTACTGGGAATATGAAGATCAAGAGAATATAAATATAGTCTTTACTCAAGGTGTTTATAGAAGAGTTGAGGAAGAAGAGAGGTATAGAGGTCTTACAGATGTGATAAAATTGTACAGGGAACATTGGAGCCTAGAAGAAGAGGAATGGCTAATTCTATTTAGGGTTGGCTGTGGGGGAGGAGGTACTGATAGGGGTTTTCAAACATGAGTAGATATTAGGTAGATTTCAGACTGTGTTTGGGAGGGTCAAATGGCTCAGAACACCCAGGACTGAAGGAGCAGCGAGATTCCTAATGGCCTCCTAATGTTACTTGTCATGCCTTGTGGTGTTTTTGATACTCATTATCTTTTTAACTGCTCACGGGCAAGAACTCTGTGTTGTATTATTTTGTATATTTACATAGGACTTGTATATTGCTAGTAGGATTATTTAATTACAGTAAGAGGGAACTATTTGTAGGTCCAAAATAGGAAATAGGACAGACAAAAGATAAGCTTCTTTGTCCTCGTTTATGTATTTTAATATGAATTATATTCCTTAGGGTGGTAATATTGGAAGAAAGGATTTTCACTCTTTTGGTGAACATTCTTTATATTGACACTTTTGAGGTATACTTTTTAAATAGTCCTGTTCAGCTAAAGAGAATTTATTAATCTCAACATTTAATATAAATTTCTTTCAAACAGAATACAGAGTCAAAAATGTTAAGTCCACCTGCTGTTGAGACACACTCTACAATTGATCTACATGAAGATTCTTCCGGTATAGTGGGCAGTGAAAACATTGAAAATATTTCCAGTTCATCTACCTCAGAGATCATTCCAATCTCAAAACTTGAGTAAGTGATTAGAAAGAGTGAAAAGCAAAGGAATATCATTAGATAGAAAAATTTCTTTATACAATCAGTCAGCTTGCTACTCACATTTGAAGTTTACGCTATATAGCAGACCTAAGTTATAATGCCTATGTTTTTATTATTTTTTAGTATAATAATCTTAGAATGATTATTTTGCTGTCTAACGCAGTGAAACTGATTAGATTCCAGCCATGAAATCTCTATATCATTTAGGTAAAGTGAGGTTCTAGTTATTTAAGAAACATAATACTTGAGTAATCTTTTCTATAATTATCAAAAATTCAAATGTCAGATTAGTCATTGCATTAAGTATCACTATGTCATTCCAATATATAGTTATGTGTTTGTGTGAATACCTACCTTTTTTCAAATTGGATAATAAATATTCAGAACACTTAGGCTTAAAGTTATCTTAATTTAGAAAACCTATTATGAAATTCTCCTAGTTCCTTGGAGCAATAGTACAAAGAACAAAATAAAATTTCCTTAATACTACTTTAAGGATTTCCTTTATCAAATGAGTTAATATATATATATATATATATAATATACTTTTTAAAAGAAAAGAAGTTATCAAGTGTCATTTCAGTATATATATATATATATATATATACATATATACACACACACACACAGTGCATAGGACAAAATCTGGCACATAGTAAGAATATATGTGCCAGGTAATATTATTATCATTACTTTTTCTTTCTTTCTTTTTTTTTTTTTCCACAAGCACCCAAAAAAAAACACCACACCTATTCTTCTTAAGAATGTAAGGGCCGGGGTGAAGTAACTGTACACAGACATGTTCCAGTTACCATTTAGGAGATATGCTTAGTATTTAAAAATTTTAAATACTAAATGCTTGTTCCAGAAAGAATTCAAGGCTAGATAGTATATATCTGAACAGTATCTTATTTTCTCATTATATTGAACATGACTCTCTAGTGAAATGTA
>NW_006293313.1:1540376-1541653 GCF_000327345.1 Myotis davidii
AGGGAAAAGTATTCTTTTCTGGCTTAGATTATGTTTTGGAAATCACTGATACCATTTTTAACTTATTCTACGTAATGTGAATAAAATTACGAGCTTGTTTTTTTGTTTCTATTTTTAGTGAAATAGAAAAATCTGGTACTATTCCTATAGCCAAGCCAGGTGAAACTGAGCAACCTGAAACTGACTGTGAAGTTGGTGAGGCCCTGGATGCCAGTGTTCCCACTGATCAGCCTTCCTTTGTCAGTCCCCATGAAAGGTGGGTGTGAGCAGTGGTTGCCTTTGAATGACTCTGTAGTAACAGCAGTGTCATATTGGACTGGGCTTTGGGGGACGCTTGATTCCACTTTCTGATAGAGAGAAAGCTGATTCCCCATGTGCTTCTTTTTGTGGTTTACTTTGTATGTGATAATTGTAACAGTTTAGATTGTATAAATTTGTTATTTAATTAAAATTTGTTTAAATGTCTTTCTTGGTTTCAAATAGCCTTGTTGGCCAGCATATAGAAAATGTGTCGTCTGCACATGGCAAAGGAAAGATAACAAAATCAGAATTTACGTCAAAAGTTTCAGCAAGTGATCAGGGTGGTGGTGATCCAAAATCTGCATTGAATGCTTCAGATAATTTAAATTTAAAAAATGAGGTAGGTATTACGCATTGTACTATTTTCTAATTTGTTATTACAACACATTTTTGTTGTTAGCTAATCTTGTAATTTGCTAATCATATTTGCCATAAAATCAGGGGTTAAGTAGTTAATGAAGAATGTGAAACAGAAGGGAGCTGTGCCTCCGTGAGAGCAAGTTTATACTTCATGGTACTGTTGCCAGTACACTGTTTATGTGTAAGTTGTTCCTCTTATGAACTCTTTGATTACATGCATTTACCGTATTTGCCGGCGTATAAGACGACTGGGCGTATAAGACGACCCCCTAACATTTCCACTCAAAATACAGAGTTTGTTATATACTCGCCGTATAAGACTACCCCCTCTTCCGCACACCTTCCACACACCAAATAAAAAGTAAAACAATATCAGATTTGATTTTAACATTTTAATTTATATTCAAATGCTTATGACATGCAGGAAAACTGTCACAAGGCTGTATGTAATCAAACATATACATAAAACAGTGCAAGTTTATTACCGGTAAACATACCGGTAATTCACTAAAGAAAACACACTCTATAGACTGGTACCGTAGATGCTTCTCAGGAACACAGGCAAGCAGCCCACAACCTAGAGGGACTGTCAATGATAGAAGTAAGATAACAAATAG
>NW_006293313.1:1541853-1545089 GCF_000327345.1 Myotis davidii
GGGCTGTGTGCGATTTTGCGAGTGTGGTAAAATCGCATAACAGCAAAATCGCATAACAGCCGAGCATACACCCAGCAGCGCTGCTGATGCCTGAATGGTATGTGGAATGAAGTGGGCGGGCATCGGGAGGCCACTATGGCACGGGGCAAGCACTATGGGCAGTCTATCTGAAGTGTACCTGGCGTATAAGACTACCCCCCACTTGGAGGCATATTTTTCAGGGCCAAAAAATCGTCTTATACGCTGGCAAATACGGTAAGTGGCTTTCTGCCACTATCACCCTTTGATAGCAGATACATAAAGTCTTTATTTAATTAAGCAGGTTCTAGAGAGCTATGACTATTAAATTCAAGTATCTTCAGAATATTAGTTTAACTGAATAATACAAGGTTAAATTTAGGCTCTTCAACCAGAATTATTTCAAAGGGATGTTTACCTTTCATTATTTGTGTGTGAAATACTAGACTGGCTTACCATATGGAAGAGTGATTCTTACCATAAAAACGGCTCATCCCAGTGTGGCAGTTAACTTTCCTTTCTCCTTCTGAGTTCTACTTTGATTTCAGATAAAGGCCAAAAATGTCCTCTTTGGAACTATTTAAATTGTAAAGGATTTCTTTTTATCTGTGAAAGTTAAAATCTTTGTTTCTTTCAGAGTTCTGATTATATAAAACCAGAAGAAATTGACCCTGCATCTGTAACAAGTCCCAAAGACCCAGAAGATATACCAACATTTGATGAGTGGAAGAAAAAAGTTATGGAAGTAGAAAAAGAAAAAAGTAAGATAGCACTGTGATTCCTTTTTATTTTCTTTTTATAAAGGAACTGTTAAATATACTTTTCTCTTTTTAATTAGTAAAATAAAAGAAAACTTTGAAAACTTTTTAAAAATAATACTTACCAAAATGCTATTAATTACCCATATGTAATTTTTCTGTATCTAATTACATACAGATTAATTCTAATTAAAATTCATTCTTGTAAATTACTCAGTGAGGATAAAATAAGGTAAAGATAGCAGAGCAGTGATTTCATCTCAATTTATGAGAGAAAAATTGAGATATGGAAAGTTCTGAGTCATAAAGCTTTAAACTGTAAATACAGTTGGACTAAAGTTATTAACTTTCTTTTTGCTCTTGTAGACCAATTCTCAGAGTTAAGAATTCTTAATATTGGGGACAAAGATAGAGGATAGTAGCATTCATCCTTAATAGAAATAAATATGTATTTTATATTTTTAAGAGCTTTGAATCTTGTGGATGAACTTCACTTTGTGTTATTTAAGCATAAATTAAGCAATGTGAATTTTTGTAGCTAATTTGTGTGATTGGGGTATTTTAAAGCCATTGAGGTGAAACATTTTGAATTTCTCAGTGGGTTTTAAAAATAATCTCTTAAGCATTAAAACCTGTTCGTTTCTAGACAGCATCCTGTTGCTTTTGAGATCATTATGTTGCTGGGTTATTTTCAATCATAATCATCATATATATGTTTGTAATAAGGTTTGTCTGCAGGCCAGTCGATGCATGCATCTTCTAATGGAGGTCTACATGCTACAAAAAAGGTCCAGAAAAATCGAAATAATTATGCCTCAGTAGAATGTGGTGCCAAAATTTTGGCAGCTAATCCAGAAGCCAAGGTACTTAAGTATAAAATTTTTCTACACATATAGGAAGCTAGTGACTTTAATAAATATAGGCAGTGATTTTCTGGGGACTGTATTTTAACATGAGCTTTTTCCTAATGCATTAATAAATGTAGGATTATGCTTTTAAAGATCTCTTGTGTGAATTAAGTTATATTTGTTGATATACTGCACTCTTTATTTTTTTTTCTTTTGAAGACTATTTTTTTAGAACAGTTTTAAGTTCATAGCAAATTAAGAGGGAGGCACAGAGATTTCCCATTCCCCTTCCCCTTACACATTACATTGCCTCCTCCATTATCTGTATATCCCCCACTAGAGTGATACATTTATTATAGTTGATGAACTTACACTGACACATTATTATCATGCAAAGCCCATAGTTTTCAATCATACATTTGGTGGATTTAGACAAATATGTAATGACATGTATCCATCATTTTGGTAGTATGCAGGGTATTTTCACTGCCCTAAATATCCTCCCTCTGTGCTCTGCCTATTCATCCCTTCTTCACCCACTCCCTGGCCACTGATCTTTTTGGTACCTAATAGTTTTTTCTTCAGAATGTCAAGTAGTTGGAATCATACAGTATGTAGCCTTTAAGATTGGCTTCTTTTACTTAGTAACATGCATTTAAGTTTTGTCCCAGTCTTCTCATGCCTTGTTGGCTCATTTATTTTTAGTGCTGAATAATATTCCATTGTCTGGATGTATATCACAGTTTATCCATTTACCTACTTAAGGACATATTCCTTGTTTTTAATTAAACCTGTGTGAAATTTTAAAAAGGAAATAGCCAATAGAGAATCATTTTTCTTTATAGTAATAGACATTTAATTTCAAATGTGTTGTTGTAAGACTAACAGTGCTATAGCCATAACTGGTAATTTTTAGCCAAATTAGTGTTTTTTCCCAATGAGTATTTCAGAGTCAGGTGTGTTTTAAGATCTAAAAAATATAAAAATCCTAGAAAGCTTTAGAATTGAAATAAATATTTTTACTTAAGTAATTTATTCCTTCCCCTCTTTTTAAACTAGAGTACATCTGCTATTCTTATAGAAAATATGGATCTTTATATGTTGAACCCTTGCAGCACTAAGATTTGGTAAGTAATATAAAATTTAATACAACACACTCTATATATCCTATATAATAAAAGGCTAATATGCAAGTTGTCCTCTCAGGAGTTCGACTGACCAGGAGTTCGACCGCTTGCTATGACGTGTGCTGACCACTAGGGGGCTGGGCAGACCGAAGGCAGGCCCTGGCCGGCAGCCAGAAGGCCCTGATCGGCCCTGATCGCAGGCCAGGCCTAGGGACCCTACCCGTGCATGAAATTTTCGTGCATTGGGCTTCTACTATGTACATATTATATTAAACTTTTGTATTGGGGTTAGATTGCTTTGTTCATGTAGTCACTTAACAAGCACTTGTGATTGATTGGTGCTGGTAATGTACTTAACCTTAGGTCCTGGGATACAAACTTAGGACAAAATGCTTTTCCTATGAAGGAGGTAAAAAACAAAACAAAAACCCCAAACCAAACCGGTGACATCTAGCAGGGTTCTGTTACTAAAAGACAGAGAAGAC
>NW_006293313.1:1545367-1557562 GCF_000327345.1 Myotis davidii
TTATCTCATCATTGATATTTTTATTGCTCTCTTCCTCTCTGAAATAAAAAACACACATTAAAAAATAAAAATAAAAACAGCTTTATTGAGGCATCATTGGAATACAATGAACTACATGTACACTAAACTGCAACATGTCAAAGTGTACAGTTAGTTCTCTTTGACATTTTATGTATGATACCATAACCCAATAAAGATAGGGAATATATCCATCTCCCCCCCAAATTTTCATGTGCTCCTTTATAATTTTTCCTCCTACCCCCCTCACAACAGCAATTACAGATCTGTTTTTTATCAATATGAATTACATTTTTTACATTTCTATAAAATGGGAATATATAGTTTCTTGTGCCATTTTTAACAGCTGTCTGGTATTTTATTGTCTGAGTGGGCAATGAAATCAGTCCTCCTTTGTGAATCCTCTATGCCAGTGCTTGGCAAACTCATTAGTCAACAGAGCCAAATATCAACAGTACAACAATTGAAATTTCTTTTGAGAGCCAAATTTTTTAAACTTAAACTATATAGGTAGTAGGTACATTGTTATTAACTTAATTAGGGTACTCCTAAGTCTTAGGAAGAGCCACACTCAAGGGGCCAAAGAGCCACATGTGGCTCGAGAGTCGCAGTTTGCCGACCACGGCCTATGCTAACCATTTAGGTTGACTACCATCCTCAAACCCCAAACTGTGCTTTGATGTATTAAAATATATCAACAAGAATGAATGTTTGGAGTCATGTATCCTTAGGATAAATTTCTAAAAGTGTATTGCTAAATCAAAGGCTGGGTATCTTTTGAGACAATATATATGCCAAACTGCCCTAGACTAGTCAGTTTATACTAATCACTAGCTGTTCATAGTGAAGTCATTTCTTCTCCAAGAATGACCTTTCTCATTAAAAAAAAATATTATGGCATAAAATCAAGATCTGTTTATGCTTGGGAAATATTGTTGTTCCCTTATAGATAACTAAGCCTGCAAATCCTCCTCCTTCCTTTTTAAACGAGTCACTTTATGAACATCTGGTTTATGCAAACTATTAATGTAATGTTTAATATGAACTGTTTTAATTGGTTTATCTAAATTGTCTTGTTTTTTTTTTGAAGGTTTGTTATTGAACTTTGTGAACCAATTCAAGTAAAGCAGTTTGATATTGCAAATTATGAATTATTTTCTTCTACCCCTAAAGACTTTCTGGTTTCTATCAGTGACAGGTAAATTCTAAATTGGTTTCTATAACACTTATGCTGGATCTCTAGAATAAAATTTTTTTAACTGGATCACTTTTTAAAAATATTAATTATTTTATGTTTTATATTAATGTATTAATTTATAGGACCAGTAATAATACTGCTGTAGTGTAGGCACTTGTTAAGTAGTTTACTTTCATTAACTCATCTAGTGCTTCTAACAACAATATATTAATTGCCTTCTAAGATGAGGTCTTTTGAATGTTCTTAAAAAAATGAGTAATTAATATCATGAGTTTATATAAATGAGGTATATTTTTGTTAAAGTATATTTTGAAACTTTTTTGTTGGTGTGTGTGATGATAAAAGAAATACTAAACATACTTTGTAAGGAATTCAGTAAAGAGCCACAATTCTGTCAACCAAAGATAACTATTATTAACATGTTACATATTCCTTCATCTTTTCTATGTATTTATTTACTAATCCTACAAGTAAATTCAGTTTTTACTGCTTATATCCTGAGAATATTCTTTTGTCTTTTAAACAGATTATTTTAAATGAGTACTTAATATTTTCTCCCCAATGGAGGAGTTTATTCATTTTATAAATGCTTTTTGAGTGCCAACAGTGTGCCATGTAGGATGCTGTTATTTATTTAACCATCCTTCTATTATTGATCATGAAGGGTTTTCCATGGCATTTCTTCCCCACCCCACACTGAGCATTACATATTTTGAAAATAAATCTTCAAAACCTCTGAGAATTCCATCCATTTTTTCCTCCACTAATCTTGCTCAGATCACTTTTCTCTAAGCTCTAAATATTTATAATGTCAAATGTCCATATCAGCTCTGACAGTGTGTGTGTTGTGTTTTTGTGATAATAGAGCACATGCTATAATAAATAATAATTTTAGGTTTTTTTATATTAGATTTCCTTTTCAAGATTGTATAGATATGTTAGATTTGTGAAATGCAAATGTGATTTTAAAGGGTCTCTTCTGTTTCCCTGTCCATCAGTATTTTTATTTATACTTTATTTCATCATGCACTGGTCAGCACAGAAAGAGTAGCACCTCCTTCTTCCACAACAATCTGGCAACTTCCTGCTTTACAACCTCCAGTTTACTTGAAAGCCCTCTCAAGAAGCGCAATCCTGATCCCATTTTCATCTTCTTGCCTTCCCTTCTATTTGATAATGGTGTGATTTTTTCAAAACGTTCTTTCTCCATAAAAAGGAACCTGTCAGAGTTTTAGTTGGAAAAGAAAATGTATGTATTCCACTCAATATTTAACTCACATTTAAACAATGTTAAGTCACTATGTTCACCTGGAGCGGAAAAAAGTATTAATGATATATTTTGAAGATGTGATGGGACCTCTCAATATGTGTTTCATGATTTTTTTTTACAAGAATATTTCTATTTTCTAGGTATCCCACAAATAAGTGGATTAAACTAGGGACTTTCCATGGTAGAGATGAGAGGAACGTCCAGAGTTTCCCTTTAGATGAACAGATGTATGCAAAATATGTGAAGGTAATGTTTACACATATGAGACAGTGTTCCAGAATGAAAACACACCTATTACTCATACTTTATAACCTCACTACACCTGCTTAGAAATTAGAAAAATTAAGTGGAAATTTACTGAAGTATAACATTTAATTAAAAAAATTTTACTTGGATATATTATTTTCTGAGACAAAAGTAATATATTCCCTTTGGTGTTACTGGAAACCTAGGCCAGTTTTTTTATATTTGTGGGAGTCTTTATGTAAAAGCTCATTTTCATATTATATTTCTCATTTCAAAACCTATATCTGTTAGTCACTGAAATCTTTAAAGCAGGTCTGACTTCTTATTAGAATCTGATTTTTGAGTCATTTCAACTTTTACTATCCAGTTATTTGTTGTTGTTATAGATTTTGCCTTTTATGTTCAAGTAAAATATTCTGTGTGTCCAAATACCAAATAAAGTCAACTTTTAAATGTTTTTATTCGGTATCCCTGCTGCTTTCTCTACCAATAAGTCAAGTAGAATTATCACTCTTGAATTGATTTAGACCAGTGATGGCGAACCTATGACACGCATGTCAGAGGTGACATGCGAACTCATTTTTTTGGTTGATTTTTCTTTGTTAAATGGCATTTAAATATATAAAATAAATATCAAAAATATAAATCTTTGTTTTACTATGGTTGCAAATATCAAAAAATTTCTATATGTGACATGGCACCAGAGTTAAGTTAGGGTTTTTCAAAATGCTGACATGCCGAGCTCAAAAGGTTCGCCATCACTGATTTATACTAAATGTGGGAATTTTCTACTCTTCTCCTCCTTCCTTTTTTTTCTTTAAAATAATAGCCATACTTTAAAGTACCATTGTGTCCAAAATATGACCTTCTGGAATGACAACAGCTCTAATTTCTCCCTTTTATTCCTTAAATGTGGAAACTTATAGCTACTAATTATCTTGTGGGATTTTACTGTCTGCGTCTTGTTAAATATATATTAAATTGGCTTTTATAAGTGGGTAAACTTGTAGTATTCTTACTCTCAGTACAAACATGCTAAATTCTATTTTTAAAATAGCTGTTATTCTCAGAAAAATGAAGGTACATTTTCAGTTTCTTTTAAAATGAATACTGAAATAATGGTTTAATGGCCTTTTTATATTAGCACAGTTTCTACACTGTGATGAGGGAAAGCATTGACAATTATTTGGCAGGTGATACAGTTGTATTTAATTTTATAATTCAAACAGTTCACATGTTATGAAATAATTCTGAGGATCCTCTTTTATACCGTCTACGTTGTTAATAATGAAACAGCATTTTCTTGTAGCATAAAAATATGACCGAAAAATCTCCCTACCTCGTCTCTTTGATGGTGGGAGACGACAGAGCATTTTGACAATTAGTTTTCTAAAAAGTCCTTTTTAGTAGAATTATGTCTAAAACCAAAAAACATTAAATGTCATTAAATTTACCTTGGTTTTTCATATCCCAAAAGAACTAAACCCAAATCTACAAAGTGCTCTTTAGTGTCTTATATTTTTAAAGTGGGTTGATCTGTATATCTTCTAGTGCTTAAAGTTAATGCCTGCATTATCAGAGTATACCAAAAATTCATGCTTCCCCTAAAACAATTTATGTACAATATTGTAATATAATAAATATTTCATTTTATGCTAGTTAATCATTTTTTTCAGTATGTACATGTGTATATCAACATATGTATGTATTAGTATATAAATTCATATGTAGGTATATATATGATACATAACAATATTTAAAGTAATATAAGCCACAGGTTGTTTCTAGAGACGTTTTACTTTTAGAAAACTTTCTTAACTGAGAAATAAAACAGCAGCAATGAATTTTAGGTTAACTTAATAGCCTTAAAGTTAATTTATTTCATCACAGTGAGATTGTACTTTCTCGTTGTGATGATAAAAATTTAAATCATTGCTTTGATTTCTGTAAAGAATTAAGGGTACTACAATTTTATCCATCAAAGTACATTGCTTTCTGTACTTTGTGCAATGAAATTTACAAATATTAAATGTTACTTATGGCATGTAATCCAGACTTTGGAACTGATTTCTTTTTCTTTTCCTTTCTCTTGCTTCAGATGTTCATCAAGTACATAAAGGTTAGCAACCTTCTCTTTTGCAATATTGGATAATAGGGCATGGCATACTACTGCATGGCAAAAAACATACAAACCTTTACAAGTACTGATTTTGGGGAAATGAGAACTTTATTTTTAGAAATGTTATAAATGAAAATCTGAATACATTGTTGGATAATCTCAGAACACGGTGTTAATTTCCCATTTCATATGCTTTTATTCTTAGGTGGAGTTGGTGTCCCATTTTGGATCAGAGCACTTTTGTCCATTAAGCCTTATAAGGTAACACAGAACAAAATACATTTCTGAGTGGTTTATAAATAAAGTGATACACAAAAATCCCAGTATGTTTAAAGTGAAGAAGTAATTTTCTATTATGTGAAGTTAATACCATGGAAATATAAGCTCCTAAACCTTTTTTGCTCTTGAATACATTTTAAGAAAATGTCAAAATTTCCTCTGTTAAGTAAAAATAACTATCATTTTATGTGTTGGGTTTAGTTTACTTTCTATTTTGCTATCACAGCAATGCAGGAGACATTTTAGACTAATATCAAAACTTGGTCATTATATTTGTAAATGCCTTAAATAGATTAATTTTACATTAACAGTGGCTGACTGCAGTGTAAGGAGCAGTCTTTTTTTTTTTTAATATATATATTTTTATTGATTTCAGAGAGGAAGGAAGAGGGAGAGAGAGATAGAAACATCAATGATGAGAATCATTGATCAGCTGCCTCCTGCATGCCCCCACTGGGGATTGAGCCTGCAACCTGGGCATGTGCCCTTGACCAGAATCGAACCGGGGACCCCTCAGTCTGCAGGCTGACGCTCTATCCACGGAGCCAAACCAGCCAGGGCAGGAGCAGTCATTTTGAAGTCCAAAAGCTAATGGTCCTCAAAACATGACCAAAGTTAATGTATTTCATCATTTTTTGTGAAGAGATGACTCTTAACTCTGTTTTGTTTAGAGAATCTTTAATGAAGTTGTTGTTAATAGGGTATTTGGCACTAGCATGGTGGAAGAATATGAAGAAATTGCTGATTCCCAGTATCAGTCAGAACGGCAAGAATTATTTGATGAGGAGTATGGTAAGTGAGTATTATGTATATACTAGAGGCCTGGTGCACGAAATTCATGCAGAGGTGGGGAGGTGGAGGGGTTGGGGTGGGCGTCCTCCCTCAGCCCGACCTGCACCCTCTCGAAATCCGGAACCACTGGCTCCTAACCGCTGGCTTGTCTGATTGCCCATAACCACTCTGCCTGCCTACCTCATCACCCCTAACCACTCTGCCTGCCTACCTCATTGCCCTTAACTGCTTACCTGTCTGCCTCATCGCCCCTAACCACTCTGCTTGCCTACCTCATTGCCCGTAATCACTCGCCTGCCTGTCTGATCACCCCTAACCACTTGCCTGCCTGCCTGATCATCCCTAACCACTTGCTTGCCTGCATGATCCCTCTAAGCACTCTGCCTACCTGCCTGATTGCCCCTAACTGCTTGCCTGCCTGCGTGATCACTCCTAACCACCTCTGCCTCGGCCCCTGCTGTGGCTTCGTCCAGAAGGTTGTTTGGCTGTCCGGTCTAATTAGCATATTATGCTTTTATTATTATAGATTTTTTCTTTTTTAAATTGTATAGTAATGGGTAACTATAGATCAGTTTAAAAAATTAATATGATGGTTATCTTTAGACTTTAGGTTTGTTGTTGTTTTCAACCTTAACTAATTTTTTCTTAAACCTATTTTCTAAAATGATTTTCTACTTTGTAACTTGAGTTGTCTTCCAAGCTTATCAATCAGTATTTGTAATTGGAGCTCCCTTCCATAATATCTGTGCTGTAAATTACAATTCTTTATCTATGCCAGGCCCAAAATCTATTAAACTCATAAGATAACTGAAATAGTAGAATTGAGTATTAATTCCTTTGATTTGCTTTGGAGTCAAAAGCAAGCACATTGAAACCTGAGACTTTGAAAAACACCTGTGAGCCTGAAGGGTTAGGAGGGTTTATGACACTCTCCATTTCTACTTTATCAATTCCTACCTAGTTTTAAGATCTCTTAAACCATAATCTGAACAATTTAAATTTTCCCTTCAGTTTTTCTATAAATGAAATGAAGACATTGCGAGGGGTTTGTAAAGTACATTAAAAACCTGAATAAAAGTCTTATAATTGCTGATTAAAATTTTGTTAATCAGTAGAATTACTTTTCTTGGTTTATATCTATTGGATAAGTGACTTCTGAATCTCATTTTCTTTTTGTCAACATATTTTAGGTGTATAATGAATATTTATTATAAATTTTGTTTTAAATGTCAGCTGACTTTGATATAATCTGAGCTTTCAAACATGTTATGGAGATAGTTCTCAGTGTAAGTACCTTCATTGTCTCTTTAAACAGATTATCCATTGGATTATAATACTGGGGAGGATAAAGCCTCAAAAAACCTTCTTGGTTCCGCTACAAGTAAGTATGTTGGGGGTTTTCCCAGTCACTGTTAAAGTGTTTCTCAACTTTTTCTCCCTGACATATGTGGTCATTTTGTTGTGGTGTAGTTTAGGAAGCTCATCCTCCAAATGTTCAACTTTGAGTTGAATTTAGATACTGATTTTTGAAAGATATTTCTCTGGAAATAAAATTGAAAGGATGGATGAAAAGAAAGAGGAGAGGTAAAAACATAAGCATAAGTTAGTTCTACTCTTAATTAAGTGTTCATAATATTAGGCAAATTACTTACAGCAAGGAAAGGAGTATGAATTCACTTAGGGACAGTCTTTTAAAGAGGTCCCAGACCATATGAGTAGGAACAGCTGGGTAACCATAATGGATGGGAAAGGAATTTGAACTGTAATTTCAGAGGTCATTACCCATCAGTGAAATCCTACCAAGTGAGGATTCTTTCATCTCTGGATATGATTAGTTTCCTATTTAAATATAAAGGCTGTTCCATAATAATGATTCCCAAGGAGTAACAGTAATAGTAATATTATACACTCTTTGTAAACTAAAGAGACAGTGCCTATGATTAGTGGTTTTGTTCTTGTCATTCCAACCTACAATGTGAACCTAATGGTAGGCTAGCTAAGGAGACTTCTGGAAAAAAACTGTTACTGACTGACACTTTTTTTTACTGTTAGAATGTGGGTAGGTATAGTTTAATGTTTGTTATTTTTCTTGAAGAATGTAAAAGTACTAGAAGAAGCTTCCTTTTTATTTGGAGATTAATTTAGTAGAAGATCTTAGTAAAATAGGTTAACTGCTTGTGCTTTTTCCTTGTTGTTTCTAGTGAGTTAAATTGTTGAGTCCCAGTCTTACAGCCCATTGACTATAGCTCTTTTAGATACTTACCCATAGTACATATACTAAGCATATGTACCTAAGACACAGTATGTGGAGTTGAGTCATTTCTCTTTCTTTTTATTTTCTTTTTCCTGTCTTCCTCTAGACTTGGGTGGATTTTTATTTTAGTCCTCACCCAACGATATGCTATTGATATTTAGAGAGAAAGAAAGGGGGAGAGAGAGAGGTAAACATTGATGTGAGAGAGAACTATTGATCGGTTGCCTCCCATATGTGCCCTGACGGAGGATCAAACCCGCAACCTTTTTGGTGTACGTGATGCTGTTTTGCCTACCTGGTTATTAATAATAATTTTGATGTCCTTACATAAGTATTTAAAAATTCTATGTTATGTAATACTCTTCATAGTCCAGTGTTGCTGAATTAGCTGTGAGGAAACATCATTATTTTATAGAGTCAGAAAATAGTCCCAGATAAAAGATCTCTAATTTTTTTGAAGATTACTAGAAAGGAGGAAGCCTCTTAGGGAAATAATGCCTTAACTGTAATTTTAGATAAAGAAAAACTCATTGATATTCTTGGTTTCTTTTTCTATCTTCATACAGGATTAATGCATAAATACCACTAAAACCTAGTTATAGTTTAGTAGGGGTATTTCCCTGTTTGTAGTTACTACCCTCACCAGTGTATTGGGTTAATTAATTAGGTGTAGAATCTGTTTTAGATCCTACTTTTTGGATTTTTCTCTTTGAAGGTGTGTTTCCTGTTAACACATCATTTATTTTTCTTTTTATGGCTCTTGAAGGGCAGTCCATTTATCTTCCAGTGTTCTAGGTGTTGGCAGAATTTGTATAGTGAGACTAGATGGGTGAGAGGATGTCAGCTAAGCCTAGAAAAAGGGGTTTTAAAAAATCTCCATCTCTTGAAGTTTCAGAACGAGAGAGGCAGTGGGAGCTGAATTATCATAAGGCTGGTAGGTGTGACCTAACATTGCTGCCTTCTATGCCTGTGTCCTAGTTTTCTCTGAAGAGTCTGGGACTGTTTTTGCGTCTGAGCTAAGTACCGCCTCCAAGATGGTGTAACTTCAAGGAATAAATAACAGAGAGGAATCAGGTCAAAGAGCTAGTCTCTGACACTGGAATGTTCAAGTTGGACTACAATCATCACCACATTCTAAATTAGCTCAATTGGCCGATTTTGAACCTCATTTATTGCTGGTATTTACGTAGCATCTCCTAAACAATTCTGTGTCTTTAATCTTCATAGAAACTCCTTTTTCCTTTTGCTATTGAGCTGTTAGTAGCCATAGGGAATATATGTCACCAGAGTGTATTGCTCCTGATGGGACTTGGTTATCAAAAAGCATGCATCCTGCCGGAACCGGTTTGGCTCAGTGGATAGAGCGTCGGCCTGCGGACTGAAAGGTCCCAGGTTCGATTCCGGTCAAGGGCATGTACCTGGGTTGCGCCCACTTCCCCAGTGGGGGATGTGCGGGAGGCAGCTGATCGATGTTTCTAACTCTCTATTTCTATCTCTCTCCTTTCCTCTCTGTAAAAAATCAATAAAATATATTTTAAAAAAATAAAATAAAATTGACCTAATCTTTTCTAAAAAAAAAAAAAAAGCATGCATCCTGCATATTTAGAAATTGTTGATATTATATAATTTACTTAAGCCGAAAAGAAAGAAATTACTTAGAACAGGGTTCTTGGCTCTATATGAATGTGTGTGCCAGTTCTGGCAATTCTTCACCTGATTCTTTCGATTACATTCTTGAACCAGGACATTTACATATTTTACATCAATAAGAATTTTCCATATCACTCTGCTCTCTTTGTGCGTTGTCCCGTGGATTTTTCAGACCACTCTCTATGTTGATGTTCTTGCAAGTCTGCCTTTACTCCCCAGTATGGTCTGCCTTTTGTTAGAATGGCAGATTTGCTGAAGGCCAGGTTTCTGTGTATTTGTTTAAGACAAAGTATTGGGTTTTTTTTGTTTTTAAAGTTTTTATTTTAAAAATACATTTTATTGACTTTTTTACAGAGGGGAAGGGAGAGGGATAGAGAGTTAGAAACATCGATCAGCTGCCGCCTGCACACATCCCACTGGGGATGTGCCCACAACCAAGGTACATGTCCTTGACTGGAATCGAACCCGGGACTCTTCAGTCTGCAGGCCAACGCTCTATCCACTGAGCCAAACTGGTTAGGGCCAAAGTATAGTTTTTGTTAAAAGTCAAAGTATTTTTTTATGATTGTATATATTTAAAGTTCTAGAAGGAAGAGAGAGTGAAGCACGCTGCAAAGGTGGATTAATGCACGCAGGAAGAAGTAGACTTTTTGTTGGTTTGTCTTGTTCTGTTGTAGCATAGGTCGTCTGTCTTCTGTGTCAGAAAGAGCAGTTGCTGTGCTGGACACTGAGTACAACATACTGACATTTGGTTCCTAGGAGGATTTAATTCTTAAAGGGAAGATATGGGATGAATAGTTGCCCGACTCAAAGATAAGGGGGTTAGCTAATCCAGGAGAAATTAGGGAGAGGTATCTAACTTGGCACTATCTTTCAGATTATTACCTTTGCCTATACTGAAGGCTTTTTAGTTACCTCATGACCATCATGGCAGGCTGTCATGTGTTTAGGTCCAGATTGAGAAGGGTCAGAGTAGAATATTCACAAAGCTGCTTTCTCTTGAAAGCAAAAAATAAAAAGACTACATTTGGCAGTGTTCTCTGAACATAGCAAAACCAGTTCTTGTAGGTTAGCTGGGTTGAGAAAGTATAAATTTGCTAAATTTTGCTTCTGTTAACTTAAGTGGCCCCTGAAATGATGATAAATAATATTTTAAAGTGATGGATAGTATAAATCTTCTTTACTGTATGTGCTAGCATTAAAATTTAGCTTAAAATGTGCTCTAAAGCTACTTTCTTTGTACAGATTAATAGACATATTCTTTTCTTAAATTGTTTATAATAAAAGGGTAATATGCAAACTGACCAAACGGCAGAACGACCGGTTGCTATGATGCACACTGACCACCAGGTGGCAGATGCTCAACACAGAGCTGTCTCCTGGTGGTCAGTGCATTCCCACATGGGGAGCGTCGCGGGAGCCACTCAGCCGTCAGTCGGACATCCCCTGAAGGCTCCCGAGTGCTGGGCTGAGGGACACCCCCCCTTCCCCCAGTGCGCGAATGTCGTGTACCTGGCTTCTAGTTCTTTGATGATAAATGCCAAAAAATTTGAAATCAGAGGTAAGAATCGCTCTTTGAAGCACAAGAGACTAGAGCAGGGGTCCTCAAACTACGGCCCGCGGGCCACATGCAAATACAAATATTGTATTTGTTCCCATTTTGTTTTTTTACTTCAAAATAAGATATGTGCAGTGCGCATAGGAATTTGTTCATAGTTTTTTTTTAAACTATAGTCCGGCCCTCCAACGGTCTGTGGGACAGTGAACTGGCCCCCTGTTTAAAAAGTTTGAGGACCCCTGGAATAGAGCATAGACCTGATTCCAACATTGACTGAGCTGCAGCCAGCAGGCTAAGTAGAAGAACCCATACTGCTATTGCACTATTGGTTGACATTAAAAGTGGGTTTATGAGGAAATAACAGTTTCCATTGCTACTTCATCTTGGTTTGTGAGGATATATGGAGTTTCCATTCCTGTTTTTATCTCATGCTGAGGCATCTCCTTAGTCCTCAGAACTTAGGCTGCTTCTCTGTTTATCAGTTTGCCAGGCCAATGGACAAGGTTGACCTATATAATCTTAGATATTCAAAAAGAAGATACAAAGCTTTCATGTGTCATACTAATAATGATTGGAAACAGTAGCCCTGCTTTGTTGTCTTTCACACTATAGAATCATATTTATGTAAAGATCAAAGTTCTACTAGTTATAACTTTGAAGCAGTCTAAAGTAGTAGTCCCACTACTTCTCCTTCCATAAAGCACACATTTAATAGGATCAACTCCAGGTGACAGTTCCCACCCTTCTTGCTTGGCTATCTTTTCCTCCTATATCCTTTCCAACTCTTCACATCTGTGGTTTTCATGGAAAG
>NW_006293313.1:1557611-1582657 GCF_000327345.1 Myotis davidii
GAATCCTAAGGAGACTAAGATGGAAATACTGCTGAGGCTTAATATGTAGCCCATGCCAGATCTTAGTATTTTAATAGGAGAAATACCTGATACTGATGAATTAATTTCTAGTGGCATGTCAGAGGTTAGATTGGGGATGGAAGTTAATGTCCCTGGAAGTTCCATCATATGATGGAAGGAAGCCAGCTCTTTGTTGAGTTCTGCTGTCTTGTGCTCCTCCCATACCTTCAGTTATTTAAATAGATATGAAGGTTGGCACCACTGTACTCGTTATTCAAACATCCTCTTTGGAAAGAGGCAAGCAGAATTAGCAAATATGTAGATTGCTCTATGTCCAACACTTGCAGTTTTATGACTTTTATTGAATCTGCCTATGCTCATTCTCTCCAGTTCACAAAAGAATTTGTGTGATTACTGTCCATAAAACATTGTCAAAAGTTATCAAAGAAAATTGATTATATGCAGTATTAGTTTGGGGTTTAATCACATTATCAGTAGATAGTTTATGTTTATAGTTGAAAATAAAATCTTTCTGTTGCCCTTTGGATAATAATCTTTTCATTTTGTTTATTTTTACCTATGATAATCAGCTGTTTAGGAAAATCTTGTTTCCTTGGGCTTTTTGGTTTTTGTTTTAAACTGTAGAACGTTCTTAAAGAAAAACAGGCTTTTCTGTGAAATACGAATTTGGTTGTCACATTTCTTCCCTGTCTGTATGTTGAATTAAATTTGAATTTCGTAAGGCTGAAGACAGTGTTTTGGTAAAAAGTTTGGGGAAGTTTTTTTTTTTTAAGTATAGTTAACTTTTAAATTCCTTCTGAACATAACAATTCAAATTTATGCTTTATACTTTTTGTCTGAAATTTGTGTCCTATATTGGACTTACATAGTAAGATGAATAAAAAAGTAATTAGTCCAAAAAATGCAAAAAGACCATTATAAATGGTTCTTTGATGATCTGATATTAAGTCATATGAGAATATTTAGGTGTATTGGTATTTCTTTCTGATTGAATTTTGTTTTAGATGCCATTCTAAATATGGTGAATATTGCCGCTAATATTCTTGGAGCAAAAACTGAAGACCTGACAGAAGGTACCTAATACTTTTATGGGTCTTTTAAAATATCTGATACTTGAGACTTGAGGGAAAATTTCTAGTTACGAAAATTAGTTAATAAGCCAAGCAGTTTGATTTTTTCATTTAGAGATACAGAAATGATCCAAAGGAACCTACCAGTCTTCTGTTATTCATTGTTTATTTCAGTTGCACAAATTCTCTTTTAAAATAGGATCCTGTCTTTATAAAATTCATAAATTTGTTTTTTGACTCTTCCCTACTATAGAAGTAAAATGATCTTATCTCTTTCCTGAGGTTTTGGTGCCCTAATGGTACTTCACGTATGCTTTATTTAGCAAATAGCTACTCAATTTAGAAAGCAATCTCCCCTCTCCCTTACAGAATGCCAAATAAGAGTGTTATTAACAAGGAGAAGTAATCTTGCCATTTAAAAACAACAACTTAGTTCTAAGTACAAACTTAAAACGACCCATTTATTTCTTTTCATTCTCTTTAGAAACTCTTTCAGGTGTCTAGAAGGCTTACGGAAGTTGCTCATCCTACTTGCTTTAGTTACCTGAGAAGCTGAGAAAGAATACACATTATTTGTGGTTGTGGCCTTGTACAATCATTTCTTTCTAAAAGAACATGGATGATAATAGTCTGCAGTAGCAATCCTATTTGACTTTTTCTTCTATCCCGAGAAATTAAAGATCTTTATTTGTTATAGTGAAATATTTTCTTGGTATAGCTTTTAAAAATTAAACTCAACATGGGCATCTTTCTTACAATAGGAAATAAAAGTATATCTGAGAATGCCACTGCTGCAGCTGCACCCAAAATGCCTGAATCAGCTCCTGTTTCAGCTCCTGTTCCTTCACCTGAGTAAGTTACATCGTGATATTTGAGTTCTCTTAAAATGGAGAACCAAGTCTATTAGTATATAAAGCACTTGTGATTTGTGAGTGAAATGATCATTATCTATAGAAACCTTCAAATCCTGGGGCAGACATGCTACAGCCACTTAAAACATCTTTGAGTTGCTTTTGGGTACTAGGAATACACTTCACTCCAGACCAACTTTTGTTGTTTTGGTATTATGTATTACTTTTATTATTCACAATACCGAATTTTTTCCTTATTGCAAATAATTGACATAACTCTCCAACATCAGTTTGAAGATAAATTTCAAAGGCCTGTTTTTATTAAGTTCAAATTTAAAATTATTGGTTAAATATCTGTGCTATGTCTAGAAAACTATGAAGAGTACCTGAAATATGCAGAGCAGTGACTCCTAATATGTGTTTGTCACACAGCAAACTTACAGTGTTCACTTTCTCAAATTGAATGATATAGGTCTTTTCCAGGTTGCAGTGGGGCACTTTGGGCAGTGATGTATGTAATTAACATGTATGTATATAACATATAAAATATTCTCTTTATTTATTTTTTGGTCTTTTTTTTTTTTTTTTTACCAGAGATGATTAAAGTGTTTGGCACCTCTACTTCTTTTTTTTTTTTAAATATATTTTATTGATTTTTTACAGAGAGGAAGGGAGAGAGATAGAGAGTTAGAAACATCGATGAGAGAGGAACATCGATCAGCTGCCTCCTGCACATCTCCCACCAGGGATGTGCCCGCAACCCAGGTACATACCCTTGACCGGAATCGAACCCGGGACCTTTCAGTCCGCAGGCTGACGCTCTGTCCACTGAGCCAAACCGGTTTCGGCTCTACTTCTTATCTATTATGAGATAAGCTCATAATGACTTGGTTAATTGGGTGTAGTTATCATAAATTTAATTTATATATATTTCATTGGATATACTCCCTGTAAAACTTTGAAAGATCCCCCTTTCCCCCCAGAGATACTCTATTTAAAAGTATAAGATATTTGAACATGAAACAGTTCAAGGTATATATGTAATGACGCAGGCAGTGGGTATGCTTGGAGCTGTAATTCCTAAGTACTGTATAGTTCAAAAATGAGATTTTCGTGCTCTGAAGGGCATGTGACAAATATGTATCTTCCTGTGTTAATTTTTTTTTTTTAAAAAAAATCCTTACACAGGATATTATCCCATTGATTTTTAGAGAGAGGGAAAGACAAAGAGAGAAACACATCAATTGGTTGCCTCCTGCATGGGTCCCAACCAGGGCCTGGGCCTGGGAGGAGTCTGCAACCAAAGTACTTGCCCTTTACTGGAATCAAACTTGGGACCCTTTGGTCCACAGTCTGACACTCTATCCACTGAGCCAAACCAGCTAGGACCCTGTGTTAATCTGAAAGGGACTAAAGATATTTAAAGAAAATACCATATTATGTGTCATTCCTAGAAGCTCCTAAGAAATCTATTTGGGATAGAGACATTCTTGGTGTTTCTAATTATGTAGAGTTGTGATTGCTAGTCTTGATTTTGTAACTAGCCTTTTTCATTTAAAAAAACATAGTATGTCTTATTTTTCAAAACTAAATGAAACTAATTTCATTTTACATATGTACATACCCACACGTATTCATACATGCTCTCCCCCATATATACAGGAGTACTGTTGGAAGATCAGACTACTGTGCCATATATTAGAGTTTGGTTTTTAAATACATATTTTTGCATAATTGTTTTATTTCTTTATTTAAGTTTTCTTCATGTATGTTGTCTTAATTTTTTTATGATTATGTGACAATAATCTGGAGAAAATAATGAAAATAAAAAGAATCCATGATAGGGTGTCATGATTAAAGTTGTTATGAAAAGACTCCCAAGTTTTTTTTTTGTTTTTTTTTTTAATATATTTTATTGATTTTTTACAGAGAGGAAGGGAGAGAGAGAGAGATAGAGAGTTAGAAACATCGATGAGAGAGAAACATCGATCAGCTGCCTCTTGCACATCTTCTACTGGGAATGTGCCCGCAACCCAGGTACATGCCCTTGACCGGAATCGAACCTGGGACCTTTCAGTCCGCAGGCCGACGCTCTATCCACTGAGCCAAACCGGTTTCGGCGACTCCCAAGTTTTAAGTAAAGCTCTGAATAGGGTGTACATAGGATGGTATATATAACTTAGTTTTTACCAAATTAATTCCATTTAATTTTTCTCTCCCTCCTTCTTCAGACGTTGTCCTATTTTACTGTCATAATTTCTTTGGTAGATAATAAATGATATACCACCTGCATGTGTAAGAAATGTTATTAGTGTATCTAGTATCTATATCATCTATTTAGAGAAGCAGAGCCTATGTATGGTTTAGTTCTGGTCCATTTACTGTTTTACTGTCAACAAAATAAAAGTATAGCTTTTAGATATTATTTTATTCCTATCTTTGCTATTGTGATATGAGTCTTTATTCGAAGACATTTCCTGGCATTTTTAGTAATTTTTTAGAGGAGGAAAATTTGTATATGCAGGTTTTTTTTCTTTTTTATTCAAATTAGTTTATTTTTTCAAATTGCATCTTTTGTGCAATATGGGCCTCGCCCAGAAATGTATTCTCTTTATCTTGGAAAGAACCACAAACATTATAATTTACAACACTGTGTCCACTAGCTCTATCCCTCATTCTCCCCTGCCCTACACACATACTCCAGAGCTCAAGGATAGGATTGAGTTAGTGGCACTACTAGTTTATTATCAGCTAGGATTTTTACTAAATTGGTTAAGTATTTGGTTTTACATAACAAAACATTAGCCAGGTGGTATTAAGATTATTTTGGGGAAGTGGGGGATATGTTTCTTTTCCCTAAAGCAGATAACTGTGCATGTGTATAGTGCCACATTGGAATTCCTCAAACCATCCACAGAAAATACGGTGATTTGAGTCATCTGTCTGGTCACTTGATAAATGGTCTTTCTTTTACCATTTCTGGATAATAATTTGTTTTTATAATGAAAATTATTTGACAGGGAAAAAGTCATCCAAAAGAAAAATTGAATTTCATCTGTATTTCTAGCCTTCCTTTGATCTTACGTATGATACAATTTCCTTAAACAGAATTTTACCTTTAGATTTCTAATTAAAATGATTTATAATTATATCTATTTCTAGGTTTATAAACACTGAAGAACAGAGACATGACACAGAGCCATCATCACCAGATACTCCAAAAGAGAGCCCCATTGTACAGCTAGTTCAAGAGGACGAAGAGGAGGCAAGTCCATCTACAGTGACCCTTCTGGGTAGCGGAGAACAGGAGGATGAATCATCACCCTGGTTTGAAGCAGAGACACAAATATTTTGCAGTGAACTGACTACAATTTGTTGCATTTCTAGTTTTTCAGAATACATATATAAATGGTGCTCACTTAGAGTTGCTCTTTATCGGCAGCGCAGCAGAACTGCTGTGAGTGAAGGAAAAGATGATCTTGTGTCAGCTCAACCATCATTACCACTCCCTGCAGAATCAGTAGATGTTTCAGTATTGCAGCCTCCAGGTGGAGAACTGGACAGTAAGAGTAAGGAAAAGGAAGCTGAAACTGTTGTTCTAGGTGACTTAAGTAGTACGCACCAAGGTGATTTGATTAATCACACTGTAGATGTAATTGAACTTGAACCGAGCCGTCCTCAAACTCTTTCTCAGTCTCTTCACTTAGATGTTACTCCAGAAATCAATTCATTATCTAAAATAGAAGTCTCTGAGCCTATTAAATATGAAGCAGGACACACACCATCACAAGTGATTCCCCAGGAGAGTTCTGCTGAGGTTGATAATGCAATAGAAAAGAAGTCAGAGAGTTTTAGTTCTATAGAGAAGCCAACTGTGATGATCCATGAAACTAAACATAGTGAAGTAATAGATAGGACTGTAAAAGAAGACATAAACTCCATGCAAATTATTACAAAGCTATCTGAAACAGTAGTGCCACCGATAAACACAGCTGCCGTGCCAGACAGTGAAGATGGGGAAGCCAAAATGAACATAGCTGATACACCAAAGCAAATGTTGACTCCTATTGTGGAATCTTCTTCTTTACCTGAAGTGAAAGAGGAAGAACAGTCTCCAGAAGATGCCCTTTTAAGAGGGTTACAGAGGACAGCTACAGATTTTTATGCTGAATTGCAAAATTCTACAGATCTAGGATATGCTAATGGAAATCTTGTGCATGGGTCAAACCAAAAGGAGTCGGTATTCATGAGACTTAATAATCGTATTAAAGCCTTAGAAGTTAACATGTCTCTCAGTGGTCGCTATCTGGAGGAGCTTAGCCAAAGGTAAGCTTTATTATGAATTAGCATAATCCACTTTGCACAGTGAGTTAAGTATCGAAATGTGATCTTGACTAGAGGAGAGGACTTAATTATCTCCTGATATAATACTAGTAAGCACCATTTTAGCTGGAGAGAGAAAGTTACTTAGATATTGATCAGTGACTTAAAGGATTTACTTTCTGAGGAGTACTAAGTGACGTAACACCTTGATTTTTAGGTTAAGTTTGAATTATCTATAATCACTTTCTTATTTCTTCTATTGCTAAACTTTAGCCATGTTTACTGTTTGAGTCCCAGATCAATCATGGGAAAAATTAGTCTGTGGACCTTAAAGCTCTTAGTGGGACTTGACTAGATATTAGAAAACTTAAGTCTAGAGTGAACTGAACTGGATGATGAGGCAACATTTGCACTCTTTCAACAACTAGGATCCTGATTCTAGTTGTAATCATTTATGTTCTTATGTGCCAGGGGTGTGCCAGTGTGCTGTGCAATAATCCAGACCCTAGGCCCAGTTCTCCATATGTTTTTAAACTTGTTTATTACTCTTTTAGCCCTTAAGTGTTCCTGTCCTTAGGGTTTCTCCTCCATCATTTTGTAACTACCTAGGAACTAAGTGTCCAGAGTTTCTGATACACTACCTTTTCTACTCTTCTTAAAGCAAAATGCTACCAATGAGATGTCACTAAGGTAGTCATTGTATCCTAAAGAGGTTTTATTCCTAATCCCTACATATAATGTATTGGCACATTGCGTGTGTGTGTGCATGTATGCCCACTTAATTATCATGCACCTGCTTTTGCCTCTCCCTGTCCCCTTTTGCCCCTTGCCCCCAAAGGATACCACAGAAATCACTAATCTTGTTTTAAATTGAGGTAATTGACATACAACATTTTATTAGTTTCAGGTGTACAACATAATGATTCAATATTTGTATTGCAAAATGATCACCACAATAAGCCTAGTTAATATCCATCACCACATTTACAAGTTATTTTTTCTTGTGATAAGAACTTTTAAGATCAATACTCTTAGCAAATATATAGCACAGTGTTAACTATAGTCACCATGCTGTACATTACATCCCCATGATTTACTCATTTTACAACTGGAAATGTGTACCCTTTGTCCCACTTTACCCATTTTGCCTACCCCTTACCCCCTGTTTCGGACAACCATTAATCTGTTCTCTGTCTCTATGAGTTGAGTGTGTGTTTTTCTTCATTTTTTTAAAATCAGTATTGTTATCCCATATGTAAGTGAGATCATACAGTATTTGGCTTTCTCTGACTTATTTCATATAGCATAATGCCTTCAAGGTCCTTCATGTTATCTCAAATGGCTAGATTTTCTCTTTTTTATGACAATTAATATTCATATTCATGTGTGTGAATCTTTTTTTATTCATTTATCCATCAGTGGACATACACAAAGGTTGCTTCCATATCTTGGCTATTGTAAATAATGCTGTGTGGGGGTGGGAGGATGCATATATTTTTTGAGTTAGTGTTTTCATTTTCTTTGGATAAAATAACCCAGAGGTGGAATTGCTGGGCCATATTATAGTTTTATTTTTAATTTGTTGAGGAACCTCCATAATGCTTTTCATGGTAACTGCATCAATTTACATTCCCAACAATAGTGTGCTGACTTTTCACATCCTCACCAACATGTATTATTTCTTGTCTTTTTTATGATAACCATTCTAACAGGTGTGAAGCGATAATTTTACTGTGATTTTGATTTGTATTTCCCTGATGATTAGGGGTATTGAAAACCTTTTCATGTATGTGTGGCCATCTGTATGACTTCTTTGGAAGAATGTCTATTCAAATTCTCTGCCCATTTTTAAGTCAGATTGTCAGGGTTCTTTTTGGTTTGTTTGTTTGTTTTGTGTGTTTGTTTGTTTGTTTTTCTATTGAGTTATGTGAGTTCTTTATATATTTTGGATATTAACCCCTTATCAGATAAATGATTTGCAAATATTTCCTCCCATTCCATAGGTTGCCTTTTCATTTTGTTGAGGGTTTCCTTTATGTAGCTATTAATAGCTTTACAGAAGCTTTTTAGTTTGATATAGTCCTACTTGTTCATTTTTGCTTACGTTGCCTGTGTTTTGGTGTCAAACAAAAACATTGCGGAGACCAATGTCAGGGAGCTTACTGCCTATCTTTTCTTCTAGGAGTTTTATGGTTTCAGGTCTTACATTCAAGTTTTTAATTTATTTTGAGTTAATTTTTGTGTATGGTGTATGATGGTGGTCCAACTTTAGTCTTTTGCATGTGGCTGTATGATTTTCCAAACTCAATTTATAGAAATACTGTCCTTTCCCCATTGCATATTCTTGGTTCCTTTCTCATAAATTAACTGACCATATATGCAGCTAATAACTCTTATATAGCATGAGGTATATAGACTTGATGCTGAAGTTAGCAGACACTTCTAGTGACCTCTTATTTTATCTATGAAAGTGGTCCTGTATTGCACACACCTCAGTAAGTCATTTTTAGAAAAATGGATTTGTCTCAGAAATTAGAAGTGTGCTTCTAGTAATGAATTAATAAATAAAAAATTAAAGCTAATTTAAATCAATTCTTAATCCACAGGTACCGAAAACAAATGGAAGAAATGCAAAAGGCTTTTAATAAAACAATAATAAAACTCCAGAATACTTCAAGAATAGCAGAGGAGCAGGTTAGTCATCTTCATGCTTTATTTACTTTTTTATAATAATTCCCATTTTGTAGACTCTGGCTGGTAAGAAGGATAAGTAATTTTGCTTTTCTTTTTCCCCCTGTTAGCTTATGATTAAGCCTGTTAATGTCATTTTAGAAAGTTTATGTAGCTATTAGCATTAACGTTTCCTGTAGGGAATATTTTCTTGAGCATTATTGATAATACATTTTAAAATTTGTGTGCTAGTATATGCAGAAGTGCAGTGTGATTGCCGGGGTGGGGGCAGTGGGGTGCGGAGGGTTGAGTGGAAGTGGAAGAGGGTATGGGGGGATAAAAGCTGATGGAAAAAAATTAAATTAAATTAATTTTTTTAAAAAAGTGTTTATAATATTTATTCATTAGGAGCTTTCCTTATTAATACTTTCCTCCCACTGAAGAACTTAATAGTTTTTCCAGATTATTTTACATGAACTTATAGTACAGGAGATGTACTTAATGTACAGGAGAAATGCAACTTAATGTACAGGAGAAATGCAACGGCAATTAATACTTATTTCTTCTTTTGTCACAGGATCAGCGGCAAACTGAATCCATCCAGTTGCTGCAGGCCCAGCTGACCAACATGACACAGCTTGTATCAAACTTATCAGCAACAGTAGCAGAATTGAAACGGGAGGTAATTATTGTATTTTAAGACAGTGCATATGTAGAAGTTGTCATAAAAGCAGGTGTGTTAAAAACATGGTATCTAGCATTAGCTGGTTTGGCTCAGTGGATAGAGCATTGGCCTGCGGACTGAGGGGTCCTGGGTTCGATTCTGGTCAGGGCACATGCCTGGATTGCTGGCTCGATCCCCAGTAGCGGAAATATGGGAGGCAGTCAATCGATGGTTCTCATCATTAATGTTTTTCTCTCTCTCTCCCTCTCCCTTCCTCTCTGAAATTAATAAAAATATATATTTTTTAAAAAAGAACATGGTATCTAAGAACTTTCACCAAACAAAATTGTCATTTATAGAGAACTTTTCAGAAAATAAGAATGTGGCATTTTAAAGTTTTGGAAATATATTAATTATCATAATCTTTTGGAAAACATGGCTTTCATAGTTTAGGTCTTACCTAAAATACAGTTAGTTATAAAACCATTCTTTTAGGCCTTTTGCAAACCATTGATAGTTGCAACACACACTTCATTTTCAGTTCAAAAAGGCTCAAGTTACTTAACAAAGGAAACATTTCATTGATTTAGTAAGTTTTTATTGAGCAACTAGTACATGTGAGGTATGAGTTTTACCGTCCCAGGTTGGGACACACAGCAGTGAATAGTCCCTGGCCTTATAGTAAACATGGGGAGGACAGTGGCATAGAAAATGGTGAGATGTGGGTGTGGGGAGTGGTGGTGATAAGGGTTGCAGCTGTAGCCAGAGCGATGTTGGGAGGCTTATCTGAGGAAGTAGCATTAGAACTGAGCACTCAAGAGGAGTTAGCAGTCAAACAGAGGTTGGGGTCAGAACAAACCTGTTACTAGACGAACTAGAGTAAAGAACTTAGGTTAGAAACTGATTTGTTTAAGTGCAGAAAGAAAGTTGGTGTGATTGAGTGAATGAGAGAAGTGAGTTCAGGATATTGCAGGAGCCCAGTCATGTAGGCCTTTGTAGGCAATTTAAATTTGAATTTTATTCTAATAATTGCAAGTCATTGGCAAGTATTACGAAAAGAACTGACCATGGGTCATCTCATTGACAAGACTTTGAGAAAGTCCCCATTTATTACTCTGTGAAGAGTTATCTCTTGGGGAACAGCAAGAGCAGAAAAGGGAGGAAACTTAGGAGGCTGTGGCAGTGGCCAGGTGAGGGGGTGTCGGCTTGGACTAAGATTTTAGATGTGGAGAAGAGTGTGAAGTTGTTGAATTCAAGATGTATTTAAGAGGAGAAAGACAAGCCTTGCTGAAAGATTGGGTGTGTGGGGTAAGGAATTGATGATCCCCAGATTTTTGGTTTAGATAACTAGGCGATTGGTGGTTCAGTTTTATAAGATGGGAAAGACCAGGTAAGAGCACGATTTTTTTTCTCAAGGAGGAGATAGTGCAAATGGAAAGACGAAACAAATGTGACAGAATGTTAACAATTGGTGAAAGGCACAAGTATGTTCATTGAACTACTTTCAAAACTTTTCCATAGGTTAGAAAATTTCAGTGAATTGGGGAAAAAAGGAGAAACATTAAAACATTGTCATGGCAGTACGTTTCAAAGAGCAGACCCTGCATTATGATTATGAAGCAAATTAAGAAAATGTTTAGATTTGTCATTTGAATTTTAAATCCCACTATGATTTTCCTAGTATGATTTTTAAAGTACTACTATTCTCCCTTCTCATCTCAGGTTTCAGATCGGCAGAGCTATCTCATCACTTCTTTGGTTCTTTGTGTGGTCTTGGGATTGATGCTTTGTATGCAGCGCTGTAGAAACTCCTCTCAATTTGATGGAGATTACAGTTCAAGACTTCCTAAAAGTAATCAGTATCCAAGCCCTAAAAGGTAATGTCAGTATTATATTTCTTTTTTTTTTTTTTACTATTCTTTTTATATTTTTGAGAATTTTGGGTAAATGGATATTGAGTTCATTTCTTAGAGAATGATCCTTACATTTTTTTTACATGTATTAGCAATAACAAGTATTACCTTAGAGATTATTCTTATGTGGTATGTACAGCTCTCAGTCAGTAGCTTCCATCTAGCCCCAACTACAGAGTAAATTACATGTAGTGTACTCATTGTGTTCTCTGTTGGTTTTTCTTAATGTGTTAGATGTTTCTCTTCCTATGATGATATGAATTTGAAAAGGAGAACTTCATTTCCACTCATCAGATCCAAGTCCCTACAGTTAACTGGCAAAGAAGGTAGGTATTTATGGATACGTAATTTGTACATATATATATGTAAACATGAATCTAGCTTACTTATGGGATAAGTATAACATCAGTGTTGTGTTGGAGACCATCTGCAACAAATAATGGGTATAGTCAAAAGCCACCTATCATTTTCACACTTTATATCTATCTCTGTTCCTGAAAGCCCAGAGGGTGGGAGGGGCTGAGTTTAATGAGCCATTGGTAGCTTTGTTTGCACTTGCTCCTGTTTAGAAGTATTTCTTTTTAGAAAGGGATGTTTGAGACAGTTCATCAGATATGGAAAACCTGAATGTGCTCCCATAGCATCCTGTGCTTATCTGCTTCCTCTTCCTGTACAGGTAGGACTCCTTTTGCCTCTAGTTTAGGACTATGAGGCAATTCTGAAAAAAATCTGGTCTTTTTCTTTTTTAAAGCTCAGAGTCTATAATAGCATTTCATTTTCATTGGCTAATACTCAATGAATGCTTAAATTTCAATGAATAGATGTGTACTGAGTGGCTGTTTTTCTATATTAGTACTTTTTAAAGGTAATGCTTTAGTTAGTGCTTACTAAGAGAGTTATCCTTATAGCAATATTAAAATAACCAAACTAATGATGTATTTCAGTTAGCAGTGCTTTCTTAATCATTGGCTTCTCTCTTTCTTTAGGATTTAGTAACCAAGCAGCCTATTTCAATTGATTATATTATTCAAGTAATAATTCCTGAGCTTTATTGGTTTGCTATTACCACAAAGGTTTACAGACTTAACCCATTACATGTGTGTTTACTTAGGACTAGTAACTTTCTTTCTCCTTCCTCCTTCCTCCCTCCTCCCTCCTTTTTTTATATCTTTGTTTCTTCTTTTGGCCGATACGTCTGTTTGCATCTGAAATTTTTAATTGAAATATCTCCAGAACTTTTTCATTTTGTGAATCTAAAATTCTACATACATTATACAGCTCCCTTTTCCCCGCTTCATCCAGCCCCTGGTAATCACCACTGTGTTTTCTAACTACTTTAGATACCTCATGTATGAGAGATCATATAGTAGTTGTCTTTCTGTGACTGGCTTATTTCACTTAGCACAATGTCTTCAAGGTTCATTCATGTCATAGCATGTGACAGGATTTCCTTAATTTTTAAGACTGAATAATATTTCCATTATACATATATGCCACATAGTGTTTATTCATCTGTTATTAGGCATTTGGGTTGTTTCCACTCTTGGCTATTGTGAATGTTGTCAGTATGAATTTGAGTGTGCAAAGATCTCTTCACGACCTTGCTTTCAGTTCTTCTGGACATATACCCAGAAGTAGGATTGCTGGATCATATGGTAGTTCTACTTTTTGAGGAATCTTTGTATTGTTTTCCATTTTACAATCCTACCACCATTGTGTAGTGGTTTCAGTTTTCTTCATATCCTCATCAACACTTGTCTTCTGTTTTGTTTTGTTTTGTTTTGTTTTTATAGTAACTGTCCTAAATGGATATGAGGTAGTATAACTCACTGTGGTTAGATTTCCATTTCTCTGATGATGAGTAATGATGAGCATCTTTTCATGTGCCTGTTGACTATTTATAAATGATATTCAAACCCTTTTCCCATTTTTAAATTGGGTTATTTTTTTGTTGTTTAATTGTTGGAGTTCTTTATATATTCTGGATATTAACCCCTTATCGGATATATGATTTGCAAATACCCACATTTCTTAGGTTGCCTTTTTAATGTCTCACCTGAGGATATGTTTTTATTGATTTTTTTAGAAAGAGAAGAAGGGGAGGGGGAGAGAAACATCAATGTAAGAGAGAAACATTGATCAGTGGCCTCTCCTATACCTGCCCCCACCGAGGATTGAACCCACAACCTAAGTATGTGCCTGACTAGGAATCAATGTCCAACCAACTGAGCCACCTGGCCAGGGCCATAAGTAGACATTTTTCTTTTTAAAAAAATATTTTTATTGATTGCAGAGAGGAAGGGAGAGGGAGAGAGAGATAGAAACATCTATGATGAGAAAGAATCATTTATTGCCTCCTGCATGTCCCACACTGGGATCAAGCCTGCAACCCAGGCATGTGCCCTGACTGGGAATCAAACCATGACCTCCTGGTTCATAGGTCGATGCTCAACCACTGAGCCATGCTGGCTGGCCATGTCTAAGTTGACTTTTGAATCTGTTTTGATTGTGTTCCTGATAGACAAAAGTGTTAACGTTTGACATAGTCCCTTTATCTATTTTTGGTTTTGCTGCCTGTACTTTAGATGTCATATATTCAAGAAATCATTGCCTCCCTTGCCAGTGTGGCTCGGTTGAGTGTCATCCTATGTACCGAGAGGTCACTGCAGGAGGCAGCCAATTAATGTTTCTCTCTCTCCCTCTCACTTCCTCTCTCTAAAAAAAGCAATAAAAACATTAAATTATTGCCAAGTCCAGTGTCATTTTCTTTTAGAAATGTCATAGTTTTAGGTCATATGTTTAGGTCTTCATCCATTTTGAGTTAATAAGGAGGGAGGTTGTGAGGTAAGTTTCAGTTTTTTGCATATAGATATCCAGTTTTCTCAGCACCATTTATTAAAGAGACTTTCCTTTCCGTGGTGAGTAGCCTTGTCACCTTTGTTGAAGATTATTTGACCATATGTGTGAGGGTTTATTTCTGGGCTTTTAAAAAATTCTATTGGTCTATTTGTCTGTCTTTATGCCAGGTTATTTTGGATTTTCTGGGAAAACAGGCATATCTTTTTTAAACTCCTCTTTAAATTTGTTGGGCTTTTTGAATCTCTGAATTGGTATCTTTTTATCATACTGGGAAATTCTTAGCTACTCCCCCCTCTCCCTACCCCTCACCAATACTACCTCTGCCTTATTTTAGAATCTCTATTTCATTAAATGTGTTAGTCCTTCCCTCTGTATCCCCTTTGTCTCCTAAACTCCTCTTATCTCCCATCTTTTTTCTTTTTTGTGTGCTATATTTTGAATGATTTCTTCTGATCTCTTTTCCGGGCCGTACCTGTTTATAGTCCACTATTAAATTCATCCATTGACTTTTAAATATCAGTTATTTTCCATTTCTAGGAGTTCTTTTAGTATTTTTTAAACATCTAGGTCCTTTTGTTTTATGTTTCTTGAAGATGTTTTTAAACTTGGTTTTCTATTTAAATATATAATAAGTGTAACTATTTATAGTCTATGTTTGATCTTTCTAATATCTTCTAATTTTAAAAATCTATTCATTAGTTGTCTTTGCAGACTCTTGCTCAGGGGCTTTGTAGGTTTGTGTGCGTGGTTATCCATGTGCTAACCCTTCTCTTTGAAAAGTTATTTATGGGGACAGTTTGAGTGCTAATATGTAGGAGAATTTGTGTTTGCTTTACATTCAGGAAAACTTTACATACATGGCTCGAGCCTTGTTGGACCGCCAGGTGATGGGGATTTGGACAGTCACTCTATGGGTTCATTCTTTCCCTGAGGGTCTAGTCGTTTGGAGTCCCAGCTTACCGTTGGGGAGTCAGAGGGGATGTTACAAACTGCTGCTTTGAGTGGGCCCTGGGGTTTGATTTTTGACGTATTCCCTTATGCTGCCACCAAAACTCAAGTCTGCATATTCTTGCATTGGCATATGCTCTCTGGACAAAAATGACTTTTGTGATCTTCTTGACTTTTTGGATTCCTACTTTTCTTTTGATTTTGGTCTGGGGATTGCTCCCTTATCTTGGCAGCTTTTGAATGCTTTTATTGATTAAAAAATCCATCATATTTAGTTGCTTTCATTGGAGAGGTTGTTCTGAATAACACTAACACCCACTCCAAAATTAGACGTAATGTTTTTTGAAAAAACAATTTGAGTGAGACTAGTAAGCTGATAGAAATGACTGTTTGAGGAATGGTTAGATTTTTTTATATATTTGATGACTTTCTCAATAAACTTCTAGGACATAATGTAAAAATATAATTGGTTGAATCATGTTATTAATAAATGTCTGGCATCTGAAGTTTCTTAGTGAATTTTCTCGTTACAAATTTCTGCCTCTGTCATACCACAGATCCTTTACTCTTAATTGTCTCAAAGGGACTAAAGTCTCATAGCCCCTCTTGTGTATATGTGTTTATCGTGTCCACGTGGGTAGCATAGGGCTGTCTTGAATGTGCTTGAAGTAATGAAATTTTAGAAACCTAAAACTAATATTTCTAATTTACTCACCATGCCAGAGTGATCACTCATTACCCTTTGGTCATTTATATTGCATGTTCAGGCTGTTTTTAGGTTTTGGAGTTCATAGTTTTGATTATAGTAAATCATAGTAATAAACAATTAGAAAAAAGTCTTAGATCTGGTTTTGTGTTTGTGTTCCTCTGACTTTCATACGTGGTCATAGCTGATTGTTGCACAGTGTTGACTCACATTTGTGGCACAGTGTAGAGGTTAGTCTTTTAGGAAAAAAGATGATCTGTAGGGTTCGTATTAGCGTACTGGTGATGTTATTTTCTCAACAGGTAAGAGGGGAGGACTGGGCCTAACTATTGGCTGATAGTCAGCTGGTAAAGACTGAGGGAAGGGGACCAAGCACAAAATAAGAATGGAACCATCTCCCACCTTGCTCCTGCCTTGTTTCTCTTGATTTACTAATTTAAAATGCATAAATACATGGTTAAGTTTCTTTTAGGAAAAATCCCTAAGGGATAATATAGTATTTTATTGTGTTTAATTTTAACCTAACATGCTTTACATGTACTTTTTATTCTTATTTATAGTAGACCCAAATGCTTTGTACATTGTAGAACCCCTCAAGTTCTCTCCAGAAAAAAAGGTAATATTTTGTTTCTTTTTAAGTGTCATGTTTGGCTATGTGGTAGTAGATGAAGAAATAGGTTTGAACGGTTTATTATAACCTTTAAGTGGTACTTAAATTACTCTTCCTTTCCAGTCATGGTAATGATATAAATCAATGTTTACAAGGGTCAGCAGACTACTATCTGTAAGCCATAGCTGGCCTGTGGCATATTTCGTATGAATCTGGAGCAGTTTTTAAAAGGTTTTAAAGTAAAAAAGAACATGCCGAGACAAATGTGTGACCTGAAAGCCTAAGATCATTATGTGTGAAAGCTCGCTGATTCCTGGCTGGTAATCATGGATGGAGGGCCAGTGCATGTCAGGCACAGAGCCTCATTTTTAATGTTATTTATTTATTATTTTTTAAATCCTCAACTGAGGATACTTTTTTTAATTGACTCTAGAGCAGTGGTTCTCAACCTGTGGGTCGTGACCCCTTTGGGGGTCGAACCACCCTTTCACAGGGGTCGCCTAAGACCATCGGAAAACACATATAATTACATATTGTTTTGTGATTAATCACTACGCTTTAATTACGTTCAATTTGTAACAATGAAAATATATCCTGCATATCAGATATTTACATTATGGTTCATAACAGTAGCAAAATTACAGTTATGAAGTAGCAACGAAAATAATTTTATGGTTGGGGGTCACCACAACATGAACTGTATTAAAGGGTCGTGGCATTTGGAAGGTTGAGAACCTCTGCTTTAGAGAGAGTGGAAGGGGCAGAGAGAGAGGAACATTGATGTAAGAGAGAAACATCGACCAGTTGCCTCACATATGAGCCCTGACTGAGAATGGAACCCGCAACCTAGGTATGTGCCTGACTGAGAAGCAAACCTGCAACATTTTGGTGTACAGGATAACACTCCAAACAACTGAGCCACCTGGCCAGGGCACAACCTCATTTTATAAGCGGTTTTGTCTTTTGTGACCAATAGGTGGCAAAACTCAGAATAGACTTAGGCTTTTTTGTTTCTAAAGCCTGGGCTTTTTCCATTTTGCCTCTCCAAGTAAGTTGTGCTCATCTGATTAGAGGAGATTGTACGTGAAAGAATGTGGGCTTTAGAGTCAGATAGCCTAGGATTCAGTCACAGCTTGGCCACTTACTATGTTATGAGTTGGCAGGGACCCAAAACCAGGGATAAAATCCTCACCTGTCAGGGTTGGTGAGTAAGACATACCTGAAAGCAGCTAGTATAATATCTGGTGCATCATAGGTATTCAGATGTGAGTTAGCATCCCCATATCTATATTCAGAGATGGCAGTGAGAGCTTTTACTGAGTGGCATTTACTAAGTAGGAAGGTAATGAAGGTATTTACAAAATAGACCATTGTTACTTTTCACCAGGAGGTGGCACTTCTCCTCCATTAGCTCAGTTCTCTAGATGTTTGATGAGGTAGCTAACTATTGGAGGTCTAATTCCTACCCCTTCTTTTACTTGTGTTATAGAAGAAACGCTGCAAGTACAAAACAGAAAAAATTGAGACCATAAAGCCAGCAGACCCATCACACCCTGTAGCCAATGGAGACATAAAAGGAAGGAAGCCCTTCACGAACCAGAGAGACTTTTCTCATGTGGGAGAAGTGTATCACTCTTCTTACAAGGGTCCTCCCTCGGAAGGGAGCTCGGAAACTTCGTCACAGTCAGAAGAGTCTTATTTTTGTGGCATTTCAGCTTGCACAAGTCTGTGCAATGGACAGTCCCAAAAGACAAAAACTGAGAAGAGGGCTTTAAAACGAAGGCGCTCCAAAGTCCAAGACCAAGGGAAGTTGATAAAGACTCTGATACAGACTAAGTCAGGGTCATTGCCGAGCCTGCATGACATCATCAAAGGAAACAAAGAGCTCACCGTGGGGACGTTTGGTGTGACAGCAGTCTCGGGACACATCTAGAATAATCGAACTTTTCATACTGGAGACTTTCTGTTGTTGTTCTTTAAAGAACAGTCTGTGGTATTTGAAGGGTTGAGGGGAGGGAGGAAATCATAATGGGAAAAGTATTCAGAAATGATGGTTTCTGCCTTTTAAAAGTAGGTGGGATTGTGTCTGTCAGTCTTGGTCAATGCACTGCAGTTCTGCAAGGCTGATGACTTCCCACAAGGACAGTGGTGGAAATTTTCTAACGACGTTTTTCCACAGATTAATTACTGGTAGTTTGGAAGCCCAGTTCCCTGGGTGGGGTAGGAATGGAAGCCTGAACCTCTTCCTGTAGCTTTGTCCCTATTTCTTGCACCTTCCATATTTATGTGCCTTTTGTCTATTTATAATGCACTGGAAGAGGAGGGGGACTTTTCCTGTCATTTGATTTCTTTGATAACTTTGTTAGTTTTTTTTGAAGCTGCAAACACTACAAGGCTTTAAAGTGATCTGCTCCCGGAGCTCAGTAACGTGGGTCAGAAGGCGTGAAGAGCCTGCAGACTTGCCAAGTAGACTTCTGTTTAGCAAACTCACCTGAAACAAGCACTCGCTGGAATTTTTAAGTCTGTTTTTAGGTAAATGGTGATACTGTTAAATGTTGTTTTCATTTAATTTATTCATACTCGTTTTCAGTAGTTATTAACTCAATGAAGAAAACAAAACTACAAGATCTTTTCTTACAAATGACTGGTATTTGCAAATAAATTTTTTATAAATTCACCTTTTAAACATATGTAACCACTGGTAAAGGTTTTCTGTAGCTACATTACATTTTAAACATTGACAGTAAGCACCAGTCCTGCAGACATTCCTTACTACAAATAGAAAATGTGAGTGTTTCTCCATGAGTCCAGGTCCCAGGTGACACAGTCCCTGCCCAGGGATGTGCACAGAACCAGCCAGGGAGTTTGTCGAGTCTGTCAAAATTGGTCAAGTCACAGGGATTGCTAGTCCTCAGTGTTGGCTTTGTATTGGCTACAAATGTGCAGAGGTGTACATGTGTGCTGTCCATGTGTCTGTCTTCATTTTGTCCTTGTATTTCTTTAATTGGCAGAGACTGTATTTGTATGTATTTGTACATTAATGGGTGAAAGTGGAAACTTTCTTTTTGAAAGGGAGAGAGTTGACCATTTTGTGTTGTCAGACTTAAGTTATAACTTATTGAGCACTTTTTGTAGTAACTGTTTAAACTTGTCTAATACCTTTCTGGGTATTGTTTGTAATGTGACTTATTTAAAGCCTTTTTTGTTTAAGTTGCTGCTTTAGATTAACAGTGTGTCTTCGGTGTTTGACATTTTTTCTCAGTCTGTACTAATTGTACATTAGCCATTCAGAGCAAGAGGGTCTGATTGCACAGAAACCCACTGAAGAGTGGTTCAGGGGAAGCAGAGGCAGAGCGAAGCCAAACACTGCAGCGCCTGGCCCTGTATAGGGCGACGCTCAGTGTGTAACCACGGAGCTGTAGTGCCGTTAGAAACTGTGAATTTCCAAATAAATCTGAACACTTGTCTTTATTAATTGTTGCCTCCTCTGTTCTTTGAAGGAGAATGTACAAATTTGTTACTCTGAACATAGATTTGTTGTTGCCACTTAAGAAACCAAGTTCAGCAGCATTCTGTTCCATAATTGGCCACATTTCCGCTAACTGCATTCTGAACTGTCCTGTGAACATTTTATTGCCATACGATCACAATTTCATCCTTTCAAACACTAAAAGGAGGCGCTGAATTTTTATTTAGTAGATAGAATACATGTATATGCTTTTCTCCTATTAGGGGCTATCTTTACGACTACTCATTTAATTTTTCCACATCTAATTAGAGCATAGCATATGTTATGATTTGGTTTTATTTTTCCACTCTGAGATTATACCTAAATAAGGAAAAAAATGTGAAAATTGCTGTTAATAGATTTGTGCCTGGTAAGAAGCAAAGCTATGTATATATGAACAGGGATGGGCAAAAAGTAGGTTTACAGTTGTGAGTACATGGAACATAATTTATTCTCATATTATTAAGTACTGTATTATTTTCCACACATTTTTTGACATTAACAACTGTAAACCTACTTTGCCCACCCCTGTGTACGGCTGCTCCTTGCTAGTCCACCTCAGTCTACTTCTCATGTTAAATAAAGCATTAAGACAGTATAAAATAAGAAGAAACTGAGGGTTTGAAGAGCAAAGACACAAAGCAAAACACCTTTTAGTTGAATTTTTTTAAAAGTTGTACATGTAATTTGAGGAATTTTATTTTTTAAAAAATATTTTTTATTGATTTTTTTTTTTTTTTTTCAGAGAGGAAGGGAGGATAGAGAGTTAGAAACATCGATGAGAGAGAAACATCAAACGGCTGCCTCCTGCACACCTGCTACTGGGGATGTGCCTGCAACCAAGGTACATGCCCTTGACCGGAATCGAACCTGGGACCCTTCAGTTTGCAGGCCGACGCTCTGTCCACTGAGCCAAACCAGTTAGGGCAGGAATTCATTTTTTAAGGCTTATACAGAAAAACAGTTCTCTGCTACCACTATACCCCTGCTAAGTGTCCAGGAAAAGAAGGGAGAATGGGAATTGAACCTGCAAGCTTTTGGTGTATGGGATGACCCTCTAACCAACTGAGCTACCTGACCCATTGGCTTAGCTCTTAGGCTTGCCTTCTTTTCCCAATAATCTTATACCCAGTGTTTTCCTCTAAGCTAGTATCTTTCCATATCATGTTGCCTAATTTAGCTGATTACTCTGAACTAATGGAGTCCATGACTTTTGGACTCCATTATAAGCTTCTAGTGGAGTTTTCCTGTCTTTGCTCTTCCCTGCCTTTGCTCTTCCCTGCATGAATCATAGGGGATTTACCTCCCCGGGTGCAATATATTATCAGCCTTATGCCCAGCAATTTTCTGGGAGATGCTCTGTTTAATGGGTATAGAAAGAATGCCTGTAGCATGTTTATTAGATGAAAGTATATGAGTGTGCTGCGCCAGCACAGCCAAGGGTTCGGTGTGAGGCTGAGGAGGAGGGAGAGCAGGTGGGGGGCGGCAAAGGATTAAAGAAAAGACAGACAAAGAGAATATAGCTGGGGCTTGGTGGATATCCTGTGCCTGGATGAGGCCACAGAGAAGGATCCGGCCAGCAAGCTGAGGCTTTATTTCATAGAGAAAAACAAGGTAGTGGTCAACATAGTTACAATGTTCTTGTGTCACTTGTTTTGGCAGCACTTGCTACACCTCCCACAGCCCATTAGCTACCCAGGAAGGAAATAGGGAGAGCGATAAGGTTAACTCTAGAACCGCTCCCTACATATGAGTACTTCCAAAAGATAATTTGTTCAATGAGGTAAAGTAAAAATACTTCATGAACACAATTGACAGGCAGGGACTGTCATACCGTTGACCATAGGTGTCAGGAAGTTCACACGGGGAAATTCTAAGAACCAGGCAGCAATGAAGAGAAATGAACAGCTTTCGCATCAGTGGTGAAGAGAAGTCTGCTCTGCCCAGGAGGGGACAATCAGAATTCTTATTTATTGGGGTTTATGGAACTTTAAAAGAGGAAGTACAAAAATGACTCAAAATCCCCACATGAAAAAGAATATTGATTTGAGGGAGCAGGAGATGCTAATGCACATCACATCAAAGAGGCTCTAAGTAAAAATAACAAGCAGCACAGCAGAGAACGGAAACTGTGGCTCTCCCCCCACCCCCAAGAGTCTCTGATCTCCCCCTACAACCCCAAAAAACTGTGCACACGTATCACAGGAGCCCCATTTGAACTTGGGCCCTGGTCAGTGTGTGTGTCTATCCCAGAGCAATCGAGCTCATCAAGTCACTCAGAAATGCCTGCACTATTTACTGCAGGGCCCTGAGGCCTGTCCCAGGCTAGCTCTTGGCCCATTGCTGCTTGCCTATTATAGTTCCATCAACTAAGTAAAACTGGGCATTTCAGAGTGTTTATTTATTCACTGTAGCATAGATCAGTTTAGAGCCATCTCTGCTGGCTATTGGATTGCAAACATAAGTGACCAGAAATGAGAGTCTGAGCCTGGTGCCGACCAGATCACCTTCAGTCAATCCTGTGCTGACTATAAATTGATTCATACTATTTATGACAAATGTCTATTGCTGAACAGACGCTGTGCATTCAATTTTCATTCTACCACAGTTACCATACTTAAAGATAATCTATACGTGAAATCTGAGAAATTATTTTTTAAGTTGATTTGACAGAGAGATACTGATTTATTGTTCACTTAGTCATGCATTATTTATTGCTTTTTGTATGTACCTTGACTGGAGATCAAACCCGCAACTTTGGCATATTGGGTCGATGCTCTAACCAACTGAGCTACCTGCCCAGGGCCAAAGGAAATGGTTTCTTGTCCTCAAGATTATCACTGAGGAACATTGCTAATAATTCTATACCTTCTGTAAGAGGAATTATAGATGCAAACTTCACTGGTAAGGAGCTGAACTAATTTTCCCCAAATCTGTAATCTAGCCCCTGTTGAGACCATAGCTTGTGTCTGAGATGGTGGCTAGCTGTGATTGGCTGGGATTGGCTGTGATTGTAGGTCTTTATGGATTATCTTGGGCTAATCAACTGAATTAACTTCTGTTTCTAAAACCTATGAGCACCATAGGAATTTTTTAATCTCTTCCAGAGGGGAATGTGAGTCACTTTCTTCTTCACTGCCTTTCTCCATAGAGGACATAGAAGAAATTTTCAAAATGAAAGTATAAGAAAAACCTACTTTTTTTCATAGTAAAGGGGATGCAAGAAACTAGAGACACAAACGACCAGGGAGACTGGGTCAGAAGGCTGGATCAAGGACAACAATCCTCATAGGCATTTGTGGCAGGTAAATAATGACTTTCCCTCACACACCAACAAGTATTCACATCCAAGAGGTAAGCTACCTGGGGAGCTACTTGAGTAACTCAAGACTGAGGACACGTGGAATTCGTTTCTTGTCTTTCTAGAGGCTCCTCAGATGGTGTTCCAGGTAATGTGTCTGAGGGGAGTGGGGGATGAGAGGGAGGGGATATGGGGGAGAATGGGAACCTCTGCCCAAGGACCCTGGGTTTTATAACGTGTGGTAGGTTGTCTCTCAGTCCTTCAGGAGGGGAAGGGCATCTGTCACAGATTTATTTCCTGCTTTAAGGGGCACAGAGCAGTCAGCGAGTTCTTCCCACTGCTGCTGCTTTTTAGGTGACTTTAGTGCAAAAGAACCATATGCCTTCGTGGGATATCTTGGGGCAGCCCAGGGTCCCAACACTATCATGGTAGAATTTTTTATTTTATTGAATTTATTGGGGTGACATTGGTGAATACAATTATACAAGTTTCAGATTCTACAATACATCATCTGTGTCTTACGTTTACCACCCAGGTCAAGTCTCCTTTCATCACCATTTATCGCCCTTTGCCCTCTTCTACTTCCCCCTACCTCCCACCTCTCACCCCCCCACACAACCCTTCCCTCTGGCAGTCACCATACTGTTGTCTGTGTCCATAGTTCTTTCTTTTTTTTTCTTTGTAAATGCTTCACCCTTCTCACCTACCCCCCCTCAACCCCTCCCCTCTGACAGTTGTCAGACTGTCTCTAATCCATGAGTCCGTGTCTACTTTGTTATTTTGTTCATTAGATTCCACATGTGAGTGAGAGCATATGGTATTTGTCTTTCTCTGATTGGCTTATTTCACTCAGCATAATGCTCTCCAGGTCCATCCATGCTGTTGCAAAAGGTAGGAATTTCTTCTTTTTTTATGGCTGAGTAGTATTCCATTGTGTACATGTAACCATGGCGGGATTTTTAAGCCAGGCATTCTGGAGCCAAGCTAGAGGTTGCAAACTCACTCATGCAGATGGAACAGGCAGGTGACGTGCGGAAGGACAGCCTGATGAGAGACCAGAAAAGACCCTGTGGATGGAGGGCACAGCCACAGGACAGGAGAATTTCTCCCTGGCACAACCCCTCTCCCAGCAGCTCCCCTGGCTCTGTGCTGTGGTTTCCTCTGCCTCCTGCCACCCGAGTTTCCAGTGGTTAAAGCCGCCTTTGTCTAACGCTCTGAGAACCCCAGCGAGGATGCCTGCAGGTTTTCTCGAAGACCCATGGCTGGGCAGCCTCTCCCCGTGTGTCACAGCTCATGGAACAAGAGGCGGGCTGAATCACAGTTGCTCGGCAGTGTGGCACGCACATGTTCCATTGTGCTCTGGAACGCCAGGCTTCAGCCCAGACCACAGAGGGCTGTGGGCAGAGCAGCCTCTCATCTGTCTCATCTCTGGAAACCCTGACTTTCGGGCTGGGTCAGAGCCAACCCAAAAGAAAGTGCCCACACTAAACCCTGCAAGAGGAGCAGTGGCTCCGGGCAGGTCGACAGGCGCTGCCTGGGGTGCTCGTGCCCCGGAGAGTGGCTGAGGGGGACAGCCTGCCACGGGCACCGCGTGTGTGCCTT
>NW_006293313.1:1582678-1584640 GCF_000327345.1 Myotis davidii
TGGGGCGGGAGGGGTGCAGGTGCGACTAACCTCGCTGCCAGTGCACAGGATGCGCCGGGCTGGCAGGAAGGCTCTGATCACATGAGCAACGAGGAATCCGGTCACTTCTCAGACCGACAGTTCCTCTTGAACTAGTTACTTGCTTGATCTTTTTTTTTTTTTTCCTTAGACACAAAGTTAAAAGAAATGAATGGGCCTCATTCTTCAAGCCCCATCTCAGATTCACCCTCCTCCATGAACTGTTTCCTTCTCTCCCAGCTCCACTCTCAGTCCAAACAGGACTCCTCTCCTTACCAACCCGCTACTAATGTGCATGTATCCAGAGCGATTATTGCGCTAGTAACGCAGTTACTGTTCCTGGGGCCTTCTCTGCTTCAGCGCGGTCTGTGCTCTGGGCCACCTGAGTGTGCGGACTGGCCAGCGCCCCCTTGTCCCCTAAGGTGGGCAGTGCTGAGCTCAGCACGCAGGAGCTGAGGGGTCCAGGGTAGACCCTGCCGTGGCTCACTCCTGGTCCCTGATGCACTGCACTGGGCACGCACTGGGCAGGGGGTTGTGAGGCCTTCCGAACACATTTCAAATAGATCAGGTTGGGCTGGTGGAGCCCCCAACATGGCATGCGCTTCAGAAAGGCATGATGTCTTCTGACTGCTCATAACCTTAACAGTCATCATGTAATCTGAGGGCTGCAAACAAGACCCCGCTGATAGGTGCCTGTGGAAGTGCCTGAAAGACAGGGGTGTCTCTGTGTTCCCTTGGATCCCCGCAGGGGTATAAGGTGCCTGGTGCTCAGGGGGTCGGCGGCAGGAGGACCGAGTAGCTCCTGGCTTTGTGGGGCTCGTTAGCCCACAGTGTGCCCCTTCCTCCAGCTCCACGTGGGGAGGAGGGACTAACGGTCCGCAGGGAGTTAGCCAGGAAAGGCCGCAAGAAATCAAGGCGGCTACTGAAACACTAGGAGCGGCAGTCAATCGTGAATGCTGCCCCTTTGTTAAAGGACCAGTGTACACACTCAGGGACAGAGATGGAAGGAAGGACTTGGGGATCGGATGTCTATGACAAATGGAGGAAACACGGCTGATGATGAACCCCAATTCAGGCCTCTTTGGGTGCATCCACATTAAAAATCACCCTCTGGGGACCTGGAAAGCCTTGTGGGAGTCAGAGGAGGCGAAACCTCATCGAAAGCAGTTTCATGCTCGAATTGAGTCTCACTGGGAGGTTGGGTGGGTGGAGGGACGAGATGCAGCCCAGGATGGGCTCTTTTCTCTGGGCGAGCTGGGCTCTGCCACTGGCACCCCCATTTGGTGGAGTTGACCTTTTCTCTTCTCAGGGGCTGGCAGGTGTCTGGCCAGGAAGAAAACATCGGCCACTACCCTTTCCCTGAAACACTTGCTCCCTTTAGGCTTCCAGTGTTTGTGTGCATGTTTAGGTCTCTTGGTTTCAAGTGTCAGAAACCCAACTCAAACAGGCTTACATTTTTAAAAAAGAAGGAAGTGATATGCTGCGGCCACGGTGCTAAGTGGAGTTGGGGAAGGTCTTTTATCTCAGATTTCCTGGACAATGAGGGGGTTACACTGGATGACCACACTGCTGAGAGGCCAAGGCAGGGCCCATGCCTGACCCGGGCCACATGGTACGTGCAGAGTGAATGAATGAATGAACAAATGAACAGATGACCGTGTGTTAAGATTGATTTCAGTTCTCGCACAACTGTGAACACAGACATCTCTCCAGCCAGGAGGTGCAGGAAGATGTGAAAAAGTGGAGAATGTAGAAAATGTGCATCTGTAAATGAGAGAAGAGATTTCTGAGCAGAGAAGCCTGGACACTTAGCGTCAACCCCAAGACCTTCTGCGAAAGGAAGTGGTTCCTGCCGCCTTCTGACCACTTCCGCGTATCCCACCCATTTTGTGCCTCACTCTGGGGAGAGGGAGCTGAAACAGAACCAACAGAAGGTGTGTGTGT
>NW_006293313.1:1584681-1595638 GCF_000327345.1 Myotis davidii
GGGGTGGCGGGGGGGCAATCAGACTCTTTAGAGATCATAGTTACTGGGTCCTTATTCTTTGCTCCAACCCTCTCCAGGCCCTTCCTCCGCCCTTGTTAGCCAGAGCCCAGGAAGCGTGAGTGGAGCCTTTGCAGAAGGTCGCGCGCGCGGCAGGGTGCAGATGGAGTGTAGAGAAGAATTTGCTGTGTGGGGATAAGGAACGTGCAAAGCCATGGGGTGAGTTAATTCAGAGCTGCCAGGGGAAGGAAACCTCAGGCCCTTTGCTCTCTCCCTGGAATCCCTGCCTTGAAGGATGGAGCCCAAGCAGGCCCCGGGGGAGCTCCTCCTTTCTTTACAGAGCCATCGCCTTCATATGTGAGGTGAGATGTGCAAGGATGAATGCACTGTGGGGTCGGGTGCCCCTGGGCCAGGTGTCTGCAGAGGCTGACTCAGACAGGTTTCCGCCCCTGTCCTGGGCGGCATCAGGTGTGCCAGTGCATGCCCAGGTGTTTCAGGTGTGTGTGGGGAGGGGCAGTACGAGGAGACAGGACTGAGTCTTCCTGACTCTTCCACACACCGGCTGTGGTCTTCGGGGACTCCGCTTACCTCTGTGGAGCTCAGGTCCCCATCGGTAAGAAAGGGGCATGATAGGGTGACCATAGCATTCTAGCGTTGAGATTCTGGAGCCATGGAAGGTTCTGGGCTGGTGAGACAGAGCTGCAGCTGGTTTGCAAACCAGGCTCAGGGGCGAGTATCTCATTTGTGAGATAACAAACAGGTGCGGCCTAGCGCTCGTCACGCACTGGGCCGAGGCTGGCTGCCCCCTTTCTGCTGGCGCAAGGCTGTGGATTCAAAACTGGCTTCTTGTGGGACCCGAGGGTGGGAGGCTCTCGAGGCATACAGCTGCACAGCCCTGACCAACATCTGCCAGACTCAAGAAGGAAACAGTGGGTGATGAGAACAACGACTTTGACATTTCAGCCTGTCTTTGGTGCATCTGGCTTTCCCACAAACCCACCATGACACACGTTTATGCAATGAAGTGTTTGAAACATCAAGAAGGGGTTCATGAAAGAGCCCACAAGATCAGGCATTTCCAGTCTTAAAAGATGGTGTTTGGGGTGTGTCTCACACCCCACCCCACTTCCTCGCCGCCCTGCAGGTGGGCTCCCAGCCCTGTGCTCTTCGGGGTGCTGCTCACGTGGAGACGTGAGCATTCTTGCTTCGTAATCACTCTCATTCTGTGGCCTTTCGGGGTTAGAGTTTTGGCTCAAATGCACACAGGGTGTGGGACCTTTTGGAAGGATGTGTGTAGTCTGGAAGGATGAGTGGGGGGATAAGCTATGAAGCGTCACTCTTGTTTCTCCAAGTTACACCAGGAGAAAGCAAGAGAGTGAGGATGACAGCGGCAGTGGGGCCAAAATGATCACGTAACTTATTTGAGCGTCAGTCTCCTCATCTATGTTTATTGAATCGACAGATATTTATGGAGTGTCTCCAAAACCAGTCTAGATTGGGAACAGCAGCATCTTAGCCAGAGTGGGTAAGTACTTAGCCTCAGGTGGGTAAGTACTTGCCATGTTTGGTGAACAGAAAGGCCACTGTGGCCACAGTGTGGTGAGAGAGGTAGAGTAGAATGAAATAGGTTGTAGGGTTAGGAAGAGCCCAGATAATGCAGAGGCTTAGAAGTCATGATGAAGAGTTCAGATTCCTTTCTCAAGGCGATGGTGAGCCACAAGAGTGTTGTTTGAAACCCCCTGGCAATGGGCAAGGAGACACCTGAATGGTGGTGTTGCTCTTAGATCAATCAGGGGCAAAGCAGATGTACAGTCCTTAGTTCATCCTAGCTTGATGCCTGTGTCAGTGGACAGAGCTGTTTCATGCCTGAGGCACATAAAAATAAATAAATAAAAAAGGGTGTTGTTTGACACAGCAGACCAACACAGTCAGATTTCTACTTGAATGTGAATTGTTGTCAAGCTTCTATAGTAAAATAAAGTCAGCAGCAGGCCGGTAGCACCTGCAGAGTGTCGGGGGATGGGGCACATCGCATCACTGACTGAGGTTGTGGAAGAATTTTCCATTCCCCCCAAAGAGTCCGGTTCCTCACCTGGGACCCTCCTGCCTTCATTAATTCAGTCCATGTGTATTGGTTGAGCCTGCACCCTTGAACAAGACAGACAGTGTAACACATATAATTTGTCACTGCCCAGTGCTCTCCCTGTCCCTAGGAGCCTGTATATTACCATTTTTACATTCCCTGGCAAATGGAATCCTGACTGGGCCCTGACAATGGAGAAGCAATTGCAGGAGATGGGAAGGTGGAAGAGGAGGAGCCATTGTTCAGGGCAGCTGCTGAAAGGCAGGCTGGAGATGGCACAGGGGTGGGGTGTTTCTTGAGCTTTGTCATGTCCTCCTAAGAATCGCCCACTTGAGTGCTGCTGGCAGCTAAAACTATTGGCTGTAGCTCGAATTTTTCATTTCAAGGTTTTGCATTTCAGTGACCTCCCTGACCTTTGCTGGTGCAGCCTTCAGTCCCTGCACTAACCCTTTCCTTCCTCTGCATATTTGGAGTGGCTTCTGCTTTCCTGACCAGCCTCCCAGTGATCCACAGGGGCAGGGCAAGAAGGGGAGTATCTTGGATCTGATCATCCTGTTTTTGGGGGTGGGGCTGAAGGATCATTTTGGCCCCATTGCCACTGTCATCCTCTCTCTCTTGATTTCTCCCCTCAACCTGGTGTAACTTGGAGAAACAAGAGTGATGCTTCATAGCTTATCCCCCAACTCATCCTTCCAGACTACAAAAGGACATCAAAGTCGCCATGCTCTTGGACACAAGAGATCAAATTGAAGCATAAAGCAAGCGGTGGCTACCTACCTACTCAAGTGAGAAAACAAACCTTGTACCCCTTGCAAATTTTCCCGAGCCAATCAGATCTTGTGAGGTGGGAGTAGAGAGGGGCCTCTGCAAAAACAACAGAGAAGCAGCACAGCCTGCGGAGAGCAGCCAGAATTGGCTGTGAAAGCCTCTTGGCTCTGCCTCTCACCTTGTGGAGGGAAAAAGCAAAACGCCTAAAAAGGAATGGCAGTTGGATGGACCACCCACTTCTCTAAAATGGCTCTGGATGCAAGAAGACAAAGAGTCATCGTTGAAAAATCTTGGGGGGGGGGATGTCTGATTTAGGAATGTATGTCTCCCTAAACTACCACTCGAATATGAATGTTATTATAGAAAGGCATGAATCCCAGGAGGTGGGGGATCCCTGGGGTCATCTTGCCCTCCACAGAGAGGAAAAATAGCTCAGAAAACAGGGCACCATGTATAATCACAACGAAATTACAAAGTGTCAAGCAATTAATCTAAGAATGAATGTAGGAAACCATCCTAGAGAAAAATTTTAAAGGTCATGAAAAATCTTATCAGGGAAAAAACATTGTAAAAACAACCCTTCCCCCAAAATACTGCAATTACAGTTAATCGTGCTCTAGAACATTTTAGGGACATGATACTATTTTGTCCTAATCTTTTCAGGAGAGGTTAAATATACTTAAGTAGCCAAATCAATTTGAAAAAGAAGAGTGAAGGGGGGGAACTTTGCCATAACTAGCTCTTGAGACATCCTACAAAGCCATGATTATGAAAACTGTGTGACCCTGGTCCTGGGATACAGAAACAAACCAATGAAATGGAAATAAGAGCCCAGAATAAGACTCTATGTAAAAAGTTGTTATGAATAAACCACTAGAATTGAACCTCCCAACAGAAGATTTAGGCAAGGAAGTGAGAGAACTAAATTTGTTTTTCCAAACACCTTTCCTGCAGCATTTTGCAGGGAGTCTTGAGTTTGGGAACAGCTGGTGGCAGAGTGACCAGTTAGGGTGCCCTTGCAGTATTTCAGGTGAGAGGTTACAAAAATAGCAGCAGGAAGAATGGGAGTGGAGAAGGTGTGATGTGAGAAACAATTGTCCTGGGTGACTAGTTAAATGTAGGGAGAGAAGAAGAGAGAGGAGTTGAAGTTGTCACCAGAAAGAGTGACCTCGGGTGATTACAGGTTGTATAGGGAGGGGTGGGGCGGGCAGAATGTGGCAGGGACACAGGTTTGGCGTTGATTTGGTACGGGGGAGAGCCAGAATGATAGTCACGGAAATACCAAAGCATGATAGAGCAGCTAATGACATTGAAAAGCAGGGCCCTCCAGCAGAATGGAGAGTAAGAGTTTGTGAGAGGCTTATATGGTTTATAGGAAGAAGGACTGTGACCAATGCTGAGCTGGGAAGTTGTTGGCACATAAATGATATCTGAGGCCAGAGGAAAGGGTGGGGCCAGTCCAGGTAGAGTTGCCATCTTTACCAAAAAAACAAACAAGTAGGACAATCAGTTCAATTTGAATTTCACATACACAATGAATACTTTTTAAAACTTATATTCCTTGTGATATTTAGGACCTACTTAACCCTACACATCATTTACTGTTGGTCTGAAATTCAAATTAAACTGGGCAGCCTGCATATCACCTGCCAGCCATAACAGCCCGTGCAAACAGGAACGGCTCCGGGGACCAGGACGGCATTGGCTGTGGGAAGGAGGGGGGCAGGCCGGGCAGCCTGGAGTACGTGTCTCATGGGGCAGGGGGGCAGTTGGTGCCCAGATCTTGCTGATTGCACTTGCAGAGATGGCCTTCAGGGTGTCCAACATCCTAATGTTCAAAAACAGCAGAGAAAATAGATGTTTATTATGAAATATCCCAATTTTATAAGGGGACAACCACTGAAAAGAAAACACATTGCGAGGCACAAGCAAAGCAGGTCTGTGGTTCCATACGGCACACGGGCCACTGGTTTGCAACCTCTGGTGGACTCTCTGGCGAGTAGGTGGGGCCGGTGTTTCACTGTAGATTATGGTGCTTTGGAAGGTCAGGTACAAAGACTTTGTGCAGGGAGAGGATGACAGCAGGGGATGAGTCTTTCATGTAAAAGGTAAGATGTGAAAGCCACGCTTCCCACCATAACTTTATGGCCTGCCCCTCGGTGCCTGGATGTACCCATGGCCACTGCGCCCGTAGCTGGGCGGCAGCTGAAGCCACGGGCCTGCACCTGGTGCTACCTGCTCGCAGGGGCGCCCAGCCTCCCGCCAGCCTCTCCGGCGCTCGCGCAGCCATTGGGCAGTGCAGGCTTCGTCAGAACGTTGTGGGTGGAAACTTCCCGGGGTTTGCACTGAGCTTCCTGAGGGTTCTCAGCTTCAGATGCAAAGTGAGTGGGTGTCTCTCTGAGAAGCTGAAAGAGAGAGAACCAAAGTGAGGTGTTTCCCTTGACCATGGAAACTCTATAAAGAAGGCGCCGGCTCCCTCCTCTCGAGCAGTCAGCAGCAGATGTCCCCTCGTGACACCTGGACTCCAGGGACTGAGAAGGAGGTACGCCTTTTGCAGGTTCTGTGGCTGCCATGCAGCAGCCCCTGAACTACCCGTACCCCCAAATCTACTGGGTGGACAGCAGGGCCCCCTCCCCTTGGACTTCTCCAGGGACAGCCCTCCCCTGTCCCTCCTCGGTGCCTCGAAGACCTGGCCAGAGGAGGCCACCGCCTCCGCCACCACCACCACCAACACCGCCACTGCCACCCCTGCCTCCACTGCCACTGCCGCCTCTGAAGAAGAGCAGGGACCACAACACAGGCCTGTGTCTCCTTGTGATGTTTTTCATGATCCTGGTAGCCCTCGTTGTGCTGGGGCTGGGGATGTTTCAGCTGTTCCACCTGCAGAAGGAGCTGGCCGAGCTCAGAGAGGTAAGCCCTGTGCTTGCTGGGGCCCCGAGTGCTGGGCTGGGACAGCTCCGCGCGGTGGACGGTGTCAGGCTGCCCTGGTCCACGCAGCAAAGTGCTCTTCAGTCCCTTATTCCTGCCTCAGAGGTGGACCGTCTTAGCCATTGTGTGCTACGGACAGAGAACTGGAGGCTCGCATAAGTAAAAGGAATTTTTTATCATGTAGAGGATCAGGGTCATGAGAGGCTACAGCTACAGTCTTCCTTTCTGAGATGGCAAATCAGCCTGGTGAGCCATGTCCTTAGTGACACAAGGAAAAGGAACATTGAGCATCACTTGGAAGTGAATTTGTGCAAATGGCCAAACTAAAAAAAAATTAAAATAAAGAGTTAAAAATGTCAGAAGTATGCCAAATCACAAAGCTGAGGCACAGGGAGACACAGCTGCTCGGCCAAAGTCCGAGGTAGGAGAGGCTGTGAGGTATGTAGATGCCCTCCCAGAGCCTGGTATATTGAGCAATTCTGTCTCCTTTGCTTAGGAAACTTTATATTTATTACATGACTTTTCTCTTTCTCTTTGTCAGTCCTCCAGCCAAAGGCATATTGAATCATCTTTGGAGAAGCAAATAGGTGAGTCCTTTTATGCCTGCAGATTGAGTTTCCAAAGATGGCCCTCAGAGTTGGGCCCTGTGGGTGGAATGCTGTGAATTGCATCTGTTCTCGGGCACATTCTACTACAATAGGAATCCTGCCTGATTCTGAATCTCTGGTCCTTTTGGTTCTCTGAGCTGCCCTCAACTATGAAGTCAAGTTAATTGTTCAAAATAAGTATATCTGAGTACTTCCCACAATTAAAAATAATTTCCACTTAACTTTGGGAAGAGACACACACCTCTTCAACCCTGGATCTTTGTCGCTTGAGCAGCTGGCTCCAGGTCAGTCTCCTTCCTCAGGCCTCCAGGGTCCCAGGCACAGGGCAGTGGCTGAAACTCCCCAGAGAGGTGGGGGTAGAGAGAAAGAGAGAGAGAGAGAGATGTTTCTAGGAAAGGTCTTCTCTTTAAATTCTCTAAGAGATTAATCAAGAGTCAAGCTTTAGTTAAAGCATTTAATAGGATGTGCCGAAGCTTTTAAAAAGTGGGGAATTGATCATCCACATTAGGATGGTTCTTTTGCAGTCACTAGAAAGATTGGGGGAAGACGTCAGCCATTATTCAAAGGGTGGTCCAGCTTCAACCACAGAGGTCATTGTGAACTATCTTCAATAATAAAGGAAAGGCCTAGCTGGCATGGCTCACTGGTTGAGCGTCGACCTATCAACCAGGAGTTCATGGTTCGATTCCTGGTCAGGGCACATGCCGGAGTTGCAGGCTCGATCTCCAGTGTGGGGTGTGCAGGAGGCAGCCAATCAATGATTCTCTCTCATCATTGATGTCTCTCCCTCCCTCTCCCTTTCTCTGAAATCAATAAAAACATATTTTAAAAAATAATAATAAAGGAAAATTCTTTGTATGAGATCCAGGACAGGAGGAAGGCGAAATGTTGAGCATTGCCCTCATCACATTTCCAGACAGTTTTGGAAACTGTGGGCAGACAGATTTAGGACAGAGAGATTAACCTAGGACTTATGGACCTTTAGACTTGGTGAGAATAGGAAGGGAGCTTAGATTGCCTCTGGCCCAGTCATCTCATTTTTCAGAAGAGGGACAAAACACCAGGCAGATGAGGCCACGTGCCCCAAACCACTGGTGTGGACCTACAGGGCTTTCCAGTATATGGACTGATACCTTGTGAAATAAGGCAGCTCCCATCTCTCTATGATGATTATGAAATGAAAAATATAGATGGGAAGAAAGATGCCTCTGCGAAGACAGTAAGTAAATCTTATTAGAAATTGGGAAGAAAACATAAGGCAGCACTGGCCAGTCAGTAAGGAGAGCCCATTCCTCAGGCAGTGCCTGCTCTGGTGATCCAAATGGCCCTACTGCCTAGAATATAGGAGCCAACCTCAGGAGGCTCTGGTCCCCAGCTCTGGGTCCAAGTCCCTAAGGGTAAGAAAGTCCAGATGGGCACAAGCAGTGTAGAAATATTTGCTAGAAAAAACAAAGCCTCTAGAAGATTTCTAGGCTAAAATAGATTTGAAAATCAGTGGAATGTGGCTGGTGAAACTGGCACCCAATTACTCATCTTTCACCTACTCTCTGGAGTCAGCTTAGTGATTAAAAGTCAAGCGAGCAGATGAGTCAGGTCTACCAACCCCAGAACAATCATCTTCTCCAGATCAACCCAGATGGACGCAACATTGGTTAATTATCACATGGAAATCAAATTAGCAACTTTACTAATAAGATAAGAGATGCAAATTAAAACAAGAGATACCCATTTTCATCCATCAAATTAGGAAAGGTTAAAAAACAAACCCAGCTGGGAAGCAATGAGAGAAAGGGGCTGCTTAAACATGATGGACAGCCAGGGGCCTGTAAATTCTGAAGAGCAGTTTGGAAACATATATCAAAGGATCAAAACTGTTAATTTACCTTGTAATCTTATCACAAAGAATTTATCTTTAGAAAATAATTAGAGCTGTGCCTGAAAAATTATGTGCAAGGATGTTTATCACTTCCTTATAAGGCTATTTATAATAAACAATTCGGAAGAAATGTAAATGCCTCTTAAGAGGAGATTAGTTGAATGTACCATGGTGTATTGAGATGACAGCATAGTAAACAGCAGCTAAAAACCATATATTAGAAGAACACTTAATGTCATGGAGAGTGTGCACTCTATAGTGTTAGGTAAGAACATACATTAGTTTAGTATTGACTATATACATACATGCATATTTTTACATCTTTATGTTCTTAGCAAAGGACTGGAAGAATTTATATTTTAGCATGGTGACTGATTCCCTCTGGGAGGCACTAAACTTCTTTATGTACATCTTTTTCATGTTCCATTTTGCCACAGTTAATTCATTATCTCTTTTATTCATTCACAAATGTTCTTGGGGTGCTTCCTATGTGCTAGGCTGGGTGTTGGGTTGGGGGTGACCACTGAGAACAAGAGAAACGAGGGACCTACCCTCATTGAGCTTGAAGCAAGCTGGAGGAGCTAAACCAAAGCGGGCAAACAAACCATATCTTTCCAAAGCGTGCTGAGTGCCTAAGGCAGATGGTCTGGAAAGTCCCAAGGAGGTCTTGTGAGTGAGTGTGTGTGTGTGTGTGTGTGTGTGTGTGTGTGTGTGTGTGTGTAGTGCGGTGGGAGGGTAGGAGAGAGCATTTCAGCAATGAAAATGGCATGTGCAAAGATCCTGGGGCAGAAAACAGCCATCACCAAAGTATGGGATATATTTCTAGTTTCCTTATTCCAGTATTTATCCACCAGGTAATCTTACTGAGCGCTTTCTATGAGAACTATACCATACAAGGCTCTCTCAGGGCTATGAAGATATGCACCATTTCCTGTCAGAACATGGCCTAATGCCAGATCAGCTGCACAGACGGCTTGTGGCGCAGCAATGCAGGCAAGAGTCAGCTTTGCCTTTCCTGTTCACTAGCACCTCATTCATGGTGGGTGATCTTGGGTGGCTGCAGAGGTAGCAAGAGCTCAGGGAATGTTCTCAGTTGTTGAGGCCTTCTCATGCACCTTTCTAAGACTCCTTCTCCAATGTCTTAGCTCAATTCATTAGCTAAGTGGTAGCTCTCTAGCTCTATTCAGTTAAATATTTGAAGTCAGAGAAGTAGTGTCTATTTTGAGAACTATTCTCTATTTTAACTCTTCAATGTAATTTAGCAAACATTTACTGGTCACATGCCCTGTGTTAGAAACTGACCTGAATACTCTGGTGGATTGAACCTGTAGTAAGGAGTTTACCATTTATTTGAGAGAGTTAGGCAAGTTACACAGTTTTCACAGAAAAGGGGTAGTTATCCAAGTGGACAAGAGAGGTGAAGACAGGATGATTCTGGGAGGGGAAAAGCCTATTTGACTAAAAAGGCTTGGGAGGGTGCCCCAAAGAAAGAGGTATTTTCGATGGTATTTATAGGGTTGATAGCAATCTAACATAGAGATCCGTTTGGAAGGGCATTCTGGGTAGAAGGAACAACATCAGCCAAGGCACAGAGGCAGAGAGCTGGGCATGTTCAGGCCACACCAGGAGTCCTAGGGGAACCATACACAATTACACATTCAATGAATCCATTCAAGGTGTTTGAGCCTTAGGATAATTAATTTGGGGCAGGTTGTAGAATGCCTTTGGGGAAGACCGAGGAGCCAGGAGGTGAATTAGCAGTCCTCTTCACCCTCTGGCCTGCTGAGTCTTAGGGACAGTAAAGCCAGAGCAGAAAGAGTCCCGGATTGGAGTCAGGATTCCCCAGTGTTGGTTCCCTCTGACCCCAAGTAGTCGGGTCTTGTTGAACAAGCCACCCAACTTCTAAGCTCATTTTGCCATCTATGAGGTGGGACCAGTATCTCTACCTGAAAGGGTTGCGGCACGTTCCAGATGCAGGAACTGGTATGACAGCTCCTAATGAATGAATAAAATTGTTAATGAATGTCATTTTATTGTAACAGTATAACATGCCTATGTCTGTCTTAATTTGGTTTATTTTTTACCTCGCCCTGTCTGTAATACGGGGGCTATGAGTTCCACAGTTTGGATTTGCATTAGTATGTGTTAGACTGTTGCCATTTATGCATTTTTAAAAAAAATCTCTTTTACTTAAATGCCCTGTTTAGAGTTCCACCAAAAGAATAGTCAATATCTCATTTTTACTTCTGTATCTTATCTCTCTACGATACAGGTCACCCCAATCCAAGCTCCGAAAAAGGGGAGCAGAGGAAAGTGGCCCATTTGACAGGTGTGTATCGGGAAGGTGCAAGAGGCAGGAAGTAGAACAGCGGGTTGGTCTCCATCGCTGTGTTCTGGGGGAGATGATAATTGGAGGAGAGGCCGAGTCCCGGCACGGGTGGACTTGCAGCCGGTGGTTGTGTTGTGGAGTGAAATGATTGACAGTGACGTGGTAGGGGCAGTCCCTGTGGGAAGCTCATACACACCCGAGAAGTGGATGAGTATCACAGACTGTGTGCCACTGTCCCTGGGATGGCTGAGGCAGAATGATCCAGCCCGGAGACAGGCTGCTATAGAGCACATACATGTGTTTGTGCCAAGCCTTGGGGACATGGAGAGAAACAATCCGTGGTTCCGCCTTCAAGAAGCCTAAAATCC
>NW_006293313.1:1595657-1598886 GCF_000327345.1 Myotis davidii
ACAGGTCAGCTTGAATACTGGAGAGGTTCTCTGCTTACGGTGTGTGCATGATGTTGTGGGGACACAGAGGAAAGGGGGTTTCAGCCCAAAGAGGGGGGCTGCAGGTGAGGAGTTGGGTCCCTGAGGTCTTTTCCAACTTTAGATCTGTAGAGTTCCTTGGATTTGGCTTTTTCCCTCCTGGAAGGACCCTAGAGCCTAACCTTCTATTTCTGAAGATCATAGAACCTTTGTTCCAGAGAGCCAAGTTCCGCTCACTAACTTCTTACTGCACTTGGTTAAGGGTATAGATCATTGTCCATTGTGTGTCTCAGAAGGAATTTAGTGATGGATGAGTCTGACCCCTTGGCCAGCTCTACGGGGGTTATATCATTTTGGGTAAAAAAAAAACACCCACGCACAACCTTTTGCTCAAGGGAGGGCAGGTCCGCAGTTTTGCCTTGGAAGCTTAGTTTGTTGGGAGCGTGAGCATCCCTGGCTAAAAGCTCCTCTCCGACTTGGTTTTAGGCAAGCCCAACTCAAGATCCATCCCTCTGGAATGGGAAGACACCTATGGAATTGCCCTGGTCTCTGGGGTGAAGTATAAGAAGAGCAGCCTCGTGATCAATGACACTGGGCTGTACTTCGTGTATTCCAAAGTGTACTTCCGGGGTCAGTCCTGCAAGAAACAGCCCCTGAACCACAAGGTCTATATGAGGAACTTGAAGTATCCCCAGGACCTGGTGCTGATGGAGGAGAAGATGATGGACTACTGCACTGCCGGCCAGATGTGGGCCCGTAGCAGCTACCTGGGCGCGGTGTTCAATCTCACCAGTGCTGACCATTTATATGTGAATGTGTCTGAGTACTCCCTGGTGAATTTTGAAGAGTCTAAGACATTTTTTGGCTTATATAAGCTCTAAGAGCACTTTGGGGTTCTCTCCATTATGGCTCCTTGATACAGGCACTGAGAATGTTGTCTTGAAGGAGGGTCTTCTTAAGCGCACTTGAGGTCAAGTGAGAAGACGTAAACCAAGAGGATTCTGAGACCACAGAGTCCAGCAGGTCTACGGTTCCTCATCTCGCCCAAGGTCCATGAGCCAGACAGGATGAGGAAGATAGCTGGTGAACATAACACTCTGAGCTGCATGTCAAAATGCAAGATGGGCCAAAGCAGCTACCGGGTTGTTCTACACTCGGCTTCAGAAGCCAAGAGTGTTTGGGCACATTGCAAAGGACACCTTCTAACTCACCTCTTGCAGTGGGTCTACTGTCTACCTCAGGGAGGCTGTCTTTCAGGCGTAAGGGATGGAAAAAGGTGACTAGGGTTGCATGATAAGCTAAAGAGACTGAAAGGCTGGTGTCCCAGTGGCAGCATTTTTACTTCTCAAGCCATAGCCTGAGCTGCCAGGTGATGCAAATAGAAAAGCTAGGGATATCTTTGGGGGATGCAGCCCATTCCCTATACAGCATGTATGTTTCCAGAGCAATTGTAGGTGTGTGTGTGTGTGTGTGTGTGTGTGTGTGTGTGATTAGGAAAGCTACCTAAATAGGAAGAACATGTTAGGGAAATGTGGGATGCATTTGGTGTCGGTTTCAAATGCTTCTTGGCAACCAACTCTAACAGTCCTCTAATCTTGGATTGTCCCCTAGTGATGCTGTTTTTCTATAATATAACCAATATTTATATATATTTTGTGCATTTTAAATGGAAAGAATACATGTAATAAAAGCCATATTTTAGAATACAGATAAGAAATATGGATGTACTTTTTAGAAGTCAGAAAGATTTTGCTTTTTTCCTTAGTCTTTCTTCCTTCCATGGCTTCTTAATTCATTATGACTTAAGGCCACTTCAAGGAGAATTTACTGGGGTGAGAAGGACTTTGCCAGGCTCTCGTCCCCTCTCTGTATTTTCTTCCCTCTCTGTCTTCCATGATTCAAAGTTTCCATTGCTGGTATTATTGCCAGTGTTAAGCTCACCCAACTTTCCATAGATTTGACGACAACTTGTCTTTTCCTGGGGGCATAGTGGAAAGGGCACAGACTTTGGACTAAAATGACCTGAGTTTGAATCTTCGTTCCTCCACTTATTAACTATGTATTCACTGGGCAGGCCCCTTGACCTCTCTTAGACAGAAAAGAGCCGAGATATACATAAAGTATCTGACACATAGTAGAATGTCAAAAAAAGATATGTACCATTATTTATAAGCTGCTCTGTGAGAGACACTTTGTTCTCCAGAAGTCACTGCTCTTGAGAGATCCATCTAAACACCTGGCTTCTTGCATTTTCACTTTGATCACTCACAATTTCCTTTTCCTATTGCCTTCAGCCACTGCCATGGCCTTCTCTAGACTGTCATTGTTAAACATTAGCATACCTCTTTTGAAATTTTATTTCAGGCATTTTATTTTCACAAATCATCTCCTATTATTCCAGCTTAATTTCTTCAACGTTTTATCTATCTCTACATATCTATAATAATAAAAGCATAATATGCTAATTAGGCCAGACATCCTTCCAGACAACCTTCTGGACGAAGCTGGGGCTGCAAGGGGAACCGGGTCCCAGGTGCTGGCAGCCAGGGGAAGGAAGGCTTACTCTTGCACGAATTTCATGCATCGGGCATTTAGTATACATCTATATCCCCTAATATATAAATATATATACTAGTATATTTACCATATTGAGACCTCTAATTAATGAGCTCTATTATTTTCTTGCATATCCATCAGCTTCTTTATTTTCACTCTTCTCTGGCTTAGATTCTATCATCTGTCATTACAATCACTATCTTGGAAAGACCCTCAACCCCCAATATTCTGTTTCCTTCACTGTAATTCCTCTTGGGAAAATCCCATTTTCTCTACATTGGCATCCTAGCAGCCAGATGTTGCAGGAGAAAAATTACACAAACAGACTGTCTGGTTTCATTTTATTTTTAATCACTCATCTACTGAAGTCAGCCAATCATTATGTATCATCACTAATTTGTTTTTTTCTTTGGATGGATTTGAATAGGCAATGCATGCTCACTGTACAAAATTTAAAGGATATGCAAAGATAGGAGGAAAGAAGTCCCCTTCTCACCCTGTGCAGTGGCCCCCTTTCTGCCCACAGAGAGAGTCATTGCCTCTTGGTGTAGCTTTCCAGGGAGGGTCTGTACATACCGCTCCCATCACTTTACACTCCGAGCTAGATAATTCTTTGTTGTGAGGCTGTCCTGACTGTACATTGTAGGACGCTGAG
>NW_006293313.1:1598916-1633161 GCF_000327345.1 Myotis davidii
CTCCTCCCCTACTCCCCTGTGCAGATAACCAAAACTATCTCCAGATATTGCCAATGTCACTGGGCTGAGGCGAGGAGACAAAATTACTCCTGGCAAAGAACCATTACTTTACATCAGTGGCCACAGGTCTCAAATGGGTATTCAACATGGCCCAGCACTTTTTCCTCAGTTCCATGGTAAGCATGCTTTTCCGTTGTTTGAGACAATTAAATCCCATCTTTCCCTCCTGCAAACCAACCCTATCCCTCCCCCGCCACCCACTGTGGAACCCCACTCCCACCACCAGAACCCAAAACCCACTGCCTCTGAATGGCCTCCTTTTCCTCCTGATACAGTAGGATAAAAGGACCATCTCTCCATTTGTGCACTAGACTCATTCCCTCTCCTCTACGTGGCCCATTTAACTCTCTCTGGGTCCTCAAACTATCCCTGTCTATGAAGTCATGTCCAGCAGGTACATATGTTCAAGTAGCCCTTTTCACCAAAAGACAAACCAAACCTTTCTTTACCATCTTTCTTCCTCCAGTAATGGGTGCCTTTCTTGTTCTCCTGGTAGAGACAAACATCTCGGAAGATTGTCCCCACACACAGGAGCCCCATTTCCTTAGCCAGTTTTATGGCTATATTTATTTGACCACTTAAAAAATCTGTGCTAGGCTAAATGTCCCAAATGCAAGACATTTTTTTTTTCGGCTACATTTTTTTTTTTGGCTTAGTTTACCCCCGTATCCATATCACCCAACCCCATGCCTGGCACATAGTAGGTGTTCGAGAAATCTTTGATAATGTTTAATTATAAGACAAGTGTCTTTCAGTTTCGGCGACATGGGTATGCTTTGAGAGTAATTAAAGTAGTGTTGCCTCGTGAATGTGTGTGCATGTTTCTCCAGCTTTGAACAGATTTTCCGATGGGAGACTGAGGCTGCAGATGGAAAAAAACCATGCATCCCAACCCATAGCATTGGAAACCAAGTTACATCTCTTTGGTGCTTGGCATTACCAGGAGTTAACCAGGAGACTGGTGATGAGAACTGCCAGGTAACCAGAGCTGAAAGTGTCAATTAGAAGATGCTCAGTAAATATTTGTTGAATAAACTAATGAACAAAGCCAAAGGTTCAGGTTGGGGTGTGTCACCTGCTCTCTTTAAAACTCTCCTGTTGATTCAGCTGCTTTATGAGGTCAGGTTCCTGGCTTTTCCTCCGATACAGTAGGATAAAAGGACCATCTCTCCATTTGTGCACTAGACTCATTCCCTCTCCTCTACGTGGCCCATTTAACTCTCTCTGGGTCCTCAAACTATCCCTGTCTATGAAGTCATGTCCAGCAGGTACATATGTTCAAGTAGCCCTTTTCACCAAAAGACAAACCAAACCTTTCTTTACCATCTTTCTTCCTCCAGTAATGGGTGCCTTTCTTGTTCTCCTGGTAGAGACAAACATCTCGGAAGATTGTCCCCACACACAGGAGCCCCATTTCCTTAGCCAGTTTTATGGCTATATTTATTTGACCACTTAAAAAATCTGTGCTAGGCTAAATGTCCCAAATGCAAGACATTTTTTTTTTTGGCTTAGTTTACCCCCGTATCCACCTCACCCAACCCCATGCCTGGCACATACTAAGTTTTCAAGAAATCTTTGATAATGTTTAATTATAAGACAAGTGTCTTTCAGTTTTGGCTACATGGGTATGCTTTGAGAGTAATTAAAGTAGTGTTGCCTCATGAATGTGTGTGAATGTTTCTCCAGCTTTGAATAGATTTTATGATGGGAGACTGAGGCTGCAGATGGAAAAAAAAACCATGCATCCCAACCCATAGCACTGGAAACCAAGTTACATCTCGTTGGTGCTTGGCAATACCAGGAGTTAATCAGGAGACTGGTGATGAGAACTGCCAGGTAACCATAATGGTACCAGAGCAAAGAGGAAGTTGTCCCACACCCTGAGATGAGCTGGTGTGATGTGCCATCAGCTCGTCATACTGGTATTGCCACTTTCAGACCTCTAAGTCTGAGCCCTGCTCACATGCCTTTGACGTGCCCTGGAGACAGGTGTGTAGCTCACCATGCTTTAAGTTCTGGTTCTACGGAAGAGAGGTTAACAGTTTCTTTAGGATCTTGACTTACTTTTCTTTACCTCGGTAGAAATATACGGGATGTCAAAATCCCCAAACTTTTGAATATGCTCATTAAAAATGGAATTGGCCATTGGTTCTTTATGTAATGCTAACCCCAAAGAACACCTAAAAAAAAAAAAAAAGGTTACTTCTAGTTCAGTAGTTTGAGGTTTTCTTTCTTTTCAGACAACCAAAGACATATAAAACCATGTTTTTTTAAGCCCCCCCAGAGTGGTGACTTTCTGTTCTCTGAAGTAGGTTTTGACTTACCACAGCTTACCAGGAAAAGAGCTCTTCTGGGCACGTCACTGCAAGAGTGTCTGATCTGAAGCAACAGCTCAGCATTGAGAGAGGAGATTGGAGAGAGAAGCCTGGCTCTTCCACGCCAGACTCTTGTCCAACCACTAGGCTATATGCCTGGAACTAATAGAAAATAATGTTGAACATCAACTATAATTGAAAAACAAAACAAAACAAAACATTTTACTTCTAAAAAGAGAAGACTTCTCTAGGGGGTTAAGTCTGGTCCTTAGCTAAGAAAGCATCTCACCATATGTCAAATTGCATTCTTCCAAAGGAGCTTGGTTAAGTTCTGAAGTTATGGAGATCAGTTTTCCCTTTCTGTGTTTTGTTGTTTCTTCTTTCCCAGGGTTTTGGATCACGCACAGGCGGAACGAGGCATTCCTAGGAAAGCAGAATCAAAACCCCATCCTTAGGCCTTCAGGCTCATTTCTGAGTCGGAAATGAACCTGATTCAGAAATAATGTAACTATTGATGGTAGCCAGGGACCTTTGGGACTCATTAAGAAACCAGCTGGCTGTGGGAATATAGACAGCTAGGTGGGTATTCTGCTCCTTAAAGTTCCCTCAGAAGGTCGGGAAGCATCACCTCAGTGAGGTCAAAGCTTCCCCTTTACGGGGAGACACTTCTCCATTATTCTAGCCGGTACATTTTTCAGAGAAAAGTAGAATTCAGATGTCCCTCCACTCCCGCTCGGAGGCTCCATCTGCTCAACAGAGCCACCTTTTCTTCTATTTCTTAACAGAATGACATGGATCTCCACCTCACAGTCTGTGGGAAGTCCAGAGTTCCCTGCACTCTTCTGGGAAAGTCAGGGAAGAACCTCACCCTTTGGGAAGTCCACAGTCTAGTCTAGTGTCTGCTGTCACGGGGACCTGGCAGTGACTGTGCTTCCAGGCTCCTGTCGCTCCCAGTGTGCAGCAGCTCATTTCCCTCAGGGCACCCGCCCACAGGATGCCGGGTGCAGGCACTTCTGAAGTTTGAAGGTCATGGAGAGCGGTTGCCTTAGACACATGCCGTATAATTACACCTAAGGCTGAGTATTAGACATCACTATCATCCTCCAAATTTGCACAGTTATCTACTTAAATGTGTCACAATTATCTACTTAAATCCTACTACTACTTAAAAGGGTGCAGAAGCCCATTCATTCATTCAACAAGTGTTTGACACGTTCCAGAAACTGCCCTATGTATTGTGGATGCATTGAAATATAAAGCCCCCTGTAGAGTTATATTTTAATGGAGAGATGGTGAACATACAATAAAGAAAGAGCAAAAAATATCTAGTAAGATATATGGTAGGAAGTGCTATGAAAAACAGTTCCTAGTAAACCAGGTAAGGCTATAGAGAGTTATGGAGAAGGGGTGTTTTTTTTAAAAAGCAGAACTGGGAGACTTAAAAAAATATATATGTGTTTATTGACTTCTTTAGAGAAAGAGAGAGAGAGAGAAAGAGAGAGAGAGAGAGAGAGAGAGAGAGAGAGAGAGAGAGGGTGATCAATTGAACCTGAAACCTGGGCATGTGCCATCACCAGGAATTGAACTGGTGATGTTTTCGTGCATGGTGTGATGGCCAGGGTAAGGGGGGTGATTGTTTGACAAGTGGTGGGGAAACACAACTTCGAGCACAGCAAGTAGAAAAATTAGAAGCGTATAGTCAGGTAAATCTCATTCTGAGATATTAAAAATAATAAAAAGATCATATTACATTTTTGTAGTCTTTAATACATTTTCTCACGTGCCTCTTTTATTATTTATTTTTTTAAATATATGAAGTAATACATATAAAAGATGTTGGCATGGGCCAGATTCTCTATAAATGTTCGCTGAATAATTGAATATACTCTGTGCTCATTATGTTCACAGCCTGGCACGATGCCATTTTGAGGCCTGTTTTTTTTTAAAATTCTGAAGTATAATTAAATAGGGTGATGTTTAAACATTACATAGACTAAAACCCCCCACTTAACCCAGGGTTGTCTCAGGACAACCTCGTTTTACGTGAATGTGAGCTGCTGAGGGAATTCCCCCCCTCCAGCTGCTCATCACAGAAGGGACAGAGCTTGGTTCTTATGTTGTAGCCCTGACTTTCTGCGGGTGAACCACTTCAAAGACAATGTGAGTTAGTAAGAGATACGCTTGATGATATTGAACTCTGAACGTGTCCATACATTTAAGACACCATATACAAGACAAGAATCTTTGCAAAGGAGACTGGAGAGGACTGGGTGGGCATCCATGGGTGTCTCAAATATATCTCTGGACAAAGATCTCTTAGTTTCACTCTACCCTAACATCATTTGCAGTCTGTGAAATGGAACTTGGTACACATTTTCTGGAAGAGAAGGTTCTAGAAGTTGTTCCTGATGGAAAGAGAAGGTAGGTGAAAGATTCAGGAAGTTACCAAGGTCTCTGGCCTTAAATAAGTGACCTGAGATTCTAGACCTTCATAACAGAGATAAAAAACTGTAGATTAACGAAACTGGGGATTCTGGTAACATGAGATGCATTTTTATCTCCCCACCCCACTGAGAAGAGAAAACGGCCTTGACTCAGATGGTGAGAAACAGGCTCAAAGGTGTTAAACAGAACTCTAAAGTTTGAGCTGCAAGAGAAGACATCTCAAACCTCAGCATCCTCTTTGCATCATTTGGTGGGTTGTGTTCTGGCTTCTAAGAAATTCCGAAGGCTTCTGCAGGGGTCTGGAGGGTGGCAAAGAGAAGAACACCTGGTGGGGAATTATATGGTTTATACTTCCTGTAGCACTTTTGGGTTTGCTGATGGCATTGACTAGAATGGCTAACTGGCTTTTCCTAACTTTCCAGGGGAACATGAAACAACTACTTTGTTCTGGGAAGGCAGTGGGAGGGCAATCAGTGCGGGGAGATGGCCGGATGGCTGGGTTCACTTTTAAAAGAAGGTGAATATGGGGTATGTTGTTTCTGCCCTACAGTCAAGCCTATATTGTTATATCTTATGGCTCGCAAGAGAGATAAGGATATAAACTTTTCATTTAAAAATAGCAGGACACTTATTGCAGGACTTATTCTTGCTCCAAGTCAAGCCATGAAGCAGATAAACAATAATAATAGCTGTAACTTATTGACTCCCTTTTTTGTAACAATTATGCAAAACACCCTTCATTTATGTCTACTAATTCTCACAATTCCATAAATCAGGTGTTACTAACTCCATTTGGTAAGTAAAAACAAAAACAAAAACACTGATTTAGGTTCTGAGAGGTTAAGCAACTTTCCTAAGGTCACAGGGTAACAGAGTTACGACAACAAACATTCATTGAGTACCTAAACAGTGGTTCTCAACCTTCTGGCCCTTTAAATACAGTTCCTCATGTTGTGACCCAACCATAAAATTATTTTCGTTGCTACTTCATAACTGTAATGTTGCTACTGTTATGAATCGTAATGTAAATATCTGATCTGCAGGATGGTCTTAGGCGACCCCTGTGAAAGGGTCGTTGGACCGCCAAAGAGGTCGCGACCCAAGAGTTGAGAACCGCTGGTTTAGGGGCTAGTTTGGTGAATAAAACAGATAAGTTCCTTGCTCCCTTTAAATTTATATCCTAGTAGGGGAGGAGGGTGGCAGAGGTGGTGGAGAAAATAAACAAACAAGCGAATAAATAAGTACATTAATGATCAGATAATGATAAACAGTACAGATAATGAAAGTAGGGCGCTAAGATAAAGACTAGAGAACTCATTCGAGGGAAGGCCTTGTCATTTAAAATGACAAAAGCCAGGGATGCAAATATTAAACTAAAGAGTATTGCGGTGAAGGCAACCACTTTCTCTGGGCCGGCTTGCGGTATTTAGGATCAAACAATGCACTACTGTGCGGAGCAAACGGAGGCAAGCTTGCGTTAGGAGAAACTGAGTCTATGGGGAAATGCAGGAGGGGTGGAGGCCGCTGCATTTACGGGCAGCGAGTGCAAAGATGGGCAGTCCCGCCAGATTCAAGGTGCAAGCTGATTGGCTTGCGGATGGGGGCTAACTCCTGGCGGATGCTCATTGGTCAGGAGATAAGTGTCCATCTTCCTCAATTACGCGAAATATGTCTCAGCTGTGAAGTCACGTTCTTACGGGGGGCGCATGCGTGAGACTCCGCAGTTGCGTCGTCGTCGTCGCAGTCGTCCTCGTGTCCATGTTCCACGTGACCACATGCAGCCGGTCCCCAAGTCATGTCGTTTAACTCAGTGTGGTTTCCTCCTACCGCGGGTGAGATGAGGTAGGAACTTGGCTCTGGTTCCTGTCAGCGAGCCTGCGGTGCAGCCGGCCTCCTCACGCGGTGTCGCTGGATGCCGCAGAATGTGCCGAGCATAGGCAGCGAGGACTTCCTGGATGTCCCCCCCCTCACGCCTCCAACTTCCTTCTCGGGGTGGCTCCCGTCTCCCTCCGCGTTGGAAACCACCGGGCAGGAGCGCTGGGCCTGAAGCAGGAACAGGAGGCAGCGCCGCGTGGTACGGACCATGCGAGGCCGCGGCGGCCCACAGACGCCGGACCGGGTAGGGCTCTGCAGCCGGCGGCGAGGGGCCGCGCTTTTCCTGTTCGCAGGAAGGGAGGCCCCAGGGAAGCGCGGTGGAAAGGGCCTCGGAGGGAAGCGGGAACGTTTGGAGGGAGTTTGCCAGTGGAATGAATGTAAGGACCCCGCCGCGGTGTTGGGTGCCTGGGAAAGAGGGCATCACGGATTTAGGCCCGTTTTCTCCTGTTCCCTTCACAGTACCGACTGCGATTCTTCCCTAGACTTCCCACTGAGTGGAATGTGTTGTTCCATTCAGATCCACGTGCACTTTTATTCCGGGGCCCAGGAACCGTGTGTTCGGTTAAGCGGTGGAACAGGAAACCGTGTGGGCGTCTCTGACTCCGGGCACCCAGCCCTGCCCCTCTCTCTCTCTCTCTCTCTCTCTCTCTCTCTCTCTCTCGGATGGCGTGCGCCGACACCAGCACCACAGCCTCAGTCATTTCTCTGCTAAGGGACCTTTGTTCTGTTCCCAACGTTTTGCTGTTTTCAAAAAAAAAAAAAAACAACCATAAAATTATTTTCGGTGCTACTTCATAACTGTCATGTTGCTACTGTGATGAATCGTCATGTAAAATATCTGATCTGCAGGATGGTCTCAGGCGACCCCTGTGAAAGGGTCGTTGGACCGCCAAAGGGGTCGCGACCCACAGGTTGAGAACCGCTGGCTCTGTGTCCGTGTCTGTGCATTTCTGCTGCTCCTTCCCTAGGATGGAAGGGTAGAATCGCACAGGAGAGGCATTCGCTGTATGTTACAACTTTCAGGGGGTCCTGTCGAATTGTTCTTTCCAAAGTTGTGCAGTTGACACGCCCACACACGCCAGAGAGAATGCCTTATCTCTACCCTTGGACGCCCTGTTTATATTATCACTTGTAAGAATTCTCCCAGTACCAGCAGGCAGAAAGTGGCTTCTTGTGTTTTGCATTTAAAAGACATTTCTTTTGAAGTTGAAACTCTTTCATTTTAGTTTTATGCATTGTCATTTGTATTTCTTCTTCAGTGATTCACTTAATATAATTATCTTATAAAAAACAAGCTCTTATCTTTTTAGTACTAGTTTACAGCAGCTCTTTATAGGGTATGAATGTAATTCTTTGTTAATCGTGTTAAAAACATTTCTCCCCATTGTGTCATCTGTCTATTAACTTTTTCCATCTGGAAATGTTGACTTTTTTTAAGCAAATCTATTGTTTCCTTTATAACTTCTTGTCACACTTCGACTTGCCTCACCCTGTTATTACAATTACATCCTTCCCTATTTTCTTCCAATATAAAATTTTCATTGTGCTTCAGCTCCATAATGTATATAAAAATCTTTTATGTGGTACGAGGTAGGTAGTAAACTTAATTTTTTCAAAAACAGATAGCCAGTTGCACCAGCAGCACTGTCTTTGAATCTCTTGTTTATTTGAAAGGGCAGCACTTAGACTAAGCTTCCCTTTAGGCTTGGGTTTCATTCTGAACTCTCTCATCTGTTCCTTTGATCTCTTTCTCTACCCATTGGACTAGTGGCTCTATTTTAATAGCCATGTCTTTAATAACTTTTTTTTCTTCAAAATGTAGTTAATTTTTGTATATTTACTCTTCTTATAGATTTTATAATCAACTTATCTAATACCTCACTGTACCTACTTCCCTGCCAAATCATATTAACTACCTCACATTAACTAGGAAGTCTACCCTTCTAGGAGCACATGGTATGGCTCAGCATTTATTCAGCGTAGCCTTCGTTCTTTCGGGAAAGTTATGGTTTTTTAAATTGAATATATTAGACACATAATGTTGTATACATTTAAAGTGTTCAGTGTGTTCATTTGATACATTTATATTGTAATATGATTGTTACAGTTTCCTTCACACATGCTTTGTGCATTCCTTAACTTTTTTTCTGTGTATTTTATAGTTTTATATCTGACTACTGTATTAAAACCTCTTAGCTTTACTAAATGTGCTACACTTAAGACAAGTGAATATTTTTTCCTCGTATTCTTTGATGCTTCCATCTCCTTTACCCCAAATCACCCAATATTGCTTTCTGAAAAGGTCTTGCTCTCTGGTTGCTGGTTGTTATCCACAAATATGTGATAAAACATTTGCTGTGGACCTAACTTCCGATACTTGCCATGAAAATACAAAATCCATTAGGTCTGTGTCCCAGAACAAACACCTGGCACAGACCTGAGCCTAATCCACAGCTGGGAGCAGAGCTGCCCGGCCAAGTCCAGCATAGAGCAGCTGAACTAGTCACCCTGCAGAGTCACCAGCATGAACATCAGTGCTTTTTACTGTGGAATGTCTAGTGGTTTGCTGTGTGGCATTAGGATGGAAACAAAAAACATGAGTGACACCCCCTCGAAGATACCTAGTAGGGATTTGAGTATGCAAGTTGCAAAATGAGGTGAGATCCCAAATAAGAGAAGGACCTTAGGCAATATTGGCATAGTGACCCTTTGTCTTTTGGGCATTTTGGGGCATGTGCGGTTCTGAGTATTGAAGGTATTTTTTTTTTGTTCTGTGATGGTATTACTTTAAAATAAAAATGAGGATAAGTGTTACTGTAAGAATTCTCTGTACTCCTTTTGAACTGTAATATGCCCATGGACTCTGGATTATGTAGAGACGATAAATACTAATCTGTGTTTTTCTTCCTGAATAAGGCCCTTTCTCTCCCAGGATACGTCTTGGCATTTTGACTCTGCCTCCACAGCAGAACATGTCTTTCAGACTTCAGGGTGGATTTCCATTAGACACTATTCTGTATGTCAATCTTACACAGTCTTGTATCCTAACTCCCCAAGTACAAAGGTGTATTTATGTTTGTTAATTTATTTTTTGCAGTATTCACCTATCTTTCAAATGTCACAGTTCCTGTTAACTGCCAGATCACTGTGGTGGCATCATTGACCACAAAAATGCTTTCATTGTGATGGGGCCTGGAACCTCTGCTCTGAGTCTCGCTGGAGACCGATGCACAGTTGCCTTCAAACCGAACCTCACGAAGTGGGTTGTCGAGGCTCTTTCTCCCAGCCAACCTTCATAGCAGCTTTCTGTTCTCATGAGGAACAAGCCAGTGTAAATTTCTTTATTCAGAAAAGATAGATAGATGAGAGTGTCATTTCCTTTGCTGATTTGATACTCATCTACCTAGGTCAGACTTTTAACACAAATGGGGGAAAGTTCGGATGGAGAGTGAGAGTCACGGGGGAAGATGATATATTCCATGTTAGAAGCATCGGATTTCAGTATCTAGTGAGAGAAGCTAGTTTTGGAATGCATGTTAGGGCTAGCGTTACAGATTTGAGCGTGACCTGAATGTTTGAAACTTGGAGATGTGATGGGGAAGCAGGTGGGCAGACAAGAGCAAGGGGCTAAGGATTCTACCCAACTTGGCTGATGAAGGAGGAAGTACAACTAGTGAAAGAGAAAGGCGAGCGCGCGCAGTAGGGAAATTGTGACAGTGTAGTCTCTTGCATGACAAGGTAGGTGGAATTCTAAGAAGATGGTGCGGTTATGAGTGTGTAGAGCTAAAGAGAGACCAGGAGTAGGAAGGCTGAGACAAAGCCATCTGATTTGGTGACCGAAAGCCACTGGCGACATTTGAGAAGTTGGTTTCAGAGGAGGTGTTTGAACTGGAATGAGTGCCTGCCATTGGGACTGATTCAGTGGTGAGAAAATGGGGGAGGGAAAGACAGCAGGAAACAGAGAAGAAAAAGACCATCAGGATGAAAGAGTTGCCATATGTGGGTGAAACTGACTTTACAGGTCTGGTCCTGGGATGCCTTGGATTTTGTAATACTGATCAGCTTTTTAAAAATATGCAGTTTGCTATGATTTCTTTTCTCATTCTATGGAAATGTTCACTTTTGTACCTAATTTTATATTTGTAATTTTTTTCCTAAAAGAAGCTATCCAAGTTGTATAAGGTTTTAGTTGCTCAAATCTGGATCCTCCCCAGCAGGGATCTGTGTTCATGTAACACGTTCATCAATAGGGAAACATTCTCTCCTGTCTCCTCAGGTCCTAGAACAGTTTTGGTAGAGGAGTTCTGACTTCCAGGGAACGTGCTAGCATGGTGGTCTGGAACAAGCACATGTAGCCAAAGTTACCCTGAATGTGGGAAGGGACTTCCTTTAGGCTCCTCTCAGTGTTGGCCTTTTTCCTTTTCCTTTAACCTCCCGTTAGCACAAATTGCTTGACCAGGTTAGCTGCTATTACAGTTGACCTGGAATACCACGTGTCTGAACTGAGCGGGTCCACTTATATGCTAACATGAAGCAAACATATTGACTACACTCGGCTACTGTAAAGTTATCATATTGCTGCTGCTTCACTGTCAATGCATGAATCATTAGACCATTATATTCTTTTTCACACTATCTTTTCATTTTTGATGTCTAGTGTTAGTAATAAGTACAACATCTACAATGTTTTGTATTTAACAGACAGCATAAACTGATGGTATTAATAAATACAGTATAGTATGGCGTATTAATAAATACAGTACAGTATAGTAAATGTCTTTTCCTTATAATTTTCTTAATATGTTTTCCTCTTTTCTGGCTTACTCCATTGATTGTATAAATACAATAGGGAATATATATAACAAAATATGTGTTAATTGACTATGTTATAGGTAAGGCTTCTGGTCAACAGCAGACTAGTTTTGGGGGAATGAAAAGTTATCTACAGACTTTTGTGCAGGGGTCAGCGCCCCCGACACCCACATTGTTCAAGCGTTGACTATACTTTGGATGGTACCTTAATAGGTAGGATTGGATGACTCTTGGGTTCATTTCAACTTGGGGTTCTATATTTATGTCAGAGAGCATGAGTTTAAGTGCAAGTGAGGGATGGAAGATTTAATTAGTGTCTGTGATCAGGTAGGTAGGAGAGGGGGTGTCAGGGAGAGATTAGTGAGCAGCTCTGAGGGAGAATAAGGAGGGGATAGCATAGGAGGTTTTGCTCAGATGAGAGGTCTGGAGTGGGGTCGCTGGTTCTTCTAGGGTTTGCCAAGAACACAGGTCTAGACTGATGGGTCAAGGGAAGAGCTTGAGGTGAAGGTGCATCAGGGGTGAGAGTGGCTACCTCTGAGGTGCCTCCAGAGTGGCTGCTCACAGGAAGCGCTCCTTTGATCACTGACTCATCCTGTGACTGTGACAGGCACTTCCTCTGCTTCTGTTTCCCCTCCTGTGAGATGACAAGGAGCACAGAGGTCTGTGGGGAGGAAAAACTAAACAAAAATACCAAAAGCATTGGTGCTGGATAAATTCTTATCTGGTTTCTATGGTAACAATCCTGGGCTAAAGTTAAAAACAAACAAACACCCACAACTGTATAAAGTAAGTAAAATACTTGTCCACTCACTAGTAAAATTTCAAATTGAGATTTTTTCTTGCAGGGGACTGTCACTAAAAGAGAGAACTTCCATCCAGGAAACTTCAGTCTCAGGGTCTCTAGTTTGTCATTGAATTGAGTAGGTGAATATGGTCCCTATTTTTTGCTGTAAGGAAAAAAATGGCAGACCAATGTTAGCTCTTTGATTAAAAAATAACATATACTTAGTACCTAACCCATGCCAACGAGCCAGTATTATGAGAGGTAGTAAGGCTACAGTGATGGAAAGGGTAGGCTTGCCTAAAATAAATGTGGGAAGAAATACAGCTAATTGCAACGGCATGAGAGAGGCTCGATTTCACAGGTATGTGCCAGGGATCAGATGAAGAGGCCATGAACACAAGGGACAGATGTCAAGAGTTCCACAAAGGAGCTGACATGTGACCTGGGCCCCGGAAGTGGTCAGCAAGTGGAGAAGGTGCTCAGGTAGCAAAATGAAGGCTGGTGGGAGGACATGAGAGGGGAACTTTTCCACTTTGGCATTCAGTCTAGAGCTGGGGTGGGCAAACTTTTGACTCAAGGGCCACAATGGGTTCTTAAACTGGACCGGAGGGCCGGAACAAAAGCATGGATGGAGTGGTTGTGTGAACTAATATAAATTCAAAGTAAACATCATTACATAAAAGGGTACGATCTTTTTTTTTTTTTTTTAGTTTTATTCATTTCAAACGGGCCGGATTCGGCCCGCGGGCCCGAACTAGAGTCAGACCATTAGAATGACAATTCTTTAGAAGCTGACACCATGCTTGATTCATCTTCATGTGTCCCGGGGACCTTTCCTAGATCTTTCCTCCAGTGCTGCCCCAACAAACACGTTTAATCTACTCCCCTGTCTAAAAGGATTCAGTAGCTTTCCATTGATTATGAAATAAAATCCAGCCCTTTTTCTGAACTTTGAAACCCTGTGTGATTGGCATCTATCTTCAACTGCTCTTGCTTCTCTGACTTGACTGTCACTGATCATTTCTTTGGCTATTTCTCAATCTCCAGGTTGCCATGCCAACGTTCTGTCCTCCAAGAGGCCTGGTTTGACCAGCTTCTCTCAGTAGGTTCCTATACATCATTCTAGTTTTCTCTATTATTGTTTCCTATTATTAAAACACTTGTTGATAAATAAAATGTTGATTGAAGTAATAATCATCATAATAAAAGCTAACATTTATTGAGTGCTGAGTGGCATTATGCTTCTTTCTTTAAAAAGTTTTTTAAATTTTAATTTTTTCCCTTTTTTTTTGTGGTGAGAACACTTAAGATCCACTCCCTTAGCTAATTCCAAGTGTATCATAAATCATTAACTATAGTTACTGTGCTTTACGTTAGATCTCTAGACATTTTTAATCTTATAGCTGAAAGTTTGTATGCACTATGCTTATGTCTTTAGAAACATGACCTCATTTAGTTCTTATAATAAACTTAAGAGGTAAGTACTGTTACTACTCCTATTTTGCAGAAAAGGAAACTGAATCTTAAGTGCCAAGCAAATTGGCCCAGGAAAAAGAAAGCTTAATATTTTTCAATACTGCCTTTTGAATGTATATGATTACATATAGTGTTAGCGAATGATTATCATATATCTATTTCACATCAGCCTTGTGTTCTGTAGAACTTCTCTCCGTGTGGGAGGAGGGGGCAGAAGTCACCTAGGGGATCCCTGCTCTACTGATTTCTGCCTGAGAAGACACCTGCTTCAGCTGATGGGCCAAAAACCAACTGAACAGCAGGAGCTTTTTCTTTTGATCTGTCCCAGTCTGTTTTATTTCTCCATCTCACGTTTGCTGAGTATTGATTTCCACTGCAGATAAAAGGTGTCAGTGTGCCACTCTTTCTGTTTGCCAGCTTTTACTTTTTGTTTACTAAGGCAACCCCATGGGGGTGGGATCTTACTCATTGTTCCAAGTGGTGCATAATCAGACAGCTTGAGAAAGTTTGCAGAGTACTCCTTGCATGAAATTATTGTGTCTCAGAGGACTCTTCCGGTGCAAAATGTGATGGGAGGGTAGCTTTGCAGACTGAACCATCTTCTCTTTATGAGGGGGGCGGGGTGAGGTGTGGGGGAGAAGAAAGGAGAAAAATTGCTTTTTTCTTTTCTGCTAACCTAGGCATTTGTCTTTGAGATAGGTGAAGAATGCCTGAGACAGTATTCTAGCTTTGAAGTCTAAACCCAACCCTTTCCCCACACTCATTGATTCTGGGTGGACCCAGCAGATGGAACTGGCCGATTGGGGTAACTTCATCCTTTATTCTTTCTTTTTGTATGTCCCTCCTAAAACTTCAATCTCAATAGTAGAGGCTGCATTTTCTTAATAGACATGCTCCATTCTGTAGTCAAGAGTATTAGAGTACTTTTTAGGTTAAAGCAGCAATTTTCAACATTTTTCATCTCATGGCACACACAAACTACTGAAATTCTGTGCACACCATTTTTTTTGCCTGATGAAAAATAAGTATAATTTTGATTGATTTATAAGAAATAACAGTAATTACCAACCCTTTTGCTCTGAATGACTTTTTAAAACATCAGTTGCCTATACTTGTATAGAAAGATTTCTGGTACCAAGAATTAACCAATCAGATGCAACCTTATTATGTGATATAACCAATGAGATGCAACTCAATTATATGACGTATATATTTATGGTTCAAGACAGGGTTTTCAAATCATAGGACTATTGTTGTGTTGGCCATTGTCATTTTTTTTATTTGACAATTTAAAGGAAAAGAGGTCAGTACCCCTGACTAAATAGTCAGGTATTGCATGTTTTAAAAATTCTTGCAGCGCACCAGTGGAAAATCGCTGGGCTAAAGAATGAAGTGAAATGATCAGAAAAAGGCAAACCCATTTCATTTAGAAGAAGGCTATCCTTTTTCTACACTTGTGACCCAAGCCCTCAGGATTGATATGTATGATAAAAGAAAATTGTTTTATATTACTGAAAAATTAAATTCAATCTGAAAGAGGTTGACAACTTTTAACAGAGAAACTGGTTTACATACATCATTTTAACTTCAATAGCCAGAGTGTCCTTTAAAAACCATAAATTAGATCATATCATTCCCTGTATTAAACCCTTTAATATCTTTCTGTTCCTCTAAAGATAAAATCCAAACTCTTGACCATGGCCTTCCTGATCCATGTGGTCTGGCCCCTACCTACCTCCTTGACCTCATCTCATGCTAGCTTCCCCATCAATATGCAAGGTCAATTTTGAAATTAAGCCTCAGCCTCAGAATTTTGGTTCTTTTGCCTCCCCCCCCCCTTCTTCTCCTTCACCTTTTTCTTTTTTTTCCGTTGACTACTACTCCATAGGCAGAAAACCATTCCTAACCTTTGCATCCATAAGTGGAGCCCTTGGGTGGGTTGTGGTAGGTTTTTCTCCCAAAATGTCAGGAAACTTTGTGCAGAGTGGCTCAGTCATTTAAGCACCTGTTGGGAAACCAATGGGTAAAATATGCCTAGGTCTTCAGAAGGTTAAGGGCAGGACTGAGGTTATACTGACCGCTCAGTTCTCCTTATTCATTACCAGGAATTCAGTAAGAAAAGTCATTACTTCCTCACACTAGTGGCAAGTTAGGCCCAAGTCAACATTTAGTGGGTGGAGCCAATGGGTACTTCATTCAGAGTCCAGTCTCAAGAGTCCTGTTCCTAATATAAAGTGATCCACATGGGTTCACACTAATCTCTCAGCCAGTTTATTGATTTTCATGAAAACCTTGGGAAGTCTCTTAAGCAGTTCCATTAGGTGAGTGAACCTGGATTGTGGGGGCGATGGGAAAGGGTATGTGACAATTACATTGATTTAAAAAATCAGATGCTGGTTTCATGAATATGTCCTTAAAAGGCAAAGCCCTTCTGCAGTTCATGAGTGTTTGCATAACTGCTAATTGAAGTTTGGGAGAACTGAATCATCAAATTGTCTTGGGGGCAGAATGTTTCTATTAAGATGGGTAGAATCTTTCTATGGTAGCCATGGCCTGCCTGGGCCCCCATAACAACTTGTAACATCTGGTACAGATGGCCCTTCTTTTCTAGCAGTTGATTAGGGGTTATAATGCTCATGAACACTGATGATTCAGGATGCTGGGGGAAGTGAAGACCCTACCAAAGATCTTCCTTTTTCCCGGATAGGAGAGAACTTGGAAAATATCAGGATGGAAGAACTTGTTCTTCAAAGCCATTAAAAAAAATCTCTTCAAAATTCTCTCCCTTCCTTGCCCAGCTGGTATGGCTCAGTGGTTGAGCACTGACCTTTGAACCAAGAGGTCACTGGTTTGATTTCCTGGTCAGGGCACGTGCTTGGGTTGTAGGCTCGGTCCCCTGTAAGGGGTGTGTAGGAGGCAGCTGATTGATGATGTTTCTATCTCTAAAAATTATTAAAAACCTATTTTAAAAATTCTCTCCTTACTTCAAAAAATTTTTTATGAAAAAATAATAATAAAAAACCCCTGTAGCATGGATAGCTAAAGGACATCTCTGCAGACATGCCCATTCCTTTGCTCATTATCTTTTATAAAGAAACCCACTAAGTTAGTTTCTTAGTAGAACAGCTAAAGCAGTGAAACAGGAACTATTTTAAGGAAAAAGAATACAATTTTACACCCAAATTTGGATGATATTATAAAATCAGATAATACATTTACCTCTGATCTTCTTGTCACCCTTAGCAAAACAATGACAATAACAACTAAAAACAAAGAGACATAGTTCTTATTATTTGATAAAGGGAAACATAAAAATCCATTTGGAGTATGTTTTTTGACATTAAATTTCTAAGAGAAATTAACTTAGTGGATTTCTTTATAAAAGATAATGAACAAAGGAACAGGCATATCTGCAGAGATGTCCTATAGGTAAATGTCTCTTATATGCATGACCCTTCAAAATCCAAGGGCACAATATTAAATTGTGCTCATTGAAGGAATTTGTATGAGATGTCTGTTAACATGTTTTGTTTAAAGATTATTTGACACAAAATTAGAGTATTGCGAGTTTATTGCTGTAGTTCTTAACTTCCTTATATTATAGGTCTCTTTTTAAAATAGTATTTTACATGCATGAAACTAAGTACATAGGACTATAAGGAAATCAATTATATTGGTGCATAGATATCAATATACATGAAAATTATGATATATTAATATGTTAACACATTAAACAACAAGATATATATCTGCTGGTCTACAAACTACCATAGTTTAAATAGTGATGAATATAAATAAACACTATCCTATCTAATAAAAGAGAAACATGGTAATTGGCGTACGACCGCTACCCTTCCCATTGGCTAATCAGGGTGATATGCAAATTAACTGCCAGCCAAGATGGCGGTTGGCAGCCAGGCAGCTTGAAACTACCATGAGGCTTGCTTGCATCAGTGACGGAGGACTCCAACATTCCCCGCCTGCCGCAGGCCTCTGAGCTGCAACTCTAAGCAACTATGTAACAAATACTGCTGGACTTCAGCCAGCAGGATCGCAACATTTTAAGCAAAGGCCAGAAACTCACTTTCAGCAGTGGAGGCCTAAGAGCTGCAGCCTCAGAGCTAAAGCTGGCCCAGAATAAAAAAGAAAAAAGAAAAAAAGGAGCAGTTGGGAGCTTCCATCCCCCGCCAGCCTGAAAACAGCCCTCAGCCCCACACCCAGACTGGCCAGGCACCCCAGTGGGGACCCCCACCCTGACCCAGGACACCCTTCAGGGCAAACCAGCCGGCACCCACCCATGCACCAGGCCTCTACCCTATATAGTAAAAGGGTAATATGCCTCCCGGCACCGAGATCAGCGTGACAGGGGGCAGTGCCCAACCCCCTGATCGCCCTGCGGCTCTGTGTATGACAGGGGGCGGGGCCACAACCTCCCTATCCACCCGGCTCTGTTCTTGACAGGGGAAGGCGCCCCAACCCCTTGATCAGCCCTGCCTGTGCCTGATAGTGGGGAGCTTACCAAACCCCTGATCGCCCTGTGGCTCTGTGTGTGGCAGGGTGCGGCACCCCAACCCCCTGATTGGCCCTGCTCTGTGTGTGACAGGGTGCAGCGCCCCCCCATGGGCCCTGTTCTGTGTGTGACGGGGTAGAGCCATAACCTCCCCATGGGCCCTGCCCTGAGTGTGAGAGTGGCGGCTCCCCAACCCCCTGATCGGCCCTGCTCTGTGGGTGATAGAGGGTGGCACCCCAACTCCCTGATGGGCCCTGCTCTGTGTGTGACAGGGTGCAGCACCCCAAACCCCTGATGGGTCCCGCTCTGTGCGTGACAGGGTACAGAGCCCCAATCCCCCTGATGGGTCCCGCTCTATGAGTGACAGGGGGTGGCGCCGCAAGCTCCCCATCAACCCTGCCTTGAATGCGACAGGGGATGGTGCCCCAACCCTCAACCCCATGGTTGCAGCATTGGTCATTGGATGAAAGTACACCTTTTCATGTCCACCTTCCAAAAAAGCAGAGTCCAGAACAAACTTCACATCTCCATCATCACAGAAGAGTGCCAAGGGTGTGGCACACGCCCGAGTGCACAAATTTTTGTGCACCGGGCCTCTAGTTTAAATATATTTGTACAACTGTAATGTGATAAGTGTATGATTTCTATTAACAGATACTGCTAATATTGCCATGGTGTATTTTCTACATTCATAAAAGAAGAATATGTTAAATATCAGTTTTAAATTAATGAAAAGCAAGATACCTCACCCCAAATCCAAGTTTAAAGACCTCTTGTATACTATACATTGGCCCTTAGGAATCTCAGGACTTCAGGTTAATGACCAGTGACTTAGAGGAATAGGTAAACTAACCCGTCTTCATTTGTTTTTGTCAGGCGCTTGATAAAAAGTCAAACTAAGATTAATCAAGTGCTTCAGTAAAGATTGTGTGTGTGTGTGTGTGTGTAGAGAGAGGGGCGCGGGGAGGAGGGAGAAAGGAGATCCATCAGCTTTAGATAACAAGAAACAAAGTTGATGTTATAGTAGAAAAACATTTTTCAGTCTTCTATTTGATTTTCTTGGATTTTCAATTATTCCTTGAACAGCTCGGTAACAACAATGAAAGCTGTTTTATTTAATTTTTATCTCATTCCCTGTTAAGAGATAAAACATAGTGGTTGATATTAGAATATATGGAAGAATGAACAAATTTATTTTTGATATTCTTTTTCTCTAGCTTCAGTTCTTCCAGTAAATCTTTCTCTAAGCAACACATGAAGTTAATTAGACTGAATTTCCTTTCCTTTTACTTCTCCATTCGATTCCTTGGAGAGGTTCTAAAGCTTTAGCAATGGGAAAAGGAAGGAGAAGTCATGGCTCTATATGATGAGAAAGTGGTACCATCCATACCCAACTCATGGAAAATTCTTGAATTTAAGGACACCAACAAATGACAGTCTGGTGCTCAGGAACTCAAGATGAGCCCTGGCCAGTTTGGCTATGTGGATAGACCAGTGGTCGGCAAACAAAATACTGACTTCTGCGCATGGGCCACGAAGTTTCAATCGCACTGTATGTGTGCACCCGCACGTGGTATTTTGAAGAGCCACACTCAAGGGGCCAAAGAGCTGCATGTGGCTTGCGAGCCGCAGTTTGCCGACCACTGGGATAGACCATTGGCCTGAAGACTGAAGGGTCCCAGGTTTGATTCTGATCAAGGTCACGTGCCCGGGTTGTGGGCTCAATCCCCCCAGTCAGGGGGCATGCAGGAGACAGCAGATCAGTGATTCTCTCTTATCATTGATGTTTCTCTCTTCTCTCCCTCTCTCTTCCTCTCTGAAATCAATAAAAATATATTTTAAAAAAGTCAAGATGAGTGAGGCCTTTTCTTTTGCTATCCCCCTTTTCCTTTTCCATGATTCACAGCTAAAAATGCAAAGACAAGGGAAGGAAACAGTGGAAAAAGGGGAAAGAAAAAGGGTGGTGAGAAGGACAAGTAATAGTGAAAGGAAGAATGCGGGGAGAAGGAAAAGGAAAGCAATCCCTATCTGTGCTGAAAATTCAGTACCATTGCATGATTGACTTGGATCATGTGGGGATGTTTGGTGTATCTGTGGGGTGATGGGGTTTCTAGAATGGGTTAGCACAGTGTAGGCCAAGGACCACCAATGATATTTGTTTCAAATGCAGTTTTCTGGGTTCTTTCTCAACCTACTCAATCAGAAATCCTTGTGGGTCCCAGGATTGTGCATTTTTTATTAGCTTTCCATGTAGTTCCAGTGCCTTTCAAGGTTTGAGAGCCACTGATTTTAATGAGAGAGAAAAACTTGGTTGACACTTGCTAAGGCAAAGTAATCTAATTCCACTCCCTACTTCCCTCTCCTCCTAATTAGGCAGGAAAGAAATCTGTTGCTTCATTCACAAATACCCACACTGCACTGAAATTCAGGGAATTTCGGCATTTGGTAATCTGATTTATAGAAATTTGCCAAAACTGATGCAAGGAAGCAAAGCGTGGTGAAAAAAGCGTTGGTTTAGGTTCAGTTCCTTGCTCTTTAATATATCAGAGTTGTGACCTTAGGCATGTCACTTTATCTTCTGGATCTTCATCTCTTTAAATGGAAAAATAAGGGTCTGAACTAAGTGACTTCAAGGCTGCTCATTAACACCATGAGCCTAAGAAGGTATCCACTCCCTGTTCTTTTACTGAAGTCCATATCCACGATACTCCCCTTTCATGGCTCATTTAGAGGCTTACAGGCTCAGCAGCAGTGACCTTCCCTGATGGCTCCTCCATGTACCTCTTGGGAAACATCTGAGCAGAAGGTCTAGATCTAGAACATAAATCAGGTACTACTTCAGCAGGGTAGGGCTCTGGAGAGAAGTAGGGTCAGAACAGTCCTGAAGATCATCCGGTAGACACAGTCTCCTTCCAGTGTTTGTCACAAAAGTTATTGTTGAAGTCAGTGGACTTGCCTGCAGTTCAACAGTTGAACTTCTTAATATACTGTAATAAGTGGTCTTCATAGAGTCTATGTGAGGATTAAGTTACTGATTTGTAGACTTTTGGAGTTACCCCCAAGAGCCATACCTAATCTCCCAAAAGGCGTTATTTTTCTCCCTCTTGGCACCATTTAGAGCTTTATCTTTCATCTTCCTCCACTCCCGCCTCTGTGGGGTTTCCTATCCTCGCCCCCTCCTCTCCCTCCTTGTCACCCGCTCTCATGTGGTGGAAAAAATGCAAAGACTCACCTTGTTTTGCCATTTTCCGGGGAGACCTATTCTAAAGTACAAACAGAAAACCAAGTATCATGACTGAAAAAAATAGTTGAAATTATTTTGAATAGTCAATAGGGAAACCATGTAGCTAAACCCACATCAAAAGCCCAGCTATTGGGGTATACCTTTCAGATTCCATTAGTGTGGGGGCCAAGTGCAGGGAGGCAACCATTGGAGATGAGGACGTTTTTGAAGAGCGACAGAAAAGGTCAGAGTGATAGAAAAAAAAAGTAGACTGAATAACAAGTTTCAGAGAGTGAGACAGAATATATCATCACAGGGCCTAAAGAGTTTAGTTTCCAGGAGAAACAGGTGACTTTGTATGGCCATCTTACTTTGCAAAGAGATAGATAATTTTGGACAGTCTTTCTGGTGGATCTAACTGGAAAGTATTTTGAACCGTTTCCCCATTCCCTCTCCTCCCTCCATGGGACTTTCTTTTCTTTTTTAGGTGATTAAATCCTGCAGCTCCAGCTTAGAAACGGAAAGAGGTGAATTTATGTTTGGAAAGTGGCAAATGAGCAATTTGAACATAGTTGGGGGTGGGATATTTGGGAAGTTTTTTCCTTTCCCAGGTGGAATCTGTGCAGAGACAGAGAAATTCCAAAATGGCACCAGGTAGGTCTTTCGATGATGCTGTGGGTTTGCTCATGATCAGCCTCTCACCTTCTTGGCAAGTGTGCTGTGAGCAGTATGTTTACAAGGCCACATTGGCACAATGTTTGCTTTGGCACTGCTTTGCCTGCAGTTTCAGGGACTGGACACATTTTTCTGTGATGTCATCAGAGATCGAGAAATGATTGTGTCTAGGCCTAGGAAACTATAGAATGTCCATAGTAAAGGTACATGTGTGATCAATTTCTGGGTCTGGGAGTCATTCTAATATCTCAGCTCTAAAATCAAATAGAACATCTTATTTGCTTCTGTGAGTTCATATCCTCAATCTAGTAACGTATTAGTCCCCTGAGTGTGATTAGATGTTGTTATTGAAAGGAGGCTCCATTGGGAGTGAGAGGGTTAAGGACTAAGCAGCAGCTCTAGATAAAGCCATTTAGCCTGAGTCATGAACCATGTCCTTTGGGATGCTGGCTTGGGAAGGCTGTGATTAATAGCTAAGGTCTAGAGGGGCAGAGAGCTCTGGGTCAAATCTTACTCATTCAACTGATAGGGCTTGAGCAATTTTATAGGTCCCCACTTTCTTATCCTTAAAACAGGGATAATGCTTGTACTAACATGTATCAGTTAAGATACCTTTGCTTGTGAAGAACAGAAAACTCAAGCTAGCTTAAGGGGAATATATTGGTTTATGTACCTGTGAAGGCTTGAAGGAGGTGTAGTTCTAGGTGTGGTTTGATTCACTCAAATGTCAGGCCTCCAGTTTCATTTCTCTGTGATATGTTTGCTGAATCCTCCTTCTGGGGCTGGGGCCTTCTTACCTCAGGGTAGCAACAGTGCTGTGACAATTTCAGATCTTACATTCTCATATCCCACTATCTCTCTGGGTAGTTCCTGTGGAAGAAAGAAGAATTTTCTTTCCCAAAAGCCCTCAGCAGGTGTCTCCTGTCTCAAAGACCTGCATGAGCTCATGAATATACCCTGACCAATCTCTGAGCCAAAGGGCTGGGAAATAGAGTTAAGGCCACCTGCTAGAGCTGAGGGTGGGATCAAACCCACATCAACCACCACCCAAAGGGCATAGGGGAGGCAGGTACCCAAAAGAAAATATGCATGTTGTTCCAGGAGAAAGGGAGAAGATGACCCCAAGAGGCAACCAAGAATAGCACCCTCATTGGGCGCTGGGAAAGGTCTCAGCAGAGTGTCTGACCTTTGGAAAGACTAGGTTATTATAAGCAAAGATCATGTTGGTGTCATCCTGGTGTCATCCCGGAGTCATGGTTTCTGCCTAGAGATGCCACCTCACCTTTTCTTCTTCTATCTTCTGTGATGCCTGCTTCTTTTATGTACCAAGTATGGAGAACTGAATTCCATCCAGTCTCCACACTGTGTCTGACTTGCTGCGTGGTGTTGGCCATGTTGCTCACTTTCCGTCAAAAGAGAAGTTTCGATGAAATATGAGCTCAAGCCCTAACCGGTTTGGCTCAGTAGAGCGTCGGCCTGCGGACTCAAGGGTCCTAGGTTCGATTCCGGTCAAGGGCATGTACCTTGGTTGCGGGCACATACCCATTAGGGAATGTGCAGGAGGCAGCTGATTGATGTTTCTCTCTCATCAATGTTTCTAACTCTCTATCCCTCTCCCTTCCTCTCTGTAAAAAATCAATAAAATATATATATATACAAAAGAAAAGAAATAAGAGCTCAAGCATTTTTCCAGAAATAAAGGGGCCTCTTTTCCTGTGGTTCCCAGGAAACTTTACATAAAATGAGTCATGAATCAGGGTCTTTGTCTAGAGGGTTCAGGGTTTAATTTAAAGACAAAAGGCTTTGAAATCAGACAGATCTGGACTTGAATTCCAGAATGTCAACCTCTGAGCTTCAGCCTCCTCTGCTATACAAGGGAAAGGGTGGTAAATAATCCTCAGTTCCCAGGCTTGACTCACATGGATGCGACAGAGTTGGAATGAGGCACAGTTAAAATGTATACAGTGATAGAACAAATAGAATGGTGACTTGTATTTAGAAATGTATGCTTCTATTTTATCTGCTCTCATTTTAAATGTCTTATCATTTGTTTGATGATTACATATACTTTCCCCTCAGGGATATTGAGACATGAAATTGAGGGCCTGGAAAGTTATATCAGAATAATATGTGTGGGTGTATCATTATGTGAGATCCCCTACCAGACTGATGCTTATCTCATCTAGGGCTGTTATGAAGAATAAGTAAATATTCAACTAATATTGGTTGTATCCATTCCTTCTATTTCTCTTCATTTTTTGTCTTGGCATACACTTTTTAAACATTGGTACTCCCTAGTGGCAATTGTAGGTATTACTTAAGCTTCAGAGTATAGTCTTTTTTTTTTTTTTTTAAACCACTTTATTGAGTTATTGAGGTATACTTATTGGAGATACATGTATATCTATGAGATAATTACCACAGTCAGTATCACAAACATTCCATCAATTCCATAGGTTTCCTGCCCCTGTTGGCAAATTGATAAATGTTCAGTGCAGTATTGTCAGCCATGGGCACTGTGCTGTGAAGTGTACCTCTAGGACTCATCCATCTTGCATAAGTGAAACTTTGCACTCTTTGACTACTACTTCCCCATTTCTCCCTCCCTCCAGCCCTTGGCAACCACCATTCTACTTTCTGCTTCTATTTTAAATTGCTTACGTAAGTGGGATTGTGTAGTATTTGTTTTTCTGTGTCTTATTTGCTTATTTCACTTAGCAAAATGTCCTCTGGTTTCATCCACTTTTTCACAAATGGCAGGATTTCTTTCATCTTTAAGGGCAGATAATATTCCATTGTATGTAAATGCACAATTTAAAATTCATTCATTCTGCCATAGATATTTAGATTGCTTCCATGTCTTGGCTATTATGAATAACTAGAGGCCTGATGCATGAAATTCATGCAAGAGTAGGCTCTTCCTTCCCCCGGCTGATGGCATGGGCTTCTGTCCGGCTCCCGGGACCCAGGCTTCCCTTGGAGCTGCAGCTTTGTCTGGTCTAATTAGCATATTATGCTTTTATTATTATAGATGCTGTAGTGAACATGGGAATGCAGATACCTCTTTGAGATCCTGAAGTGAAATACTTGGTAATTAACTTATCCAGGGAGGTAAAAGATTTGTTCAAGACAATAGAGTGGGGAAGGCTTGAGATGGGGTGGGGCTGTGTGTATGCCTATAAAGTTAGATAACAAACTTAACTGGTTTCCTTGGATGATGAACTTAGAACAGGTAGGGATATAGGTAGACTAAAAGGGTATTGGAAATAGAAGGGACACATTTAAAAAATATTTACAGTATATAATTTTCATGTGTTGAAATTATGAGTGGCTTTAACTGTATTGTGTATTTTTTAATTATAAAAAGGTTATGAAACTTCCCTTCATCTCCATTTTGTTCGATAAGTTTCAAATCAGAGTCCTCGGTACTCTCGATGTAACAGCAGAAATTTGGGGGAAGTGATTCATTTTTTTAACCCTCTCTTTATTACAGCTCTCCTTTCTCAGGCTCTGGCGTAAGTGGGGGCCTGTCATCTGCCAAGGAGATACCCAGTTCTGTCTGTCCAATCCTGCCCTTGGATCAGGTGCAGGCACATGGACTCATTCTGGTGTTAGATAACTTACCTTGAATTTGAGATTACTTGGTAGATTCTACAGATCTATTCAGATAGAACTGACTTTCAGGATGAATACAACTGAGGCCATTAATCTGTGACCTCAGTATGTAGTAATTATGACCCCCATCATATGTATGAAGCAGCTCAGAGAAATTAAATAGGATGCTAAAATTGATGAGGGCATTTAAAAATATTTTGGGGCACATGAGTTTAATTACCTGCTAGACCATCAGATAAAATATGTCACATGGATGAAACCAGAGTTAAAGTGAAACAAGACTGGTCGTATAAAATCATATTTGTCATCATTTTAGTGTTTAAGTTCTGGGTGATTTTTCTCTGATTTATAATTATGGTAATGAATAGGGGAAGTTGTTAAGTTTTTTTGGTGATTTGACTTTAAAACCAAAAATTAAGACTAATAACCTCTTAAGTGCCTTAATCAATTTAATTGAAGCGATTTTGAGATTTCAATGTGAATTGTTAAAATTTGCAACTGCTTTTTGGCTTGACTTGATTTCTGAAGTTCTGTGAGACATTTTCCTTTTCTAGGCTTCAGTTTTCTCAACTGGAAACTGGAGGGTTTGGACCAGCTATTCACCCTGGTCTGCTTGATTCTCTGTGGTTTTTGGAGGGTTCTTCTTAGTTCAGCTCATTTGCCCTGTTAACTAAATTTGTTTCTGGAACTCCTCTGCCTGTCCTCTGAATACTAATGTCAAAACTGCATAAATACCTTACACAAACTAATAAAGTGGCTTGTAAGTGCAAGTAGATTAAATGTTTTTTTTTCATTTTATACTGAGTTCTTATTAAAGTTATAATTTGTCAAGAATCACATGAAAGCTATCTTTGTTGGTCTGATTCATTCTATATTAGTGTTTCAAAAATACTGCCCAGGAATCTTCGTTTAACATAATGCTTCCTCAGAAAGAGAAAGTGATACCCTTTCCAAATTACATTTATTCAGATAGAAGAGGGAAATTCTTAAATAAAAGCTATTGGAAAATTCTGCAGGAAGAATTAAAAATGTTGATGAGGGGAAAAACCAAGATGGCGGCATAGGTAAGCACTGGAGTTTGCTGCCTCAAACAATCACTTCAAAAATACAACTAAAAGACGGAACGGACATCGTCCAGAGCCACAGGAAGGCTGGCTGAGTGGAAGTTCTACAACTAGGAGGAAAGAGAAAAGCATACCAAGACTCAGAGGAGGCTCAGTGCTGAAGTAAAATACTAAGGTGCGGAGGAAGCTCTGAGAGAAGGCCAGAGGTTTGCAGCGGTTCTCAACCTGTGGGGCGCGACCCCTTTGGCGGCTGAACGACCCTTTCACAGGGGTCACCAGAGACCATCCTGCATATCAGATAGTAATATTACGATTCATAACAAACAGTAGCAACATTACAGTTATGAAGTAGCAACGAAAATAATTTTATGGCTGGGTCACAACATGAGGATCTGTATTTAAAGGGCCAGAAGGTTGAGAACCACCTGTTTAGGGGCTGGGCCAGGCACGCTGGAGCTCTGCATGGACAGGTTTGGGTGTCAAGGCAGGGTTGCAGGTGGGTGGGTGGCGCTGCATCATTTTGAACCGCAGGCTGGGCTCTTAGTAAAAAATAAAATTGGTGATCTCCTTAATGTGTCCTCCCACTTGGTGTGGTTCTCTATCAAATTGCAGAATAATTGAATTTTAGAGCTGAAATGAACTTTAATTACTGTGTAATCAAACCAGATCATTTTAGTTCATAAAGATTGTTCATATCCCAGTAATAATAAGTTTCTTTCTAACATTGGAGAAATTCAGTGATATAGTTATATCCATTCACTTTTCCTCTACTTTATTTTAAACTAGAGGCCCAGTGCACAAAATTTGTGAATAGGTAGGGTCCCCAGGCCTGGCTGGTGATCAGGGCCAATCAGGTTCCCTGCCCTCCTCCTTCCCTCGCTCCCTCAATGCCACACAGCCACTGGTTGCCTGCCATGTTCTGCACCGCCCCCTGGTGGTCAGCGCATGTCATAGTGAGTGATCAAACTCCTGGTCCTGAGGGGACATTGTGCATATTAACCTTTTATATATATAGATAGATGTACGGACATTAACATTCACTCTATTTAGTATATAGTTCTGAGTTTTCACAAATGAACAGTCATAATTATCACCACAATCAAATACAGATGGTTCTATCACCCCCCCAAAAATTCCTTGTACAGCTCATGTATAGTTACCTTCCTCTGACCATCAACCCCTAGCAACCACTGATGTTGTCTCTCCTCCTATAGTTTTGCCTTTTCCAGAAGGTCATAGGAATGGAATCAGACAATAAGCAGCCTTTCAGCCTGTCTTTCACTTAGCTCAATGCATTTATTTGAGATTTATCCACATCATTGTGAATTTTTAGGGTTCTTCTAAGTGAGTGGTAGTATCTCATTTCTTATAACTTATGATATGGTATATCTTCATGTGCTTATTTGCTACCCTAGATTTTCTTTGGTGGAGCATCTTCAAATATTTTGCCCACTTTTAAATTGGCAAAATATTTGTTTTCTTATTGTGAGTTTTTGAGAGTTTTTATTTTAGATAAGTCTTTGGTCAGACATTTGATTTACAGATTTTTTTTTTCAGTCAGGAAGTTTTTTTAATTTTATTTACAGTGTCTTTTGCAGGGCAAAATTTTTTAATTTTGATGAAGTCACTTTGTCATTTTTTTCTTGTTTGGTTGTGCTTTTGGTTGCCATATCTAAGCACCCTTTAACCTAACCCAAAATCACGAAGATTTTCTATAAAATTTTCTTCTAGAAGTTTTATGTTATGCAGTTAACTCTTTAATCCATTTTTTTTGTTTTGTTAATCCTCACCCAATGATAATTTTTCCATTGACTTTTTAGAGTGGAAGGGAGGGAATATGGGAGGGGGAGAAAGACAGACAGAGAGACAGACAGAGAGAGAAACATCAATGTGAGAGAGACACATCAATTGGTTGCCTCCTGGATGCACCCCAACCTGGGCTGAGAATTGAACCTGCAACCCAGGTACTGTGCTTGACCAGGAATTGAATCTGTGACTTTTTGGTATGTGGGTCGATACTTTAATCACTGTGAGCACTGGCCAGGGCTCTTTAATCCATTTTGAGTTAAATATACGAGACAAGGTTCATTTTTCTGGATATGAATGTACAATTTTCCTAGCACTGTTTATTAGAAGAACATTGTTTCTCCTGTGAATTGACTTTACACCTTTGCCAAAATCAGTTAATTTTATATGTATGGACAAAAAGGGGCCATATGCGAACCTGATTAGCTTAGGGAAGGCCTGTGTGGTGACCTTACAAACTCAGAGGCCTAAAGAAACCACAAGGATGGTCTCAAATTAAAACTTTTTAAACTAAAAGCAGTTTATGGCAGGTAGCCATGTACTAAGCTGGCATCATTCCTGACAAAGATGAATCTTTATCTTAACTGAGCCTGTGTATTTGCATATACTATAACATATGGACTCCTCAAAGCACAGGCACTGCTCTGTGGAGATCACAGATGCCCTCGTTGTCATTGAGTTAATTGTTGACTGTTAACTATCCTGAACCCACCTATGTAAAAGAAGTATGTGTCTATCATTTTACTTTTCATCCAGTCCCAAAGGTTTCCCCGCTTTCCTTTCTTCCACCTCCTTAATCTGTCATCATTGGATTTCACTTGTGTCTGCTCTTTTGATTGTAATGTATCAGATAAAGTGCAAAACTGTCATTCTCTGGAGCGTTATCTCAATCCGTTGAGATTTTGCTTCCCAGCAACAGTTGACAGTTTGGCTCAAATAAACTAACAAAAAGTCTTCACAGGTCTGAATGGTTCTTACATTGACATGTGTGGATCTGTGTCTTGACTTTATTCTCATTCACTGACTTAGGTATCTACCCTTAGACAATAGCACACTGGCTTTGCCCCTCTAGCTTTCTAGCAGGACTCTCAATCTCAGCACTGTTGGTGTTTGGGGCCAGGTAGTTGTTGTGGGAGGCGCCATAGGATGTTTAGCCACCTGGCCTCTCCTTACTAAATGCTAGAACACCCTAGACAGTCCCCTAGCCTCCCCTATCCCCCAGTGTCTTATGTCCATTGGTTATGCTTATATGCATGCATACAAGTCCTTTGGTTGATCTCTAACCCCCCTACCCCCTGTCCCCCAGCCCTCCCCGGCGTTCCCGCTGCAGTTTGACAATCTGTTTGAGGCAGCTCTGCCTCTGTATCTATTATAAAAAATAGATACAATAATTTTTGATAATCTATGGGTAAGGTAGTTTGTTGGGACCATGAAGAATGGAGAGGAGGTGGGGCTCAAGTTAAATAAGAGGAAATTTTGGATTTTTTTGGAGTTCAAGTTAGCAGAAAGAGAGACTATAGGATAAATTAGTGCTAATTCTACAGTAGGCATGTAAACAAATGTTATGGTAAGACAGGAGGGAGGGGTCAATTTTGACTACAGAGACTAGAGAAAGTGTCACAGACGTACAGTTGGAGCTGATTTTTGAAGAATGAGTACAGGTTGTACATAGATGGGAGGTTGGTGGAGGAGGAGGCATTTCAAATAGAGGGTACAAGTCTGGGAAGAATATTTAGAGAACAGTAAATATTGAGATGTGGCTGTGATGTAGGACATATGAAGGAAAAAGTTGGGAAGCTAAGTTGGCATGGACTTATAGGAGTTCTTAAGCGGGGTGAAGGGCCACAGTCCTGGTGTTGTTGATTTCTGTGGCCATGTCCCAGTCCATGATGAGCCGAGTGCTAGGTGGGCTGGCAGCTTAGCTACAGTAGCTTTCCCAGGGCCTACACAGCTACTATTGAGTCAGAAGCCAAAGACTCAGATGCCTCTAGGGTCCCAGAGGGAAGCTGAGGACCTTGGCTGGGTGGACACCATGCCAAACATGGCCCCTCTGAAGGCCTCAAAGAACTCAGCTTTTTGCATGTGGGAATATGAGCACAGAATTACTAAATTTCCCAATTTTTTCAAGAAAAGTCAGAAATATAAATTTATGTGAATTTTCCTGATTTTTAAGTGCTGGCAGTGACTCATGGTTTACAAAGCACCGAGTGAACCTATCACAGTGATGGCAAACCTTTTGAACTCGGCGTGTCAGCATTTTGAAAAACCCTAACTTAACTCTGGTGCTGTGTCACATATAGAAATTTTTTGATATTTGCAACCATAGTAAAACAAAGACTTATATTTTTGATATTTATTTTATATATTTAAATGCCATTTAACAAAGAAAAATCAACCAAAAAAATGAGTGTCATAGGTTCGCCATCACTGGCCTATCAAAACAGTCGCTTTCTGACCTCTCTTCCTGAGAGTCGTTTTTGGGTCCCTTTCCTGGTCTCCGCAGTGGCCTAGATCCAGACCTAAGTGTCCTTTGAGGGAGTTCCTCCTTTCCTCTTCCATGTGTACAGAGGTTCTTCTAGAAGTGTCTCTCAGAGCGACAATTTCCAGCCCTTCTCATTGGGGTGTTCTCCCAGCTGCCTTCTCCTCTATGTGAGAGCCACCAGCTGGTTAGTCAGGAGAGGCAGTTGGGAGGCAAGCCCTCCACTCCTGGTGTCCTTCTCATGTCTCTAGTACATCAGGGTGAGCTTTTTAATGAAACCAGTGGGTCATTTGTGCACAGAAAATGCCATCCAGTAGTTACTTTGGTTTTCAAAATTTATTTTAAAAAATGTATTGCTGCTTTGAGGTTTTAGCTTTTCATTTAAATATTCTGCTTACCAATCAACATCCAGATTTGAATAATTATTATTTCTTTTAAAAAAATATATTTTGTTGATTTTTTACAGAGAGGAAGGGAGAGGAATAGAGCGTTAGAAACATCGATGAGAGAGAAACATTGATCAGCTGCCTCCTGCACACTCCCTACTGGGGATGTGCTCACAACCAAGATACATGCCCTTGACCGGAATCGAACCTGGGACCCTTCAGTCTGCAGGCCGACGCTCTATCCACTGAGCCAAACTGGTTAGGGCTATTATTTCTTATTAGTTAGAACTGGGGGAGAATTTAGATGTTTGTGTTTTTCTTTTAAAAATGTGTTTTTTAAAATATATTTTATTGATTTTTTACAGAGCGGAGGGGAGAGGAATAGAGAGTTAGAAACATCGATGAGAGAGAAACATCGATCAGCTGCCTCCTGCACACCCCCTACTGGGGATGTTCTTGCAACCAAGGTACATGCCCTTGACCGGAGTTGAACCTGGGACCCTTCAGTTCGCAGATCGATGCTCTATCCACTGAGCCAAAACAATTAGGGCAGATTTTGTGTTTTTCTTGCTGACTCTTTATTATAGTCTGTGCTGCAGAGAAAGGGGGATTGGTATTCCATGTCCTTTGAGGCTACAGAGGCTGGGAATCCAGCTCAAGGCACTAGTGAACCTGAGAAATGGACTCTGGAGAAGCATGGGATGCAGGCTCAGGAAGGAGGATGCCTCACCCCTCACCGCCAGTGATCAGTCTCTAGGTGGCAGAATAAGAGTAGCAAAGCACAGCAGAAGAAAGGACGGGTTCTGAAGCCACACTCTCTGAGGATCAATTGCAGCTCTTCCCCTAACTGGACACATTGGTTAGCATCCCTGTGCCTTAGTTTCCTAATCTGTGAAGTGGGGATATTAATATATTATCTCAATAGCAAACCAGATGTCTGGTCAATTGTCAGCAGAAGATAAACAGAGGAATATTTGTTTTTTTGGTTTCTTTTGTTATGAATGTGGCCATAGCATTTCTGTGTTAGGACCAATTATAGACAAAACTGTGAAGATGCACCAAAACTTCTTAGGAATGAGCTTTACTTACCCCTTAGGGCTGACCATGGCCCTTCAGAAGCTCTTTGTAATTCTCATTTTCTTTCCAGTGTCAGTGTGTGTGGGCTCTTAACAAGGAACTGGATTCATCTCAAACCGTGGATTCCCTCTGTTGTCCTGCGGCTTAGGACAAGGAAGAAGGGTGTGGGATTATTTGGAAATACTTGGGGAGCACTAGATGTCTCTGGGGTGTCTTGGACAGACAGTGATGTCCTTTTTCCTGTGTCCAGGTGAGTGAAGATGGGCACAAGTTAAAAGTCAATTAACCCTAGGGGCCTGTTTGATTATGAAATATGTCCACCAGGTGGCAGAAGAGCATTATGAAGGGAAGTGACAAGGCTTCAGGATTGTGCCAGCCTGCAGGGAGCCTGCAGACAAGCAAGAGAGGGTGGCTTGTTCAGAACAGTCCTTGTCATTCTGAAAACAACTGATTACGGTAGGCAAGTCAAGATCCAGTATGAATTAAAAAACAGCATCTCCATGTAAAAACTAGTCAGCCAAGGAGAGGAGATTCTAAGTGAGGGTAGGGACTCTAGAGCTGTGCAGTCATAGGGGGTGACACAAATGAGCCCAGAAGTTACCTGGACATCCAGCTGTGGGTATGAAATGCAGACCCAGCTCTGTATGCAGAACCAGTTGCCTGCTTGATTTAACTGAAATCCTGTATCCTCTTCACAGTTTCGCTCAGTCTTGCCATCATAGCTTATCTCGGCTCAGCTTTTGTCTCTAAAAGGTCACTATTATAATGTACACACAAGACACAGCTCCAACCACCTTGGTTCAAAATTTTAACTCTTGTTAATTGAGATGAATTCTTCTGTTTAGTTTGTGCAATTTGAAAGCAGGACTTGTCCCAAGGAGGGAATGGGAAACACAACAGTGTTTTGTTTTTTTTAATGTTTTTATTGATTTTAGAGGGAGAGGAAGAGATAGAAACATTGATGAGAGAGAAACATTGATTGGTTGCCTCCTGCATGCCCTCCACTGGGGATGGAGCCCACAACCCCGGGCATGTGTCCTGACTGGGAATTGAACTCGTGACTTTTTGGTGCATGGGTCAATGGCTCAATCACAGAGCCACGCCAGCGGGGTGAAACACCACAGTTTTAAGCCAGAGGTGGGGCAAAGGGTCTATACTAGAAGGAGCTGAGTCTGTACTGGAGGACCAGACCCTGGGTTGCTGGGCTGGCCCTGCACACATGGCCAGGCCTTAGCATTCTCTTGTTAAGCAGAAAGAATTTCAGACACGGATATCTGACAGGGTCACTCTGTGATCACAGTGGAGCAAAGCAAACAATACCACTCCACAGTCACATCTCCATAAGCACAAAACCACAACATCTACACAAAAATGACCAAAAGCTACCATAAAAATGGCCAAATATGCTCTTATTCTGTTTAATGTGAGCAATTGATAATTTCTAATTAAAGCTTTAGCCATCAGCACTCATACTTTCTAGGTAAGAATTATTAGGGAACTGAATCATAGAATCCTGGCAGCATCCCATTCAGAGGGAGTACCCTTAAACCCTCCTGCACATCAGCCAACACTAGGTTTGGTGAGAGAGCCTGGATGTTTAGGAAGAGGATAAACACTAGGAGAATGTGCCAAAGGAAGGGAAA
>NW_006293313.1:1633191-1643930 GCF_000327345.1 Myotis davidii
TTCACCACGGGGCCTTGGGAGGGTCTTAGTCTCAGAGTTTAGTAACTAGAAGCTAAGGACCCCAACTATACTTGCTGTTGATATTTGTCTTTTGCTCTTACTCTCTGCTTAGGCAAGGAGCCTGCGGGTTGTCCGGAAGGCTGGCCGCCTGGAACGAGGGGAGAGTTTGTTCAGCCCACTGTCTCTTCTCCTTCTTAAGTAGCTGACTTCTGATGTGGTTTTGTGGTTATATAGCAGGCAGTCCTGCTCATGTGGACATGGTGTACTTTCAGTTTCTGAAAGTGAGTCATGTTAACTTTCCTCTTGGGAGTAAGAGTGACCCTTGCTCAAAAGGACTCTATGACTAGAAAGAAGAAACACCCGAGGCCACCAGCACCAGAGTGTTTACTAGTGTAGCTTGTCACTAGTTCCTGGGACTGGTATGTGTCATCTCTTTAAGCATGGTAAGCTAGGAAGAGGCATTTGGTTTTGAATCTTTGCCAGTGTTTGAAATCTTTATTCTCACTCACCATTTGGAGTGATGATGATGCTAAAGAGCTCAGGATTTATGGATGGACTCAAATGATTTTATTTACATGTGGTCAGCTGGTGCACATGGGAAAGTTTTCAAAGGTTTATTTACTATTACTATGTTTTTAATTCTTGTGTCTACTAATAGCTCATGATATTGGACCTAAGAAATCTCGGCAGGCCTATCAAGAATAAAAATGGAACTCATAAAAAAGCAGCCAATTGCCCAAGCTGGTTTGGCTCAGTGGATAGAGCGTCTGTCTGCGGACCAAAGGGTCCCAGGTTAGATTTCGGTCAAGGGCACATGCCCAGGTTGCCAGCTTGATCACCAGTTGGGGGCAGGCAGGAGGCAGCTGATCAGTGATTCTCTCTCATCATTGATGTTTCTATCTCTCCCTCTCCCTCCTCTCTGAAATCAATAAAAATATATTTTAAAAAATCAGCCAATGGACAGAGGGCTTTCTTCTAGTCTAACTCTGTTGTGTGGTTCCATCTGGGTAATTTTTCATGAAAATATATAGAGCTAGGATGGAAGATACGTAGCATTCATGTCACCACCTCTGTGCCCTTCACAAGCATTTTTAATTAATTTCTTATAGCAATCTTAAGACACTTCAGGCAACCACTGCCACCAGATCCCAGTGGGCATGGAAGGTGAAACCTATTTTCCACATCTGTTTTAGAATCTCAACTGAGCTTTGCTCTTGATTATTCGTGCCATGGGAGTGCTGCATTGAGATTGCCTCTTTTTTCTCAGTAAGTAAAGCCTTCTAGGTGAAGAAAGAGCAAAATAATCACCCTTTAATTCTACATGTCTGAGCCATCAATCACTGACTAGTGCAGGGGTGGGCAAACTTTTTGACTCGAGGGCCACAATGGGTTCTTAAACTGGACCGGAGGGCGGGAACAAAAGCATGGATGGAGTGTTTGTGTGAACTAATATAAATTCAAAGTAAACATCATTACATAAAAGGGTACGGTCTTTTTTTTCAATAGTTTCATTCATTTCAAACGGGCCGGATCCGGCCCGCGGGCCATAGTTTGCCCACGGCTGGACTAGTGCCTTAGTCATTTGGACGATAGCAAGGGAATGTTAAGAAAAGCCCCACAGTGGAGTAAGTTACATCAAATCATTACTAAGATAAGTTATCCAAGACAGTTTATATTTTATAAGTGTATAAACATTGCTGCCACTTCATGTGGCAATTCCATTTTCAATTCTCATTAGGTTTGCCTGTCATTTAGCAATTGCTATAAGGTAGGTGGTAGCATTTGTTAGGGCCGATGAGATTCAGTAACAAAACTTATTAAACTGGTAATATTTTTGATTAGCATATGATAGCTATTTATGCTTTTTCTATGAAGTATACTTATTAAAATCATAGTGTACAAATACTAAGTAATTGCTGTGGTAGTTGAGAGTTTTGGTTGCACTTAGTAGATATGAACTTTAGATGATATAAACAGAAAAGGAACGTATTGGAAGGACCCAGAGTAGCTCAGAGAAGCAGATAGAAGGTTAGAAACCACACTTTCACTAAAAGATAATCACCACACTTCAGCCAAGCTGGCATAGGAGCTGTGTGCCTGTCTGAATTCTCTTCAGACCAGAGGTCCTTAATGTTCTATGACCCAAATCCCCTTGGCCATCATGAGAAGAGCCTGAACCTCGTCTCAGAATGTTTTAAAATTTATAAAGTAAAGCACATAGGATTACGAAGGAAACCAATTATACTTAAAAATATTTTTTAAATATTTCTAAAATTCCAAATATGCTCTAGTAATATATATACTTCTTTATTAATGCATTACATAAAATTAATTGGTGGCTCTAATTACCAGTGTAACTTCAGTGGTTATGAGTGTAAGTGGATCTTGGGTATCCACCATCTTAGTAGCTTACAACATCTTCAAAGACTGTGAAAATATGAAACTATCTGTGATTTTAGTTGAGAACAAGGTCACAATTACTGCTACTAGTATTGAAATGAGTTTATTGCCTGCATTGGTTATAAAAAGAAATGTTAAATTTTAGTTAGAAGTTAGCAAAAATAATGGTACATATTTTTTTGATTTGATTTCATAGATTCCCTTTAATTCTGTTTGTAGACTCAAGGTCAAGAACCCCTGTCTATGACTGTGAACTCTTTGATTAATTAAGTTGCATCAAATGCAGAAAAATTAAAGCAGGATGTTTCTTCTGTCCCACTCCATTTTATTTATTCCACGTTTTTCCTTGATTATCTATGTATCAAGAACTGCTGTTAGATAACTCTTAGGAGATTAGACTGAACCCTGAGCTATAACAGAGATTATGATCTCCCTTGAAGAGATGAAGAAACAAGGCACAGAAAACTGAGATGACTTGTTTAAAGTCACTTATCTATTTTTGGCCAACAGCCGGCTAGAATTCTGGCTCCATTCAGTTGTCTTCAGAAGAGCAGAAGTCTATATTCACAGTAAAGTGACTTTTGAAGATCACTCCTCTATGATCTCCCGTTCAAAACAGGTGTGTGTGTGTGTTTCAGTTTTGCTAAAACCAGCTATTTGTTCACTGTGAATTTATTGTTCCTGGGAAGAGCCTTGGTCAGCAGTTCTGCCTTGAAGAGTTGAGCCCAGGCTTGCTCTGCCATTCTAGAGCAGTTGGGCTATGTTTTTTCCCTTGAGTAGGATTATAATTTTGTTCTGCACAGTTGACTTTTTATTCAGTCGCTTTGGTGAGTATTTGTTGAACAAGTGCTTTAAACTTTGTTCATTTGGAGGACTGGGGTACATATCCTGGGCCAGTCCTAAGAGCTTTTAGCCTGGGAAGACAGCCTGGTCTTTTTACCTGGGAAAGGAACTACAGAATCCCCAGACATGGTGATCTGAGGCATCTCCAAGACAACAACTACTTCTGAGATATGGCCTCAGGAAAAAAAGTTGACCTACTCCTTCTCCTATATTGTGTAAAGGTACATTTTGGTTCACTCCAGTAACTGTTTATGTGAGCATAAGATGACTGAATTTTTGTCATCTAGAAATAATTGTTTGAATATATAACAACAAAGTAATTTCCCTTGTCTTTTATCCATCCTCCTATATTCTTATTATTTTATTCCCCCAAGAAATATTGAGTTTAGAATCAATCAAGGAACAAAAATATCACATCAATGAAACATGGCTTTTGCCTCAAGGAGATAGATATGTTATAAATTTTGATATAATAAAGATATTCATAAACTTCAATAACAACATAAGAATGGATGCTTAGTTACGGGGGTAAAGGAAGCTTTATACTGTAGGTGGAACCTGAACTGAATCTTGGAGAATGAGTAAAGTCTGAAAATGGATTATAATGTACTTATAAATAAAAAAACTCAAACTCATGTACTCCAAGAAAAAAAAAGCTAGAAGTCATATAGACTAAATTATTTTTCCGATTAATTAGAGTTGGGGAGGGAGTGAGGAAAATTTAGATGGAGAACTAAAGATCAACAGAGAAGCCGGTTACCAACTCTAAAAGTTGGCCTTTAAGAGATTGGCGGGAGACTCTAACACATTAACAATTCTATCAGAGCATTTCCTGCTTCATGATGATCTGAGGGTCTGGTGGGAGGTCTTCAGAGCCAGTGCCTGGCAGATTTTCTCCACCAGATATCGCTTTTCTAGCTTAGGGGGGCCCCAGCAACTCAAAACTGAAATTGTTAGTTAAACCACAGCTTTGACTACTCTGCCCCCCAAGTCTCCAGTCATACTTGTCAATTACCCCTCATCCCACACAGACCTTCTTCTTCTTCTTTTTTTTGGTGGGTAATGCCAGTAAGCTCACCTCTGTCTCAGATCCGACTGTATGGGAGACTTAAAGGCCTATGGGATTTTCAGAATGTTTAATAGGGTGTCAAAATATCTATGCGGGACGGTCCCCACAGATGTGCAATTGACCTCTACCCGTACTCACTCCTCACATATATATGGCGGTTTCTTCTAAAGTTCATGTGCCGTAAATGCTCCTGAATAAGTATACCACTGAAAGAAATTATTAGTTACATCATTTTTGGAGACTTCCATTTTAGAAAAAGCCAAATGACAAAATTAAACTTCCAGGGGATCAGTCCAGATTTGGTGTATTTTCTGAGACTTTTATTCCTATGTGAATGTCTGATGTATGTGATTCTGAATGACCAGACTGATGAATTGAAAAAAAATTGATTGTTGATTATTTTGTATTTCCAAATGCCAGAAATAACAGAGCAATAAAATTAATACAAAATGGAGGTAACTGTAGGTTCACTGTAAAATTAACTTGTAAATTCTCTTCTCTATGTGTTTGGGTTCATTGATTTTTTTCAAAAATATTATGCATTCTCATATATTTTCTTTAATGAAAAAGGAATTTTTAGATGCACTGTTTTACAGATCCAAAAAGAAAGTGTGTTCAATTACAAAATTCACAGAAATGATATTTTAATTTACTGTTTCATCGTTATTGAATAACTTTTGTTTCTTTGTACCTAATTACTTCACACATTCTCATTTCAAAATGAACACAGGGAAGTCAGAGGAGATTCCTGGTAGTATGTAGACATACTACTGGCTGAAACACAGCGTAGTAGCACCCTCTGTAGGAGGCAGAGGCCTAGGATAGGAAGAGGAGATAACCGTGGTGCTCACAAGAGAAGGCTGATTGGCTGGCTACCTCAGGGGGATGTAGGAGCTGAGTCAGGGGCAGTGCTGAAAGGCGCAAAAGGGTCACTTGTTGTCTAGTGTCTGCCGTTTATAGGGACAGCGTGGAGGATTATGATTCTTAAGGTAAAGCTGTTAATATTTTGGCTAGTTGGCCATTTGGTTTCAGAGAGGAGTGGATGATCTCACTGGAGCCTCTTAGAGCTATGTAAGAGATTGACCATCCCCATTCAAATAGTCTCACAAAGCTTTAGTTCTCATCAGAACATTGAATTATAATTTCTTCACCTTTATCACTTCCTACTTACACCTGAGTGTGCCACTATGAGGAAGGAAGTAAACATCTATCTTTAGTGGAAAACTGTCCAAATAGAATCTTCCTGGCTTCTAGGCCTAGTGACAGTGAGAAACGGGAGGGGGGGGCAAGTGGGTGTGCATGTGGTCAGAGGACTTCACCTTTGGCGCAGATAAGGAACCGAGCCCTCCCCCTGTAGCCTAGGCAACAGGCCTTCGGCTATTCAGTGGTTCTTAACCTTCTGGCCCTTTAAATACAGTTCCTCATGTTGTGACCCAACCATAAAATTATTTTCGTTGCTACTTCATAACTGTAATGTTGCTACTGTTACGAATCGTAATGTAAATATCTGATATGCAGGACGGTCTTAGGCGACCCCTGTGATAGGGTCGTTCGACCGCTAAAAGGGTCGCAACCCATAGGTTGAGAACCGCTGAGCTAGATGCTACTTGGAAGTCATCTCTGTCAGGGACGGGTGGCAAAAGCAGCTCCAGAGAAAAGCAATACAGAAAGGTCTTAAGAAACTTCGAAATATAGTGCCTTTAGGAGATCTAGACATGGAGCCCGCATTTAAAAAGGTAAATGAGCTGATTCAACCAGTGTACAAGAAAGACTGACACGGCTCGGAATATGGGGGCCAAGGTTTACAGCGTGGGTTTACAAGGCTATATCCGAAGACAGCTGATGCGTATTGCAGAAAGTGAATACCAAATATATGAAAAAAGCAACTGCAACACCGTGGACGACTTTGTTAAATTGCTTGTAGAAAATTCCTGTTTAGATGTTATGGGAGAGGACACTTTGTGGAGGAGATGTTCTCAGATATAATGGACTTAGAGCTCGGTGGAAGTGAAGGTCATCAGTGTGAGTCATTCAGCCCCGCATTGGGAATTATAAGTATATTGCAGAATGATTGACATATAAATCCAGTGTAATATCCTTTAAATCTTAAAACCAAAAGTCCAATGAAGAACTGAGAAAAATATTTTAGAAACCTTAACAAAAAAACCAGCAAATGGAATCCAACTGCACATACCAAGGAAAATGGAAAAGACTAACTAGGGGACCCCTGAGAAATGCAACTCAGAAACCAGATTTAAAATCAATGTGATTTACCACATCAGCAAGACGGAGGAGAAACATGATTATCTCGGTGGGGAAGGAAGTCTATAGGACAGTGCTCCTGTCCACTGTCATCCCAGGACCAGGCAGGTGACAGGCTCCAACCACACTAACACTTGGGGCGCACATCACCCCCGGGGTGAAAAGGCAAGGCTCCCCCTGACATGGATCTGGAACTTGACAAGGAGACCTCCCTCTGCACCGCTCCTGAGGGAACCTCATCAGCCTGACAAGCACTTAATGGGAAAGCTCGCGGCAGCACTCTGAGCACAAATGAATTGGAAGACACTTTTCATCAGGACTTCACTCCAAATAAGTCAGTGAGGGGGGCCTGAGGCCTCCGGCAGGCAGAGCAAGGCCTCCTCAGCTCACAGCTGCTCTGGGGCAAGCAGAGGCCTCTGCGGGCCTCCCTGCCACCAGGCCTGCGCTTCAGTACTCAGGGCCTGGGCACTGGAGGCCACGTCCCTAAACCAGCCTGGCCCTGGACTCAGACACCTCTTATAGTGGGACCATTGGGCCCTCCAAGGCCCTCCCTGGGATCCGAGGCCCCCCCTGCTGCCGAGGCTGGAGGTGGGGATGGGGCTGAGCGTCCTCCCAGCTCTGCCTCAGCTTCCTGGGTCCAGTCCCCCAACTCTTGGAGGCCTGGCACATAGGCCCACCCCCTGATACCTCTTCTGACAAGATGGCGCTGCTGGCTCCCTGCAGCACTGGGTCTGTCCCTCTCATGAGTCACTTGTCACCCAGTATGTACCATGGCTTCTGCGTGGCTGTGTCCACGGCTTTGTTTGTGTCATTCAGTTTTTCTTTATCCTCTAAACTTTTTCATGAAAATTATCAAACCTAGAATAAGTGGAAACAATCTTACAATGAAGGGCCCTCTCTCATTCCGGATTGTAAATTAAAAAAAACCAAAAAACAAAACCCTGTCCAAATAAATGAAATGCTGTAAGAGAGGATTGTGAATGCAAATATTTCACTCTGACACTAGCACTTTTTTTTGTACTGACTCAAATGGGCTGCAAACCATGCATTTGAAATCTGATGTCGTTGTTTTTCACTTTCCAGCCTTGGAGGAATTTCCCCAACGTCCCCGCGTCCCCTGAGTTTTATTCCTCACTTGGGCTGTAGCTTTCCAGGAGTTATGGCTTCCTCATCTTTCTTCCCCATTTTACAAACACTGTGACACAATGACTGTCTCTCGCCTTTCATGAAACCACATAAAGTCATAATAAGCAAATGATAAGACTCCAGTGTGGATACCAGAGTTATTTTCTCTCTGTGTGTCTTTGGAGAGGGTGTAGTGGAATTGTCTCAAACATACTGCATTTCTAGTTGGAGCTATGTAATCACTAGTCATTTTCTCATTTTTCTTTCAGTGTTAATGCTACACAGGTAATTAGTTCCCAAACTTTAATAAGAGACTTGATGGATGCAAATGAAATGAGGATTTTTCAAAAGAGGATTTTTTCTTTTCAACAAAAACAAAATGAATTTTCTTCAGAGAAGAACACCCCTTTATGCTCATGATTGGGAAACAATGTGATTTCTTCTGAACAAGTTGAAGCACTGAATTGAAATTTTCACTAAGTTGGATTTAGACAGCTATTTTTTTGTGGATCCTCTATATAAGAAAAATAAGGTGTAGTCATCATAAACAGCATTTTCAAATGAAAGATTAAGATTTGGTTCAAATGTAAAATGCAGCCTCACAGGACAAAGGCAAACGAAAATTTGCCCAAGATTACCAAGATGGCCATGAAGCAAACATGTTTATAGGGTCAATTTTCCCTCCATTAATACTGAGTCTAGTAGACATGCATGTTTTGGTATTGTCCTTTTTCTCTTTCCTTTTTTAGATCAATAGATTTAAATTAATAATCAGTTATAAGTTTACAGAAAAATTAAGCAGAAAGTACAGAGTTCCCATAGTCTCCATCCATAGTCTCCCTATACACACCACCACCACATACACACATAGACACAATTTCCGCTGTTATTAACATCTTGCACTGGTGTGGTATATTTGTTATAATTGATGAACCAATATAGATACATTATTATTAATTAAAGTCCATAGTTCTCATTAAGGTTCACCCTTTGTATTATACATCCTGTGACTTCTGACAAATGCATAATGTCCTGTATCCATCATTATAATATCATACAGAATAATTTCACCATCCCAATAGTTTTCTATGTCTCACCTGTTCATTCCTCCTTCCTTCTCTCAGAATCCCTGGCAACCACCATTGTTTTTATGTCTGTAATTTTGCCTCTTTTTTTCTGTCATGTAGTTGGAATGATATAGTATATAGGCTTTTCAGACTGGTTTTTCTTTTTCACTTAGCAATATGTATTTAAGATCTTTTCATGCCTTGGTAACTAATTTATTTTTATTGCTTAATAGTATTTAATAGTATTTCATTTTATGAATGTACTAACTTTATCCGTTCTCCTATTGATGGACATCTAATTGTTTCTAATTTTTATCAATTGTGAATAAAACTTATAAATATTTATTTGTAGGTTTTTTGTGTGGACATCAGTTTTCAACTCATTTGGGCTGAAACACCAGGGAGCACAATTGATAGATTGTGTGGTGAAATTATGGTTTGCTCTGTAAGAAACTGCCAAGCTGTACCGCTTTGCATTCCCTTTGGCAATGAATGGGAGTTCCTGTTGCTCCACATCCTTACCAATATTTGATGTTGTGATTGTTTTTGGATTTTTGCCATTCTAATTGGTGTGTGTAATGGTGTCTCACTGATGTTTTAGTTTGCAATTCCCTGATGACATATGATGTTTAGTATCTTTTCATATACTAGTTTGCCATTGGTATATCTTTTTTAGTAAACTGTCTGTTGAGAGATTTTGCCCATTTTTAAATGGGGTTGTCTATTTTTGTGTTGTTGAGTTTTAAGAGTTCCTTGTAACTTTTGGATACAATTCCTTTACCAGATAGTTGTTTTGCAAATATATTCTTTCCAACTGTGGTTTGACTTTTTATTCTCTTAAGGGATTGTCTTTTTTAAATGGGTGTGTTACACAAATAAGCAGTTTTCTCGGTTTTCTGGGAGTGCCCAGTTACAGTGTTATGAAAGAGGAAGACGGGGGAAATTTCATTTTAGTAAGAAAAGTTAAGTTCTCTTAACCATGAGAATTGAAAGACAACTGTCACAGGAACCACAAGGAACATTATCTGAATTACCAAATTTTGTGGAATAAGGTAGACATCAAGGGGATTAATTGGTGCATTTTAAAAAGTAGCCCCATTCTGGTGGGACATGTATATTCTCGCACAGGTCTGGTGCTCATGATTTTTTATCCTGAAACTCCGACCTTGAACTTCACTTCTTGTTTTTAATATCCTTGACTGTTCTTTCACCATCTTCATGTCTATCTGAATCCCCCACACTTAATACCCAATATGCAATATTGAATCATGAGCTTGGGCTTTCTTACCAGATAGACTGAGCCTCAGCTCTCAGCGCCATAATTTACAAGCTACATGACTTGAGGGAAGTTGTTAACTTCTTGCAACCTGTTTCCAGGAGTGGCTGCCTCACAGGTAAGTTGAGAAGATTAAATAATGTATGTAATACATTCATCCTGGTGCTCGGGCCCTGGTGCTCAACAAATGTGTGTTTTCTTTTTTCTTTTTATTTTTTTAAAATTGTTTTATTGCTTAAAGTATTACAAAGGATATTACATATGTCTCCTTTTTTTTCCTGTCCTTGACAATCCCCTGGCCTCCCCTACCCCCCAGTGTCATATGTACATTGGTTATGTTTATATGCATGCATACAAGTCCTTCGGTTGATCTCTTACCCTCCCCTCCTGCCCCCCAACCCTCCCTGGCCTTCCTGCTGTAGTTTGACAGTCTGTTTGAGGCTGCTCTGCCTCTGTATCTATTTTTGCTCATAAGTTTATAATGGTCTTTATTATCCATAAATGAGTGAGATCATGTGGTATTTTTCCTTCATTGACTGCCTTATTTCACTTAGCATAATGCTCCCCAGTTCCATCCATGCTGTTGCAAATGGCAAGAATTCCTTCCTTTTTACAGCAGCATAGTATTCCATTGTGTAGATGTACCACAGTTGTCTAATCCATTCATTTGTTGATGGGCACTTAGGCTGCCAAGGGC
>NW_006293313.1:1646717-1647324 GCF_000327345.1 Myotis davidii
AGATAGGCCTGTAGAGCTATAAACTTCCCTCTCAGGACTGCTTTCACTGTGTCCCATAGGTTTTGGATTGTTGTGTTTTCATTGTCATTAGTTTCCTGGGTGTTTTTAATTTCTTCTTTGATCTCATTGGTAACCCAGTCAATGTTTAATAACATGCTATTCAGTTTCCAAGTGTTTGAGTATTTTGGGTTGTTTAAATTGTAGTTTATTTCTATACAAGTGGCCCAGTGCAAAAAATTTGTGCACGGGGATCGGGGGGGGGGGTGGTCAAGGGAGATATCCCTCAGCCTGGCCTGCACCCTCTCCAATCTGGGACCCATTGGGGGATGTCTGGCTGCTGGCATTAGGACATCCCTCTCTCAATCTGGGACTGCTGGTTCCTAACTGCTCACCTGCCTGACTGCCTGATCGCCCCTAACCATTCTGCCTGCTAGCCTGCTTGCCCCCAACTGCTCCCACACTGGCTTTCTCACCCGCAACTGCCCCCGCTTGCTGGCATGATTGCTCCCAAATGCTCCCCCACTGGCCTGCTCACCCCGAACTATCCCCCTGCCAGCTTGCTCACCTCCAATTGCCCCCCTGCCAGCCTGTTCACCACCTACTGCCA
>NW_006293313.1:1647535-1647861 GCF_000327345.1 Myotis davidii
CCCCGCCAGCCTGATTGCCTCCAACTGGCGTCCCCTGCCAGCCTGCTCGCTCCCAACTTCCCTCACCGCTGGCCTGATTACTCCTAGCCCCATTCCTTGGTCGCTGGGGTGACCCAAGAAGCCAAGCCTCCCCGCCCACTCTCCCACTCTCTGGTCAGGCTTGGCTTCTCACCTGCTGTCCGGCCGGCTCCATGGCTCTGGCTCAGCCGCGGGCAAACTACGGCCCGCGGGCCGGATTCGGCCCGTTTGAAATGAATAAAACTATTGAACAAAAAGACCGTACCCTTTTATGTAATGATGTTTACTTTGAATTTATATTAGTTCAC
>NW_006293313.1:1649284-1676710 GCF_000327345.1 Myotis davidii
CTAATTCGCTAATTTGGTCCTCTGCTGCTCCTAGTCTACTGTTGAAACTTTCAATGGTATTTTTTATTGCAGCTATATCACTCTTCATTTCTTCTTGGTTCTTACATAATTTGTTGATTTTTTTCATCCGTTTCTTTTTGATTCTTACATAAGTTGTTGATTTTCTCATCTGTTTCTTCTTGCTTCTTGCATAAGTTGTTGATTTTTTCCTCCATCCGGTTTATGCATTCTAGGACCCTTAATCTGAATTCTTTTTCTGGCATGCTGAATGCCTCTGTTTCAGTTAGCTGTTTTTCTGACGAGTCCTCCTTTTCTTTCCTTTGGGGATTTCTTTGTCTACCCATGTTTGATCTCACCAACCTATCTAGATGTTGAGTTGTTCAGGGGCTGCTCCTTGGGTGGCAGTGGCTCCTCGGGCTATGGTTGCTCCTCGGGCGGTTGTGGTAGCAGCTGCTCCTCTGTTGGCAGCAGCTCCTCTGGTGGGTGCTGTTGACAGCTGTGGTGGCTCCTCTGTCTGGTTGGGGGAGGCTTCACACACAACTACTGTTCCTCAGACAGAGGGTGTGCTGATCATGAGGGTGCTATTCCTTGGATGGGGGCGGGCTACACACGCAGTTGCTACTCCTTGAACTGGGGCGGACTGCTCATGTGGCTGCTGATCCTTGGAAGGGAGTTGGCTGCACGCTGCTGTTGTTCCTCTGATGTGGTAGGCTGCTTGCGGGGCTACTGCTCCTAGGACTTGGACAGGTTGATTGCGAGTCTGTTGCTCCTCGGACAGGGTTGGGCTGCTTGTGAGGCTGCTACTCTTTGGACGGGAGTGAGCTGCATGCAAGTGAGCTGCATGCGTGGCTGCTCCTCCTCGGACTGGGACGTGCCACTCACCCAGCTGCTGCTCGTCGGACAGGTGCAGGCTATTGTGGCTCTGCTCCTCAGACTGGTGTGTGCTGCGCAGGGCTGCCGCTCCTCAGACATGGGCGGTCTGCTTGTGTGGCTGCTGCTCCTTGGTCCGGGGTGGGCTGCTGCTGCTCCTCGAATGGGGTTGGGCCCCTCGCAGAGCTGCTGCTCCTCAGGTGGGCAGGCTGCTCATGTGGCTGCTGCTGCTTGGACGAGGGGAAGATGCTTGTGCAGCTTTTGCTCCTTGGACTAGTGCAGGGTGTGCACAGCTGCTGCTCCTTGGATGGGGGCAGGCTGCGCAGGGCTGCTGCTCCTCAGATGTAGGAAGACTGCTCATGCGGCTGCTACTCCTCGGACAGGTCGGACTGCTTGCATGGTTGCTCCTCCTCGGATGGGGAAGCAGGCCGCTTACACAGCTGCTGCTCTTTGGACAGGGGCAGGCCACATGAGGCTGCTGCTCTTAGGCTCAAGGCAGGCTGCTCATGGGGCTGATGCTCCCTGGACAAGAGCTCGCCGCTCACATGGCTGCTTCAGAGTCCAGAGCCTGGATCTTCAGCTCCAGGGGAAAGTCCTCCAGGTAGAGTTCGCGGGTCTTGGAGATGATCTGAATGCCATAGATGAGGTCAACGATGGCATCACAGTGCAGGACCTGGCCCGTGGTGATGTCCTCTGCAAAGTGATGCTGGTGAGGCGGGCAGGCTAGGACAGACGGGCTTGCACCACTGCCTTGTCCGCGCCCAGCTGCTCGATGCTGGCCACCTCTGGCTGGATCGATGACCTGACAAGGGACCCTCCAATTTTTACTCCGGGGTGTGTTTTCTTCTATACATTTTATGTTTCCTATATATTCTTCCAACCTGGATAGCCTAGGACTTTTAAAAAAAAAAATACAAGTGTTCCTTGCTTGAGGCTATTTCTTCAAATAGCACTGTGAGCAATAACCCCTTTCCTTCCTCCCAATGAATTCCTCTCTTTTAAGTGTCCTGTGGTCAGCCCCCATGTGGTCTGCTCTGGTTGCCTGGTAAAGCCCCCACACAGACCCAGTTAACTGAGGTTAGTTCTTGGACCTACAGCTTCCCTTTTCTTCTTTAGCTGTTGCTATTTTTGGCTTTTCTACCCTTTTTAGATGACTGAATTCAGTTATATTAAGTATTTAATGATGCATCCCTAGCATTGTGACATATATAAGGGGCTCTCAAAAAGCAAAAAGATATGTATTCCCTCCCCCTTTCAAATTGATGATCTACTTGGAGAGAAAAGATATACATACATATGTATAAAACAGACCCCAGTGTTAGACAATGTGTGTCTAAAGGTTATGTACAGTCAGAATGTGGGCTGGTGGTTTCATAGGATTCACTGGCATGTCACCTAAATGACCACTGCCCGAGGTTTAGGTCCTGGACCCTGACCAATAGGGACACCTCCTGGATAAAGGAGCTCAGAGAAATGAGCACAGAGTTGATGGTGAGGACAGTGAATAGAGGGAATGATTCAGTGTGTAACTGGGATTCACTGGAGGATTATAAAAAGCAGCTGCTCTGAGGCTGGTGGAGAACCTGACCCTGAGATGTAAATGCCTAATACGGGAGAGCCTCCATTTTCTCCTCTCATCCACCTTTCTCCTGTCAGTTCACTGTTAGTTTTATGGACATACCTGGTATGTCTAGTGAGAACTGTGAAATAAAATTATTAAATTTAACCCCTTCCCCAATAATTTTTTTGTTAAAAACGTTTCTTTTTCAGACTAATTTTTTTATTTTGGTTCTATATAGTATTTTTGATGCTGGTTATGAAAACAGTTTATAACTCGTCTTCCTATAAACCATATTTTTTAACCATATTTTCTTAGTATACTCGTCGACGACTGAAAAAGAACATTTTGTGAAAACGAGTATACACGTTTCTGCCGGGGAAGGGGTTAATGGTCAGGTTTCGCCATTGTTGTTAATTCAACATTTTTTCTTTAAAAATACTCTGCCTTGGTACTAAAGGATTTAAGAAAGCTTGCAAAATTAAAAAAGAGTAAATGGATACAACAAAGGAGGCAATGGGAAAATAAGGGTGGGAACATTATATGGACCCAAGAGTGAAGTTAGAACACAAGTTCACACTCTGGAGCTCACTACGTTTGTTGGAGATGGGCCTATCTAGGAACCAGTAAGAACAGGGAACATGATCATATACAAAATTTCCAGGATTCCTGAGGCAGTAATATGTGGTATAGGACAAAAGGAACCATTCCCGATATGAGACTATGGAAATATTTTTACTTAAGGTCTTCATAGATCAAAAATTCAGAATTTAAAATATTGATTCTAACTTTTCTAAGAACTTCATTGCAGTAATTAAGGGGGAGAATGCTTATTAGCCAGAAACCATTGTGCTGGATTTCCTTACATCAAAACTAGAGGGGTTCTTTTCTACTTGAATATACCCAAGACTTCTCCAAGATTTTTCATGATCAACAGAGGAGGAGGGGCCTTCCCTCAGAAAGTGAAGATGAGACATCTTAACACACAGTTTCAAAAATCACCTTCTCCTCCATCATCATCTGTTATGGCCTGAATTGTCCCCTACCCCAAAGTCCTAGTGCTCAGTACCTCAGAAAGTGAGTATTTGGAGACAGAGCCTTTAAAGATTCAACTACATTAAAATGAGGTTATTGTGGTAGGCCCTAATCTAGTAGGAGTGGTGTCCTAATAAATGGAGATTAGGATACACAGATGCCCATCACATGCATGCACAGAAAGATGACCTTTTGAGAACACAGAAGAAGCCAAACATGCCAAAACCTAGACTTCTCACCTCCAGAGCTCTGAAAAAATAAATTTCTGTTGTATAAGCCACCCAGTAGGTGGTACTTGGTTATGGCAGCCCAAGCAAATAAATACACCTTCCAATTGGTTTTATATGCCACTGCATGTTTCCCCTTGCTTAAGTTTACTTTGATTATGTCAATATTTTCTTAAAGACACTGAAGACTTAAGTTTCTTATTCCAGCATTCATGACCTTTAAAAATCTGGTCCTGATCTGCCTTTCCCCACTTAGCTTATATAAACCTCCTCTAGCAAAATTGCTCAATACATTACCTCCAGGTGTGCTTTGTACTTCATATATTCATGTCTTTGCTCATTCTACCTGCAATATTACAGTTTCCATCCTTTGAGATCTTATCCATCCCTCAGTGTTCATGTCAAATACCCACCAATCTAACAAACCTTTGGTTATCTTACTAACATCTCTTCCTCTTCTGAATTCTTTGAACATTTTGTCATTATTTATTCACTAATCTTATTCCTCTTGTTTGAGGGTAAGATCCTAGAAGGTGAAAATCACATTTGTATAACTATGAATAAAATTCCTAGCATTCATCCCTCCATACATTGCTATTAATCACATATTGCCTTAATTTTCAGGGGATACAACAGAAAACAAAACAAACGTGGTCTCTGCCCCAGGGAACTTTCATTCTGTTAGAGATGCACATAAATGAGTGGTTAAGTAATTATAGGTTTTTATTATGATACAATGTCAGAGAATAATGTCATAACCTATTTCCAATAGCGTGTTTAGAGAGGGACCACTAAGGAGGTGCCATTGAAGCAAGATAATATAAAATAAGAAGAAACCAGCCCCATGGAGAGGGATGTGCTAGGCTTCTGGGACAGGGATGAGTTTGATGTGCTCCAACTTATGACTTAGAGTACAGTGAGCAGCAAGAAGTGAGTTCGGAGAAAAAGGTGAGGACCAGCTCCTGCTGGGCCTTAGGACGGTGTTTTATTGGGAGGCCTCCAAAGAATTTTAAGCAGGGGGTGTCATGGCACATTTTAAAAATCTTTCTGCCATGCATTGTAAGAATAAAAGCATGGAGATGCATGGTGGATCCTGAATGAGAGTACTAGCAGTGGAGAGAAGATGGGATATGAGATTTTGGAAGTGGAACATACATATGGGTAGGATATAGGGTAAGAGAAGAAGGTTTAGCCCCAGATTTCTGTTTCCATTAACATTGTTTTTTTTCTTTTTCAACTGTACAGTAGGACCTAATCAATAAAAAATAATATACAACACACACACACACACACACACACACACACACACACACAGTAGAGCAAGCACACCCCATTTGTCAGGGACAATGTCTTTGATAGTTACAGATATATTTGATAGTTGACTGACTAACCTACTAATATTTGAATATATATATACTTTGGTGCTGGTGTGTGTGTACTGAAAAGGAATGTTATTGAAACAAAAACCGACTTCCTTCCTTGGGCATTTTAAATGAAGTGTTATGCTTAAAAAAAAAATCACCGGTGGGTCTTTTTGTGAGCATCCCCCCGGGGGAGGGAAGGGAAACAACAGGAAAGGTGAATTACCCACTGCATAAATGTGAGAGGCCTGCATACACATGGGGAGCCTGGGAGAGCGGTTTAGAAAATGAAAGATGGGCGACATCCACATAGGGGGCATCCAACAGGGTCCTGCGGAAATCCTTGGTGTGTGGGATATTACCTGTGGTGGAGATGGTCAAGGCGGTTGAGGATGGCAGTGACTAATGTTTCTATACGGTCTCAGCTTTACCATGCTCCTGTCTACATTCTTATTAGACTTCTGTTGCACACATCGATTTAAGTTGATAGTGTTTTAGGGAATAAAAATAAGATTGGTGTTAGTGTGGGCAGCAGTGTTGGAAGAGAGCAGGCACCAGAGTTGAATCTGGTAGTCATGGAGAGTTAGGCTGCAGAATGGACCAGTGGAGGGGAATAGATCTCATTCTCTTTGCTTGTCCTATGGGTGGAACTTGGGTGTATGCACCATTTCATTTGTGTGATTAAAACTTTCACTCTAAAAGCTGAAATGCATGGGGATATCCAGGCAACAGAATCCAATTGTCTGGATACACGAAATGTGTTCAGCTATACAGTTATCTGGAAATATGCTGGAGATGCATGAGAAAGCTGTATCTATAACTATCTTTACCAGTCTATATCTGAACACATTTCTGGAACTTTCCTTAGTAGGTCTCTAGAGATGGAATAAAATTCTCATGAGAAATTTCGGCACTGTGAGTTATAGTTCCTTGATTATTTAAAATGCATACCTTGCATGCTGTGGCAGTGCCCATAGGGGGCAGGGAGACTGTGAAATTTCAGGGTCTTGGGTGTCCCATAAGTACAAATTGGCAAAATGGATGGCTTTTAAATTTAGGTTTTTCAATAACAGTTTCAGCATTTAATGATTCTGTATTTGAAAGGTCACTAGAAACCAAGAGTTTAAACAATGTGGAAACTGGAAAAAAAAAAAGTTTAATCAATTTCCATTCAAACCAAGATCCCTTCTTGCATTTTTTTTTTTTCCCTTTGAGGAGGTTATAGGTTAGAGAGAGGTTGTGGGGAACAAGGCCGTTACTGTTTTTGTGAAACTTTGGTTTTTGACTCTGACCTTTATCTTATAGTAGAAGGTAGATGGTCTGTATTAAATGAAAGAAACCTGAGGTGAGGGAGCAGAGAAACAATAATTGGGGAAGTTGAGAGAAGACCTCACAGACCCCATATTGTCTAGGGAAAGTCACTTAGCAATATATAAACTCAAAGCAGGACAATATTGTGACTTACAGTTGTATCCTAAAGATCAGTTGTTCAGGGACATTTCATAAGCTTGAGAAATCTATTTGTCTTCCCAGACTTGATCATTACCACCTTTCTCCTCTGAGCAGAATTTGTAACTCCTCTTGCTTACCATTTGGTTTAGGAAAACACTGGCATATTCAGATGTCTTCAAGAAAAAGAAATAGCTTCAAGTTATAGTTTTCAAACATGGCTATTTCCCTAAGACCCAGGTCTTATAGTGGGAGGAAGAGAGGAAGAGAGGTGAAAGGTTTTAGATAAAGTTCACACTTTAGTATTTCCCAGGTTTATAATATGCATCAATTATAAAAGTGAGGTTCTCTCCTGGGTTCTGTAGTTGACCTTGGAAAATTTCTGAAGAGCCTAGGTGTTTTTTGTAATGAGGTAGCCAGGGGCATTGTGAGGACTAAACTACTTAAAAGCTTTTCTGTAACATTAACTTGATACATCACTGTTGTGTCCAACCTTTGTAGATTATGACTTTCTAGGTTGTGACCTTGCAAACTAATCCAATGGGATTTTTCCAGCTAATTTTTGGTTTTCATGAACATTCTTGTTTTGTTTGCAATTAGGTTTGTCACTCTCTATGGAGCTACAAAGAGCATAATTGCCTTGGGATAGCAAATTCTTCATGAAAGCTATGATATGGCAACTTTTCAGAAGGGAAAACCAAGTGACCAAATGAACACTCTGTTTTTCCCTTTCCTTCAAGCTCAAACAAAAGATTCCACAGCAAGCCTTCAGAAGGTGCTACCCCTAATGCCAGCTGGGGAATTCTTTGGTTCTTTCCAACAATTATGGTTTACCACGACCTGTCCTCACTCTGTGCTGTAATATGTAAGGCCATGCTTGCTCAAAAGTTGCCTGTCACTATCTTGTCTGCCTGCCAAATTTAGGCAGGAATAGCCTAGAAGTGAAGAGCTCCTTGAGTATATAAAATATATATATAAAATAGTCATATATATATAATGGGCTTAGCACTCACTATACCTGCTGCAATGTAAAGGAAGACTACCTAAGGTGCCCAGGAAGATTGCTTTTGGGTTGATCTAAGGACGGTGCTCCTCAAATGCATTGTGCTTTGGGAACATTTCTCTGGTTCTTTAGTAGAGAACACTGTGAGTTGAGATACCCGACCTCCTTTGGAGATTGACTCAGATCTGGGGCAGAGACTGAAATAGTGGGGTATGGAATTTATAGTCATAATAGTGGGGCCTATAGCTGCCTTGCAAGGGCAGGTCTCTGGTGGGAGCAATGACCCACTGCCAAGTGGTCACACTTGTGTGGAGCAGAGCAACAACTGTAATGATGGAGCCCACAGTGAGAGAGGTCAGCATCTATTCAGAGGTACAGGAGATGCTGGGATGCTATGGAAAGGATAAGAGTTGGGGGCTTGGAGCCAATGTCAACAAAGTTCAGGGGTTGAGGAGATCCAGGACACTGTTTGCTTCCCACCTTGTGCAGAGCGGACCTGGGTTACAACCAGATGATCACAATAGTCCTAGACCACGTTGGTCAAACACTTGACTTGATAAACAATAGAAATAGCAGCCAACTTTCTTAAGAAGCCTATGAGTTCACCCTTTTAGTGAGAGCAAATAATTTGATAGTTCCCAAGGGAAAGTCACGCTCTTGAGCACAGATGCCATTTTCCCATGAAGGAGATGTCTTTGACCAAGTGTGTTCTCTATATGAAAGGCCTCTTTTGATGAGATGAGATGTGCTGTTGGGGTTTGCGTAGGGGCAACCCACAGAGGAGAGGCACCTCGCTGAGTTTTGTGTCTGAGTGGGCTGAGCAGCTAGGGGAGGCTGCAAAGAGCCCAGTAGGCCTCAGAACATCAGTTCTAGTCCCAGATGATTGGTTGGCTGGCTGCCCACCAGCTGCTCTGTCTCAACCTTTGAAAGTGTTCTCACACTAGATCCTGTTTATGTGAAATGTCTGATCAAACACCCCCACAGTTGCACAGCGCTTTAATTACGTACTGGAAGGGTACCCTCTCAGCCCCGCCCATGACTCAATACTCAGAGCAGAACTTTCTCTTTTGATCTGTTCACCAGCTTAAATTGCCCAGGAACTTCAGGTTTACTTGGAGCAAAGAGGGACACAGCACATTTCCAGTGCTAGGTTTAGAGAGAAATGGACTCTGGTACACCAACACTTGCCCACACCACTATTGATTGCTGCCAAAGACCAATCCTGCATCATATCCACCACAGCAGTGATGCTGCTGGTGGTCCAGACTCCTCCACTATCTGCATTGGTTCTTCATCCACACTTGGTTTCTGTGGTTATGGGTTGACATACATAGATATCCTGGAGCACAAGCTGACCAACATTGACAAGTTAATGGCAAAGATCAGAGTCAACATTGCCCATCTTTTTTGGTGACTGTTACCATTCAAATGGTACAGTTTTTTAAAGGTGCTCAAAATTCGACATGTCTTGAATATGCTTGTGCTATAAAAATAGGGCTTCATTGTGGCAGATAAAATGTAACCATTCATAAATCCATTTTATTTTCCTCCTGGTCACATAGGAGGGCTTCTAGGTGGTGCCTGTGATGACATCTGCACAGAGAACATGGGCCTATGTCCAAACCTTTCCAACGCCTTTCCATAAAATCTTTCCTGTGAGTTCTTCCATGTGCTTTTTTCCTTAGCCACATGGCTGGAGGTAAGGGATTCCAAAGTTGTCTCACATGGAGATCCTGTTATGTAAGAAGTCTTGCAGGATGGCAGAACCATTGTTTAAGGGAGAGCCATCCAGAAAAATAGCCAACCTGCACTGGACCTTGTGAGCATGAGAAATAAATTTTCATTTTGTGAGTTCTTGAGATTTGCAGGTCTGTCTGTTATTGTAGAAGAGCCTGTCCACCCTTAACTTATTACGTATGGCAGTTTGCTCTCCCTGGACAACACCATTCAAGCTATATTTGCACAACCAAGAGGGATCTTTTTTTTTTAAAAAATATTTTATTGATTTTTTACAGAGAGGAAGGGAGAGAGATAGAGAGTTAGAAACATCGATGAGAGGGAATCGAAACTGGGACCTTTCAGTCCGCACGCTGACGCTCTATCCACTGAGCCAAACCGGTTTCAGCCAAGAGGGATCTTTTACATGTATTCACCCCGAAGAAAAAGGTTTGCTTCAGGTGGACTTGGTTACTGACTCCTAGACATTATAGAGGTTAGTGTTTCTGGTACTGCACCTGTATCAGTCAGTTTAGCTAAGTTATGTTGTGGTAATGAAAGGCCCCCAAATCCATGTGGCTCAAGTTTCATTTCCTCCACTGGTCAGCTGAGGCAATGTTCCACATCATTTTCACTGTGGGACCCAGATAAGGGCATAGCCTCTATCTGGGCATTTCTAGGCTCATGGAAGAGGGAAATAGAACCCAGCACACCACATGCTGGCTCTTAAAGCTGCTCTAAGTGACAAATACCACTTCTGCTTATAATTAATGGACCAAAGCAAGTCACATGGTTAAACCTTATGTCAAGAAGGGTCACATGTAATCCTGTAGAGACAGACACTACAGGAAGGGGGACTGGAATAATATTAGAAGAATAGTAACGTCACCTATCAAAATCCTCAAAGGATATCCTTCTTAATTTCTGTTTTGACAAGCATCCTGCTATTTTAAAAAGGTACATGATAGGATGTTGGTGGGACCTTGATTAGTTTAAATTCTTTGAAAACAGGCCCAAGTCTATTGAGCTTCAAGTGAATTGTGAGGCCCTGCTGTGTAGTAGCACTAAGCTCATTGAAATGGCCCTTCAAGATGGCTCACAACCTTATCCACCCATAAGCCTCAGCTTGTTACATTACCTCAGCTTTGCTGAGTTGACTGTGTTTGCATGTTACTTATTAGTAGAAAACTTGAAAGTGTGATGATTTCTGAAATTGATAACAGAAACTTTAGGTGGATTCTAGTGGAAGACTCTTTTCTTCCCCACTCCATATTTATCAGTGGCCCATATGGAAAGGAAGTCCCACCAACCCTTCCATCCTTTCTGGGAAGTACCTGAGAGGGGCTTTCTGTGTTTCTTCCCACCTCCTACATGCTCCTCTCCAAGGGACAAGGAATAGCTAATCTCATGAGTAAGAGTGTGATGTCCTCTGAGCTGGGTCCTGTATCTTAGAGAGTATGTTTTAAAAGCAGGGCCAATCCTTCATGCTGTCTCTTCTTGCAGTGAACATGGCATGGGTAGGAAAGGACAGTGTGCTCCCTCTTCTTCCTCCTTTTGTATAAGAGTTGCAGCTGGGTTACGGCTGGAGTTTACTTTCTGCAAGCAGGCCTGGTGTCACTTGCACTCTCCCAGGCTTTCTTGGCCTCTCTGTCCTGCTGTTGGGCCTGTGGGCTAAGAATTCATGTTGTCTTCTTGCCAGACTTGACTGTCCCAAACTCTGGACTTAGGAAAGTCCAAGTTGAGTGTTTTAGCAGGGTGCTCTGTAATATGGGAGTTATTGGACCTTCATTAGTAAATATTTGCTCCCCATTTGGCTCATTTTGAATTTACTCTATAGTTAAAACCAGAGGAGAGTTGGGGACAGTGATCAGCCCATCCTGATCTGCAGCATTATGGATATTCCTATAATCTTGGGTAACAAAGAGGACCTTTTAAGCATAGCACTAAAGTCAGAATCCATAGAGAGAAAGATGGCTATGTTATCTTTTTAATTAAAAGCTAGAAAACAAATATCACTGATATTCAAACCATCCTAAAAACAATAAAAAAAAGATGAAGGTCAAAAGGGTATGTTTTGGATGGGAAGGGCATGGCTATGTTTATAGACAATAGAAAGATTGAGGGATAGTAGCAAGAGAATTTGAACATTCAATGGAATGAGTTCCCCAAGGAGACAGGAGAAACAGAAGGAGGAAGCTCTCCCCTTTCCAGAGACTTGAGAAAGGAAAGCAGGGAGTGCCATTGTAGACAAAGGATAAGAAATTGAGAAAGCCCATGGGAACCCCAGTTCCTCAGACAAGAGCACGTGTTCACAGTTTATCTGGGGTGCTAAAACAAAAGGTGCTGTCACCCAAATGCCTTCCCTGAAGAGCTCATGTGTGATCTTGCTCATAGAAAAGACCTTCCCAGATGTTATCATTATTACTACCATGGTCAAGGAGTCACTTGTACTTTGGACTCCTACATAGGCATCCTGTGCCTTTAATCATCTGGTTTCCTTCAGATCTCTGCCTTCAGATCTCAGAGACTTGTCTTATATATTTCTGTCTCCCTGTTACCTTTCACAGAGTGGGAGCTTATAAGTATTGCAGAGTGATTAGTGAGTCACAGGCAACATCACAGTCTGCCCACAATTGAGAATTCAATTAATTGTATTATTATATCTTGACGGATCCTACTACCAGGGTATAATTACACAATTCAGTTTGTACACTTTCAGTGATGTCTTATACTGAGAATTCTCCATATCTGGTTTCTCTCCATTCAGTTTTCATTTTCCATGCCCAACTCAGTGGATGGCACCCCCCTTTTCTTTGCCTAGTTGTCTCAAAGTATGTTGTTTTTATAGTTCTGTGTGTAAAGCATTTATCAGAGTGGGAGGCACATAATTAAAGCTCAATAAATGATAGCTGTTATTACCATGCAAAGTTTTATATTTCTTAATTACCTGGATACAACTGGCTCTAGTTCCTGAGCTCCTCCACATTTTCTTTCCCAACTCTCTTTCTTTAATAACTATTTAATTCTTTTCAAGTTCTCTACCTTCTTAATATTTTAATAATCAAATCTCTTATACTTATGTATTTACTATACTTATTTGCTTAATATACAAATTTATACCTAGACTTTTTTTCCTTCCCAGTGTTTCTGTTTCATCTTTCTTCATTGTAAACTGTTAATGTCCAAAGTAACATAATTTTATTCATTTCTCCTCCAACCTTCAGTTGCCAACTAGAAGCATGAGTTTCACCGCCCTCCCCAACCCCCGCCATGTAATCAACAAATATTTATTTGTTGGGCACTTATGTACCATCTGTTCCAGGTACTAAAGATACAAACATGGTAAATAAAATTGTCACTGTCATTATGGAGTTTATGTTCTAGTGCAAGATTAGGTAATAAGTTTGCAAATATTAGTTTCTTAGGTGACAATAGAAAACTGATTTATAAGTAATGTGTGGCTTGGGCTGGATGACTGAGTAGAAACTATTGAAGGAGCAAAGATTATAGATAGGTCAGCTCTATCTGAAATGCCACACTAAAGAGGGAAAGGAAGTTAATCAGGCCATGTAATAGGGCAAGTCTATTGCAGTTCACAAGGAAAGACCCCAAATTGCTTAACCAGGCAGTGTGTGAATGACATGGATAGATTTTCCAGTTGCAGCTGTTTTGGTTGATTTCCCTGCTCTTTTTTGAAAGCAGCCCATTTGAGTTATTGCTGCTGTCTAGAGACCTGGGTCTATGCTTTCTTGAGGTATCAGCTGCAGAGGAAGGCAGCCACAAAGCATACTCTGTGATTGGGATTTTCTGTTTAGGTTATTAAACAGGCAGGCAGTTGTCACTGTGTAGATGAAAACAGTTTTCTCCCTCATGGATGCCACAACCTCACTTTGTTTCAGGAGAACAAGTTCATTGGGAAAACAGTTGATTCGGTTTATGGTACATTGAGTGTTAAATGTCTATGATCAACAAGAAAGGCCAGTTAGTTTCATACATAGACCTGGAATTAAAGAAGAGGATCTGATTGGAGACAATTTTTGGTATTGTCTCACCCAGTAGGAATGGATGAGATTGCCCAGGAATGGCATGCTGCATTTTCTTTTAAACCTCATCAAGGATGTGTTCATTGATTATAGAGAGAGGAAGGGAGAGGGTAAGGGAGAAGGGAGAGAGAAAGAGGAAGAGGAAGAGGGAGAGGAAGAGAAAAAGAGAAAGAAACGTCAGTGTGAGAGAGAAATACTGATCAGCTGACTCCCATACATGCCTCAGCTGGAGATCAACCTGCAATCTAGGTATGTCCCCTGACCAGGAATTGGACCCACAACCTTTGTTGTACTGGATGACATTCCAACCAATTGAACCACCTGGCGAGGGCAGTGTGCTGCATTTTTAATATTTATAGCGAGTGGCAGATGGGAAGGAAGGGAAACTGAAAGTACTGAATTGGAGAAAGTTGGGAGGGTCAATGAATTGGTGGATCTGGCAAGTATAGGGCAGGCAGCTGAGTGAGAGAATTGGCAAGTGCGAGGTGTTCAGAGTGCGGGATTACTGGATTTTAATCTTTTAAATCTGGGTCAATTTTGAGTGACACAGTTGTGGAAACATTTGTTCTTCTAGAGTCAGTCACAGCTTAGTGTATGGTGCCTTTTTGAGGGGATATTTGTTGTTGAGGATGTGGCCACTCAGATTTCTGTGGGTGTCCATTGCATTGTATCTGGGGTCAGAGTTGGTGTGCAAACTTACTGGGGCTACTAGTGGAGGTCTTTGCTATGAGTGTCTGTACTCCAGGAGTTGTACTCAGTGCAATTTCCATGCACTATTAAGCAGAAAATGAATGAATACCAGTGACAAGGTCAGAGCCCAGTGAGGGGTCAGAAGTCACTTCCAAAATTACTAAACCAAGGAGGTAAAATGGGAGGAGTAGCAGGTTACATGTATTCCAGATATAAGAGAGAATGCTCATATATGTAGTGGGTGAAAAAATGAGGTCTAGTTATTAGGATGAAAGGAGAAGGAGTTATATGTTATATAGTATGTGGTTGGTTTGGTATTAACACTATGCTTCCTTTTTTGCAGAAAATAAACCAAAACATTGGTATATTGCAGAATTAACTCTTAGCAGCTTCTAACCAACAAGGTGATCTTGAGCAATCACTTAAAGTGTACGGCACTCTGTCTTCTATCTATAAAAATTAAGCAGTTGGGTCGGATGATCTCTGAAATTTCTGGCAGCTTTTTGGTTCTTTACCATTTATTTTCCCATTCAGATCTTCCCTATCCTCCCCAACCCCCAGCGTGCCTTTTGGGACCTCAGATTATACTGAAACATCCACCATTTTAATGCAAGGCCAGCCCTACATATTTGTTTTCTTTCTAACATTTAGGATTAGTAACTGCAGATATTTGGAAAGGGATAACTTATTTTCTGCTGGAATTTAATAAATGACCTAACTTACCTAGAATGGAAGATGATTTCACTGTTTATGTTTTGTTTTGTTACCAGGCAATCAATATGGACTCCATTACAATATTGTTTGTCAGTCGGGTTTGTACCTCCTCACAGTGGCTGAGAGACGAACCTGATGTCTGCTGTGTGTGGAGTGGAGGAGGCTGAAAGGAAGGCAAGAAATGAAGATGCAGGAACAAGACTGTAGTGGTGGAGGACCTGGGGAGAGAGACTGTCATGGTGGTGCAGAGAAGGTCTAGAGACTTAACGTCCTGTTAAGAATCCAGATCCAGCTTATGACTCTGCTCGGGACCTGGCTCCAGGAATGGCACTGTGCGGGCCCCTTCATAATGGTGAGCTGCATTAACAGTCTCGTTTCTCTGATGTGAGTAGGGCACACCCAAGAGATATATTCTGTGAACATTTCCTGGTGGGAACAGGTCTCATCAAAGTGAGGGATTCCAAATAGTCCAGGCGAGGAGGGCTGCACCGGAGGGCTAGGTACTTTTATTGGATATGGCTGAGCTGGGAGGACTTGGATGAGGCTTTGAAAGCTGAAGGCTTTGTTTGACTTTAAAGATACGGAAGTTGGCTTGAATCACGCTAACTAGTTTCCTCTCATTTATTTTTTACCACAATGTTGACATGTGTCAACAAGCTGTTTGTTTGTTTTTTCTTTCCATTAGCTGGTTCAATATTGAAACCATATCCTCTTGGGAGGGGGAGTAGAACCATAAGCCAACTTAAAACATGACTGAACGCCATGATGCTTCTTAATGGCCATCTTATAATAGGTATTTCTCTACATGATCCAATCACACAATACAACTCCCACTCAGTACTTTATGCTAATCAATTCACTACATGGAAGGCAATTATGGATTTACTTCCCACTCTTCCCATCACCCCATCCCTTTCTTCTAAGAAGCTAAGTTTGCATGTGAGGTAGTCAGGGTAGTCAGAGGGAATCTGGCTTCCCCCTAATTTGTCATCTCTGAATCACATCTTATTTAAAAGAAGCAACTTCAAATTTGAACATCTACATGCAGAAACTAATAGCTTTCAGTGCTACCTTTATATGTGTCATGGAAGCAGATAAAATCTCAGAGGTCCCTTCTGACTCTACGATTCTTAGATTCAGTGATTCTTTGGTGATTTTAAGGGGACTTTATTCTAGAAATGAAATGACTGGGAAGTCACCATAATCTTCGAGGGTAGAGAGATCAGAGAAAAGAGGGATGTTGGCTTCACAGCCTTGGAAGATGTAGTGACTGAGAATATAGTTTAGAGCAGGGGTCCTCAAACTCTTTAAACAGGGGCCAGTTCACTGTCCCTCAGACCGTTGGAGGGCCAGACTATAGTTAAAAAACAAACTATGAACAAATTCCTATGCACACTGCACATATCTTATTTTGAAGTAAAAAAACAAAATGGGAACAAATACAATATTTGTATTTGCATGTGGCCCGCGGGCCGTAGTTTGAGGACCCCTGGTTTAGAGTGTGTGTAGCTTGAGTAGGATCTCTCGGAATCTGGTACCTTCTCCAGTTTTATTATTTTCCATCTATTCAGTACCATATCTAGTAAATTGTTATTAATTAGTGCTGTGTACTATCATGAAAAAATAGAAGAAAACCTTTTCTTCCATGTGGAAGTGGTTAATAAAATGGAAGAACTTAGGGACAGTTATGCAAGAAATGACTTGCTGGAAGCCGGTCCATCCTTGCTTCTTGACACAGTCGCTGTAGGGAAGAAACATCTGTACAGCATATGTTTCAAGGGACCTGACATATATGGCATACTGTTCTTAATATGTTTGCTCCCCCTTTTTAGCGCTATGTGTTATAACCAGTGCTACCTCCCCGAGAAAGGTTGTTTCCCCAGGTGGGAATGTTTCCCTGGAGTTAGGGATTAACGGAGCTAGGGAAAGGAATAAATCAGTAAAACCCCTTAACTAAGTGCCAGGCGGGTAGTTAATCACCTTAACTACGAACAATCACCCTTAAGCTACATAACCCTTACGTAGGCCATAGAATAGGAAAGTCTCCTTATAGCAATAGGATAATGACCTTGGAATAGAGACAGTAAACTAGCCCTTATAATGGGACACAGAGACTAACCTAGATAAGATTAAAATCGACAGAGCTAGATAGAGATAAGATTTTTATCAAAGGTCAGATAAGAAACTATAAACATAAAACAAGGAACTATAGAAGGTCAAAGGAAGTTCCAAAACATGATGATGTAACTATAGAGGCATGCTTATAGGATCAAATGGCATAAATACAGATGTAACAGGAGAATAAAGAGAGAACCTGACTATGCTGATCATCTGAACGCTGTCTCCGTGTCCTTCATTCTTTGACGACTCCGTCCACACCTTTGGGAACCCCTGGGGCTGGACCCCAGCAATAACTATTGGGTCAAGTTTGGCTACTTGAAAATTATCCAAAAGGCGTAAGAAAGATTAATTTAATTTCCATCTGTATCCATCAGAGAGTGGGATAAATTACTTAATCCCAGATAAATTCAGTACAGTTTGATAGTATATCATGAGCTAAATTTCATGTTGTATACACACTTTTCCATTTAAGAATTAATGCCAGTAATTGAATTAATTACTTCATGATTGGCACTCTGGGTTAGAAATCAGAAGATCTGAAATTTGAATGAATAAGACGGATACAACAAAGTATCTAGAACTATCACAAAGACAGTTTTTAAGAAAATTGTTTATTTTACTCAGCTGCTTAGAAGCCATTACTGTTCTCAAAATTTAAAATAATCCCTTCCACTATTTCCCTCCCTCCTCTACTCTTTTTCTGACTTTTCTTGTGGCTGAATCTAAAATGAGTCAGTGACAACTTGGGCAATAGTCCACTTACATCTTTGTGGACACAAAAACATTGTGCCCTCAAGTTTGGAAGCCAGTTCTAGTGCAGTGGCAATGGAATCCAACTTGGATCTCCAAACACCAAAGGAAGTCCTAGATTTGTCTCTTCCTGGCTTGTGACCATAAGTGAACCAGTTTACTTTTCTGAGCTTCATTTCATCATCTGTAAAACAAGGTAATCATACTACCTCCACAAGGTTCTTATGGGGATTATAGAAGGTGTTTGTGAAAAAGACTTTACATAGTAGATTGCTGCTCAGTTCTTAATTGATCAGATTTAGAAACTGAACTAGATGTGTAGTCACTCATTTAGGGTCTTCTACAGCAGAGCTCACACTTACATATTCTCCTGAAATGCCCTGGATTACCTGACATGGCAAAGTTCTCTTATGTGTAAATACTAACTGTGGGTGCAATCACTTGTTAAGATCTACTTACTTTCTTTGTTAGTATTTTCTGGTTAAACCTGGGAAGGAAAAATTTTCTATCCTCCTGGCAGCATTTTTTTTTTCTGTTTTGATGGTTTTTCTCATACCTGTCAGATACCTTTCCCCCTAAGAGCTGACATTTATGTTAATGTGGCAATAAGATGTTGTAGCAAGACTAGAGCTCTGCCAGGTAGAAAACTCAGATTCTCAGGCTGCCGTGGTATTAGAGACAATAGGCTCTATGGTAGCTGAAGTGGCTTATAGGTAATGTAGAGTAAGACTTAACTACTGGAAAACCTAACCTGGCACTATTTCCGAAGAGTATAAAGTATCTGCTGAGGCACCAGGAACTACTATATTTATTGCTCCCCGTCATCCCCTAGGTCAGTGGTCAGCAAACCTCGGCTCGCGAGCCACATGCGGCTCTTTGGCCCCTTGAGTGTGGCTCTTCCACAAAATACCATGTGTGGGCGCGCACACATACAGAGCAATTGAAACTTCGTGGTCCATGCGCAGAAGTTGGTTTTGGCCTGGGCGAGTCTATTTTGAAGAAATGGCGTTAAAAGAAGTGGGGGTACGTTCGCTGAGGTCGACCCCTCAGATTGAGGATGTTTTTAGCAAAGGCCAGTTTAGGAGTACCCTAATTAATTTAATAACAGTGTACCTACCTATATAATTTAAGTTTAAAAAATTTGGCTCTAAAAAAAGAAATTTCAATCGTTGTACTGTTGATATTTGGCTCTGTTGACGAATGAGTTTGTCGACCACTGCCCTACGGTCTCAGATATCAGGAAAAAGATCAAGGTCAGAGCCCAGATGGTGCTTATTCTAGTCAGGCAGAAACTCTGGCACCAGCATGGAGGTATCAAGAAAACTTTGTCTAAGTGGGGAGAGGCCAAGCTATTATCTTTAAAGTCAGACTTATTAAAGATAAATTGATCATTGTTGGATTTATTCTACAATGACTTTATTTTCAAATAGTATTGCACTTGGATTGGCCTTATGCCGTTCTTAATAATTCTTTGATGTTGACCTTGACTTGTCTCACCATTGGAAGATTTGAGTCTGAGATGGGTAGATTTTTGTTCATGGTTCATAAAACAGCATGGACTGTTTCCCGGACATTGAGGCTTTGAGGGGAAAAGTAGACTTGTTCCATTTCTGGCCAAGTTTTTTTCATACCTATTATCTCATGCCAGAATTTCTCTGACAGTTATGAGCACCATGTGGATTCCTGACCTTGGCCTTGTTCCTCATCTCTGAGACCAATCTTTAGAGCAAGCAAATACTCCCTAGAAGTATGCGTGTATGCATCTAGGGAAAGGGATACTACCCTGAGATGCATTTCAGATTTTTTATCAGAAGGCTCTCAGGAGAGATCACCCTCAGTTGCCAACACTGATAACCTACTTGTTAATTAATACAACTTTTGTATTGGCTTTCCCTTTTCCTTGTCTTGTTTACTTTTGGGGGGATCACTTCCCAAATAAACTCCCTGTACCCAACTGCTGCTTCTTTTGCATAACCCAGACTGAGACAAAACCATTAAAAAATGATTCTGTGAGATGAAAATCCAACACAAAAATGTGTTGATAATACTTGAAAACAAAAAGATACACATTTTTGTAGGAAGAGAAACTAAATAAGGCAAAAACCAAATAAATAAACCTGACAGTTGTCAAGTGTCTCCTCTGTCTCTGTCTCTGAATCTCTCTCTCTCACTCACACGCACGCACGCACACACGCACGCACACACAAGCACACACATGCACGCACACACATCCCATACTCAGATTGATCTAAACCAGTGGTCGGCAAACTCATTAGTCAACAGAGCCAAATATCAACAGTACTTCAAAATAGACTCGCCCAGGCTGAAAACTGACTTCTGCACATGGGCCACGAAGTTTCAATCGCACTGTACGTGTGCCTGCACGTGGTATTTTGCGGAAGTGCCACGCTCAGGGGCCAAAGAGCCGCATGTGGCTCGTGAGCCGCAGTTTGCTGACCATGGGTCTAAACAAGTGGAAAATAACTTGATTAAAAGGAAGGAACTTGCTGAAACACAAAGCCAAAAAATAGAAATTATAAACAAGATGGAGAATATAAATTAAAAGTTGTAAACCACAGTCAAGGATAACACTGAGGAAAAGAAATAAGATGTTTTGGTATCTGGGGAGGTTAATGCAACCAGAATGAGCTAACACAATTAGACTTTGATTTGTGCAATGAGATAATGTATGTGCTTTATAAACTGTATATTAAAATGCACACTCAAGGCATTATTGTCAACAGATAGCATGAAAGGATGGTTGTCAATGAAATGGATGACCCTGAAGAAATATACTGCACCAGAACCCTCCTCCCCTTTTTTTAAATCTTAGTTTCCCTGGACTTTCTGACATTTGACAAGTCAATGAATTTCTTTGGGTACGTGTTTCCTTGCCCTGCCCATTGAATGAAAATGAACTCAGATTTCATAATGGATATTAAGATAGTTTGAAAAATATAAAATGGTGTGCAAATGTAAGAGTTCATTATTTTAAAAGAGGTAGAGTATCAGAGTTAATGTTTACTCTTCTTAAATTTATATGGGCCTCAAGTATGTAGACTATATACTTCAAGAGAATAGAACTTTGCCAAATCCAAAGTGTTCTGGGTTATATTCCCCTTTCAAAGGGTATTCACTTATCCTTCTTGTACAATTAAATGTCTGATTTAAAAAACCTCATGCCCAACTTCCTTTTCTTACAATAAGCCCCAAAACAAGTCTTGTTCCATCTCAAGATGGCTTACCTAATAGTTTGTACCCCTGCAGATCTGAAAAAGTTCTGAATTCTCCAGCCACTGTCTCTTGGTGGAATCTATTTCTCCTAGATTCTTCTAGGATGTCCTTGATTGTGGATTACTACAATATGCTCAAAATTGTGAAATGTCTAATAGACTATGCAAACGAATTATGAGTCCCTCCACCTAAGGAGCCTATAGTCTGGCTGGGAAAGTAGGGGGCAAAACAGCACCCATGAACTTAATCACAACAAATAGAAGCCAGTACTAATCAGATACCGATTGAGAGCCTTCCACAGGCATACTCTAGGTCAGCGGTTCTCAACCTGTGGGTCGCGACCCCTTTGGGAGTCTAACAACCTTTTCACAGGGGTCGCCTAAGACCATTAGAAAACACATATATAATTACATATTGTTTTTGTGTTTAATCACTATGCTTTAATTACGTTCAATTTGTAACAATGAAATTGGGGGTCACCACAACATGAGGAACTGTATTAAAGGGTCGCAGCATTAGGAAGGTTGAGAACCACTGCTCTAGGTGTTGTGGAGGAAGAATATCCCAAATTGTCTTTGAATGCTGCATTATAGCAATCCTGCCCATTTCAGGAGTCATACTGTTGATATTATTGAGCAGTGTCCTTTGATGTTATTTTTACCAAACCATCTGGTAGAGCAGGAAGGTGAATGTCATGAGTAATTCCCCTTCTTCATTTTTCTTCTTCCTCCATACCCCATCAGGGAAAAACCCCTCCTATCTCTAGAACTTGCTCTCTCTCTCTCTCTCTCTCTCTCTCTCTCTCTCTCGCACACACACACACACACACACACACACACACACGCACGCAAAGGTGAAATAATCCAGCAATACTGCTAAGATTTGTGACCCAACCCCTGTCCCATTGGCATCCTTCTACACCTCATATGTCAAGGTCGCCTCTACATATAGGTCAGTGTGTGGTTTCCTACACTGTGGCCACTCTGGGGAAAGAAAATAGGACTGTTTTCTTATGAAAAAAGGTGCTCACTGAAGAAAAGGCCTGGGTCTAGATGGTGGGCTGAGAAAACACAGGAGGACCTAAAGGTTATCTTATTCATCTGGAAATTCTCCCAGATGGCCAGTGTCCCTCGTAGGCTGTGGCTCGTGATCTGAGTGAGCTGGTCCTGACCTAGCTGAGCAGACCTCAGGCCAGAGGAAGGGCGGTGTGGCTTGTGGGAGCAAGTGAGGAGATGGCCTCACTGGGTGTGGGCTGGGTATCTGTTCCCTTGTGTCTCTGACATGAACAGAGTCAAGAATTGGTGTCAAGAGACCCTAGAAGACAAGGAGAAGGCATATCTTCATGGAATGGTTAAGGAATTCTAGAGGGGGAGGGGAAGAGAGGACACGGGAGTTTCTGTGGGTGCTGTGCTGATTGTCAGTCCTGGAGTGGTGGGTTCTGAGAAATGCATCAAGGGCTTCTCATGTCAGAATATTATATTCCTTAGTCAATTTGGGAGAAGGACTGATTTTAAAGGAAGAAGCTGGTAATTTTTCCATACTTCTTTGTGCTCAGGAGAGATCTTGGATTATATTCTATTACAGTGATCGCCCACCTTTTGGACCTCATGGACCACGAGTTGGTGACTGCTGCTCTATTAGGTACTTCTCTGACATTGAAGCAGAATAAGATAATAGATAAAAGTTCAGAATCAAGAGCCAGATGGTATGATTTAAAAATGCATTTCCAAATCTTATTAGCAGTGTGACCTTGGGTAGTTTAGTTACGCTGTCTGTGCTTTAGTTTCCCCATCTATGCTGTGGGGATAATAAAAGTATCTCACAGAATATTGCAAGGATTAAGTGAGTTCATAGATGTGAAATGCTTGGCATGAGTCAGCATTCAGTCATTGTTTTCCAGGGATATTACATGTAAACTGACTCCCAGCCCAGGCAGCATGGCCTACTGATGGAAAATGTTGTGTCCCGTGCTTGCTAATGCTTGATCTTGGGCAAGTTATTTAATCTTCTAAGCATCGTTTTCTGTTTGTAAGTTGGAATAGTGGTTTTCTCTGAGGAATAAATGAGATGATTTACATAAAGTTCTTGATGCAAAGTCTGGCACAAATGCAGCTTCTTTAATACACACAAACCATACCACACACATAACACACATACACCATGCACATACCACAGATTCCCCCCTCCGTACTACACACAACACACAATACACCACGCACATGCTATACACACCCCCTCCACACACCACACAGACCACACTCACACACACACAACACACCATACACACACCACAGATCCCCCACACCACACACATACACCACACAGACAACAGTCACACACACACACAACACAATACCACACTCACCACACACATATACCATAAAGACCACACACATATACACACATACCACACACACTATATTCTTACATCTTACATGATTGACCCTTTCCTCCTTAAAAGAATACCTGAGAAACCTTCATCTTTCCTAGAGAATTACAGAATAATGACCTGGCCTGATTACTTATACACCTGGGAAAAATATATCTCCCTCAACTCCCCCTCATTTTCTCTTTCTGTCCCCATGTCAGGAGCAGAAGGGCAGGGAAATCTGTTGCAGGGAACAGGAGGGGAGGGAAAGAGGACCAAAGCTGACCTAGCACATGTCCCCTCTTTTCACGGTGACTGCTCGCCGGACTGGCTACATGATTGTAGGGCTCCCCTAGTTCAAATTCATTAAGAATTTCAAGACAGTGACATTGGAGTATTAAACCAAGCACAGGGCTCTCTGCAGCTGCACAGGCTGCAGACTGCAAAGCTGGTCTTTGTCCCAGCCCTGGTTGGTGGCACAGGGCGAACATTTGAAGCTCCTTCTGTTTTGGTCTGAGCCAGCTTGTCTGTCCCTTCCATCCCTGAGCCTGATAAGCTACTTGAGTTCACTCTCAGGGCTCCCTGGGAACTGGGAGCCTGGGAATGAGGTGTTGGAGACATCCCCACCCACTTCTGAGGGGAGGTGGAGAGGAATTGGGTTAGAACGATCTTACCCAATGAATTTATCAGTTCTTAGGAAATCCTCAAAATTGTAGGAGAGGTTAACCACAGCATGCACACACACAAAATTACATTAATACTAGTCATGGAGAATATTTGTGGGCAGGAGTGTGTGTGGGTGGTATTGCCTGTAATGTTGCAAAATGTTCACTTTCATGGTCTAAGAATCAGTCAATTCTTATGCTTAATGAAGCGTTAAGCTCTTAAGAGGACTAATCCACCCCTTAGAGAAGTGAAATTTAGCTTCCCTTTTCTTTTTGTTAGATACCACTCCTTTTCCCTCTAGGGGGTTAGGAGGAAGATGGGATGAGTGCAGGAAATAAACTTCAGTCTTCAGGAGCCAACACTGCCTATTAAAGGGTTACTTGCTACTTTTATCCATTATATACCTTGCAGGGAAACTTGGTGATGGGTTTTAATTCTTTGGGAGACTGTCACACGACTCCATCCACCAATATATTCCTGTTCAGTGGCTGGATGTGGGAGGGTGGGCCCCGGGGAATGCAGTCACAAAGACACTTAGAAGGGATATGGGGGTCCATGGGGGAGAGAGAAAGGGGTTATGAGAAAAGCTGCTAGCTTTAGAGGAAGGAGCAAGGGGGTCAGGGTGAGTAGAGGAGAGGTTGGAGAAGAGGACAGTGTGATGGGGGCCTGGGGAGAGAGGAAGAGAGCATGGGAAGAAGAAAGCCTAGGTTGAAAGGGTCTGAAGTTAAGCTGTGGGTTAGGAAGTCCCAGGGAAGGTGGGGAATCCCAGAGTTTGAGAACCTATAGACACCCTTTCCCCTCTTAGGATAGAAAGCCCCAAAGGGACTTAGAGAGGCCCCTGATCCTGTAGATCCCCTGGCCTAGATCTCACTCCTCCTTGGCTTGGTCCCCTTTCCAGAGGATGCAGTGTTCATATGCAAAAAGCAAGGGGTGCAGCCAAGGGCTTTCTGATTCCAGTGAGAGAGGGGCAGGGGAAAGGTTAGAGAGGAAGGAAAACACAGCTGGAGAGGAAAAAGGAGGAAGAGGGAGCTCAGAGCATTGCAGGGGACTGTGTGGGCTAGAGTGAAGGGTGACCATTTTTTGCCAGGTATACATTTTCTAATAAGTTTTTCAATAACAATTTTAATCATATATTTAAATACCACAAAATATACTTTTAAAGTGTAAAATTCAGTGGTTTTTAGTATATTTATAGAGCTTTGTAACTGTCACCACTATCAGATTCCAGAATATTCTTATCACCCCCAAAGTAATGACCTATTAGCAGTCACTTCCCATTCTTTCCTTGCTCCCAGTCCCTGGAAACCACACATCTGCCTTATTTGTTGAAAAAACTTATTCTGCTTTATTTTGTTGTTTCAATGTACAAGTCTTGTATTTCTTTTGTTAAATAAATTCTTTTCCCTTAGTTGTCATTATACCCTTGTAAAAAAAATCAGTTCATCACAAATGTAAAAGTATATTCCATTGATTTATATTTCTATTCTAATGCCAATATACTGCCTTGGTTACTGTAGCTTTGTAGGGAGTTTTGAAATTGTGAAGTGTTGAGTCCTCCAGCTTTGTTCTTCTTTTTGTCTTCTTTTTGATGATTGCATTGGCTAGTCTAGTTCATTTTCATTTCCACATGAATTTCCTGAATTAATTTGTTCATTTCTGAAAAGAAAAAAAAGCTGTGGTTTTGATAGACATTGTATTGAATCTTTAGATCAGTTAAGGAATCTATAGATCAACTTGGTTGAATCCATTTCTGTCCTTTGTACTGAATTGATTCTTCTGATCCATGATCATGGGCTGCCTTTCTATTGTGTCTTTTTATGTCTTTCAACAATGTTTTGTTGTTTCAATGTACAAGTCTTGCACTTTTGTTAAATATACTCCTAATAGTTTACTCTTTTGATACTACTATAAATAGAATTATTTCTTAATTTCTTTTTCAGATTATTTATTGTTAGTGTATAGAAATGCAGTCGATATGCTTCCCATTGGCTAATCAGCAGGATATGCAAATTAACTGCCAACAAAGATGGCGGCTGGCAGCCACACAGCTGAAGCGAGCAGGAAGCTTGCTTGCTTCAGTGATGGAGAAAACCAAGGTTCCCTGCCTGCCGCGGCTCAGCTCTGAGCTCTGAGCTCTAGCTGCAACAATGTTGCAATTATAGAAGCTAAACAAACCCCAGGTACCTGCTTTCAGCCAGTGGGGCCTCAGAGCTTAGAGTGGCCTTTGATGGCAACAGAGTTTCAATTATAGAAGCTAAACAAACCCAAATACCTGCTTTCAGCCGGCAATGGCCTCAGAGCTGGAGCGGGCTCTCAGCCCCAGTGACAGCTATAGAAGGTAAATAAATCCCAGAATAAAAAAAAAAAAAGAAAAAAAGGAGAGTTGGGAGCTTCAGTCACCTGCCAGCCTGAAAACGGCCCTCAGTCCCTCACCCAGACTGGACAGGCACCCCAGTGGGGACGCCCACCCTGAAGGGGGTGTGACCAGCTGAAAACAGCCATCATCCCCTCATCCAGGCTGGCCAGGCACCCCAGTGCGGACCCCCACCCTGATCCAGGACACCCTTCAAGGAAAACCAGCCGGCCCCCACCCGTGCACCAGGCCTCTATCCTATATCTGCCAGAGGGATGTCTGATTGCCAGCTTAGGCCCAATCCCCCAGGGAGCAGGCCTAAGCCAGCAAGTGGTCACCCCCGAGGGGTCCCAGACTGTGAGAGGGCACAGGCCAGGCTGAGGGACCCTCCTACCCCCGAGTTCACAAATTTTTGTGCACCAGGCCTCTAGTTATCTATAAACAAGATTATGTCACTTGCAAATAGACAGCTTTACTTTTTCCTTTCTAATTTGGGTTCCTGGTCTTTTTCTTTTCTAATTGCCAGGATAGAACCTCTGGTGTACTGCAGGATAGAAGTGGTGAGAGTACGTCCTTATTTTGTTCCTCATTTTAGGGATAAAACACTCAACGTTATAAAAAGTATAATTAATTGATTTTTTTACATAGAGGAAGGGAGAGGGATAGAGAGTTAGAAACATGATCAGCTGCCTCCTGCACACTCCCTACTGGGGATGTGCCCACAACCAAGGTACAACATGCCCTTGACCAGAATCAAACCTGAGACCCTTGATCACAGGCTGATGCTCTATCCACTGAGCCAAACCGGTTAGGGCAGTGGTTGGCAAACTGTGGCTTGTGAGCCACATGTGGCTCTTTGGCCCCTTAAGTGTGGCTCTTCCACAAAACACCACGTATGGGCGTGCATGTACAGTGTGATTGAAACATTGTAGCCCATGCGCAGCAGTCAGTATTTTGTGGAAGAGCCACACTCAAGGGGCCAAAGAGCCGCATGTAGCTCTCGAGCCGCAGTTTGCCGACCACTGGGTTAGGGCACACACTCAACATTTTACCATCTCTCTATATAAAAAGCCAGTGACCATAATGGCTATAACGACCATAACGATTGGTCGCTATGATGCCCACTGTGGCCAGCGAACTGCCTGATCAGGGGGTGGGGCCGGCCAGCCAACCTCTCGGCCCCTACCCCCTGCTGGCCTGCCCCTGATGGGACTCTCCCACCCTGATCAAGAGCTGGCTAGCTGGCCAAACTCCCCCTCCCTTCCCCC
>NW_006293313.1:1676987-1683973 GCF_000327345.1 Myotis davidii
CTGATCAGTACCTCCCACCCCATTTGGGGGTGGGGCAGGCCAGCCCACCACTCACAGCCCCTCCCCATGGCCAGCTCCATCCCCAGTTGGTACTCCAACCCCAGTTGGGTGTGGGGCCCGCCAGCCAATTGTCCATGGCCCTGATTGGGGCTGGGCCAGCCGGACTCCACCCATGCATGAATTCATGCACTGGGCCTCTAGTCAATTATAATGTTACCTGTGGGTTTTTCATAGATTTTTAAAAAATATATGTTTTTATTGATTTTTTTAGAGAAAGAAGGAAGAGGGAGAGGGATAGAGTGATAGAAACATTGATGAGAGAGAAACATCATCAATTGGCTGCCTCCTGCATGCCCCCTATTGGGGATCCCCAAACCCAGGCATATGCCCTGATCTGGAATTGAACTGGTGACCTTGTGGCTCAATGGTTGTGAATTTACCCATGAACCACAGGTCACCAGTTCATGGGTAAATTTGCAACCATTGAGCCACTCTGGCTGGGCCTTGGATGTTTTTGTTTGTTGTTGTTTTTTTTATCAGATCAAGGAAGTTCCATTTATAGTGTGTTGAATATTTTGATTAGGAATGGGTGTTGGATTTTTTCAAATGTCTTTTCTGCATGAGGTGAGATGATCATCTAGTTTTTGCCTTAATTTTATTAATATGACATAGTACATTGTTTATTATGCTAAACCAACCTTGAGTGCATAAATACCACTTTGTCATGGTATGTGATTCTCTTTAAGTGTTGCTGAAGTTGTTTTGCTAGCATTATGTTGAATATTTTTGATTTTCTGTTACTGAGGGATATTAGTCCATAATTTTTGTCTTCTTGTGATGCCTTATTCCATATTTGCTTTGGGTTACACTAGCCTCAAAGAATGAAATGGAAATTGTTTCCTCTTTTTCTATCTTTAGAGAGAGTTTATGAATGGTTAATATTAATCATTCCTTAAACCTTTGTGGATTTCACCAGTAAAGCCATCTTGGCTTGGGTCCATTCATCGTATCAATTTCTTCTGAGTCAATCTCTGTAGTTTCTGTCTTTCTAAGAATTTATCCATTTCATTTAAGTTATCTAATGTGTAGGCATATAATTGTTTCCTTATTATCCTTTTATTTCTCTGCAGTTGGTAATGATATTTTCTCCTTAATTCCTTATTTTAGTAATTTAGTTTTGTCTTTTTTTTCTTTGTTAGTCTAGCTAAATGTTTGTCAGTTTTGTTGATATTTTCAGAGTTAGCTTTTGGTTTCAATTGAGTTTTTCTAATATCTATTTTGTTTATTTCTATTCTGATTTTTACTACTTTATTTCTTTGGTGTGCTTTGCATATAATTTGCTCTAACTTTCCTAGTTTTTTAAAGTGGAAAGTTAGATTACTGATGCTTTATTATTTTAATATAGACATTTGCAACTATAAATTTTCCCCAGGCACTACTTCAGCTGCATTCCATGAGTGTTGGTATATTGTCTTTCACTTTCATTCCATCTCCAAGTATTCTCTAATTACCTTTGTATTTCCTTTTTTTGACCCATTATTTATTTAGGAAAGCATTGTTTAATTTCTACATATTGTCATTTTTTTTTTCAAATTTCCTGCTATTACTGGTTTCTAATTTTATTCCATTATGGTCTGAAAATATATTTGGTATGATTTCAACCTCTTAAATTTATTGAGACTTGTTTTTTTACGTATCTTATGGTGTATCCTGTAGACTGCTCCATGTTTGCTTGAGAAAAATATGTATTTTCTTCTATTGATGGTAGGGTGGTGAAGGAGTATTCTATAGATATTTAATAGGTCTATGTGGTTTATAGTTTTATTCAAGACTTCTAATTTCTTGTTGTTTGTGTCTGTTGCTATACCCATTACTGAAAAGGGAGTATGAAGACTTGCAATAGCCACCTTTTTTAAAAAAATATATTTTTTAATTGATTTTTTACAGAGAGGAAGGGAGAAGGATAGAGAGTTAGAAACATCGATGAGAGAGAAACATCGATTCATCTGACTCCTGCACACTCCCTACTGGGTATGTGCCTGCAACCAAGGTACATACCCTTGACCGGAATCGAACCTGGGACCTTTGAGTCCGCAGGCCGATGCTCTATCCACTGAGCCAAACTGGCTAGGGTAGCCACCTTTCTTTTATTTAAATTGTAATGGGCACTTTCTTAAAAAATTATTTTATAACCTTTTATCCATTCAGAACATCTTTATATCAGCAAATATAGGAGCTTGGCTATTGGAGTCATAAGTGATTTATTTTGAAAAGATTATATTTGCAACTAGATGCAAATATTTATGAGGAATATTACTATCATGATTACCATATTTAAAGAAATACTTTGATCTCTCTATCTTTACTTCTAGGAAAAAATTAAAACAAGTATCTCAGTGTTCATTTTATGGGTGAGATTGTCCCACTTAATGTATTTCCTATGTGTCTCCAAATTACAGCTCTTTTACCTTGCAACTTTCTTGAACATAAATTAAATGTATATGTAACTTTGTGGATGCTTATTAATACCTTCACTTAAACCCCCCGTGCCAGAGTCATTAATTTGCTAAAGTAAAGTGCAAAAGTAGCCCTTTGCCTGCAATCAGTTCTGAGATTGCTGCCCAATTAGTTTGGTAGCATCTAGATCAGCAGTTCTCAACCTGTGGGTCGCGACCCCTTTGGTGGTCAAACGACCCTTTCACAGGGGTCGCCTAAGACCATCCTGCATATCAGATATTTACATTATGATTCATAACAGTAGCAACATGACAGTTATGAAGTAGCAACGAAAATAATGTTATGGTTGGGTCACAACATGTGGAACTGTATTTAAAGGGCCAGAAGGTTGAGAACCACTGATCTAGATTCTTCTTTCAGTCTCTGTGGCCCTCTAAGGAAACTCAAGGCTCTGATGATAACCTGGCAACCTAGGTGGATACCCAGTCAAGTGCAAGTGTTTGAAGATGCAGTTTGGCTGCTGTTGTGGTGGTGAAAAGAAATAATTCAGTCACATGTCATTCAGTACAAAGAATAAAAACCAATTCAAGTGGAAATTCAAAGTGATACTACATATGGGAGTCATGAATGTAGTTACATAACTGGCCACATGATTTTGTGTTTTACTTTTTTTAACAGTCTCCTCCACGTGATGCTGAGACATGTGTAACCATCAGAACATATCTAGGAATCTTTTAAATTTGAGTTGGGGTGGTACTAGGGACTGGAGATGCGAAGCTGCCACAGGTTTGTGATGGATGGCTCTGTATCAGCTGTGACAGGCAACCAGGCTTAGTTTCTTCTGCAATTTTTCTTTCCTCTCTGATAAGGTAAATATGGGCAAACTCTGAAAAGTTAGACAGATTCTGTCTTAGGCTGTAAGTCTGTGATTTAGCCCCATCTGTCACAGATCCTTTTTAGATTCTATTGTAAGCAGAGATGTGAATTTACCACGTTGGGCTGTCCAAGAAAAGGGAGTCAGGTCAACCTTCTAGAGATATTGCCTTATAATATCTGATCTCTTGAAGACATTCTGGAGTCTTTTTGAAAGCTGTTCAAGTATAGAATACGGATTTTCAACTGGAAATATCTTGGATAAACCAAATCTCTGGGAGAAAGTGGATAAAAACCTCATTACACAACTTCTAACCTGGGATATCTGTGAAAATTTCTCCAAGGACAGATAAATGGAAATTGAGTCCTAAGTCCTTAAGATGCATTAATACCTTAAAACAACACTCTGGATCTTTATCTTCTTCCCACCTATGAGGCCAGACAATGTGCAAATGTCTTTGTTGATCATCATGGATTTTGTTTGTCTCATGGATTTTGTTTATTTTCCGCATGATGGGAAATTATCTTGAATTATCTGATAGGTTAAACATTAAAAATTTTTAAAAATTAATGGTTGACATACAATATTATACTAGTTTTAGGTGTATAACATAGTGATTCAACATTTATAAAACTTTTGATGTGATCACCTCAATAAGTCTACCCTTCTAACGCCATGCAATGTGCCACGCCAGCACGACCAAGGGTGATCCCAAGTGGGGGGAAGGGGTGAAAGGATTAAGCAAAGACAGACAAGAGAATAATAGCTGGGTCTCGGTAGGACGCTGCCTCCCTGATGAGGAGACAACGACAGCGCCCACAAGCCCTGTCTTTATTTTAGAGCAGATGCCAGGAGGCAAAGCAGGGGCAGGATCACGTTGTTTACAGCACTCTCATGAGTTTCATCCTTACTCAGCTACATGCACCCGAACGCTATCACAAGGCACGTGGGGCTACGTGTTGGACCATAGGTTCGAGCTTACAACCACAGCCGTTGGCTATAATTGCGCTGGGAGGACTCTGCCCTCTAGCTGGGACTTGCACGTGACAATGAGAGGACCCTGTCCTTTCATTAGTCCGAGGCTTGAACCTGGCCAAAACAACGTAACCACGCCCAACAATGCAATATTGTTATCACAATGTTATGGACTGTATTTCCTCTGCTGCATACATTTTAAATTATATTAATTAGCCACCCAAGGTTTCTTGTTATGAAGCGTCCCAGGGTACGGACTCTGTGTCAACATTCTTCAGTACATCCTCAGCACCTCTCTGTTCCTGTTGGAAAGGGAGAACCAGGAATGGACCACCACTGCCTTTTTCTTTAAGGCTGCATATCTTCTGTAAATGGGGTTTTTTTTGTTGTTTTTTTTGCTTCAGCCTGAATCTGCTCACATTGGGAAACCTGATAAAAAAGTAAGTAACCTGGATGTTGGGTCTAATGATGGTTTCCAAATTGTTGGGTCTGTGATCAGCAATCAGCTTCATAAATTTCCCAAAGGAAGTAAGAAATGACTCCATATTAAAAACTGAGTCGAATGCCACCACATTAGCCACCAGGCATGAGAGACTTTGGCCTTATTTGTTTTGGGACTCTCTCTCTGGATCTTTCTTGACAGCATATACCAATTGGTTCACATGGAAGTGTTTCTTGGCATGTATTTTAATTTTTTGGTGAATATTAGGCATTTAAATAATATAAAGTAGCAGTTATGGAAATTAGACTCCCTTATCCCTTAGTTGTTGGTTGTTATTTTGTTTCTGTTTGTTGCTGCTGCAGCAATTTGCTTATTAACTTTACTGACTTAATTCTGTAAAGCCTGTATTCTTTGTTGTGTGAGGTCAGCGATGTCTCTGTTACTTAGCTTAATAATCAACTAAAGTTTAAATGGAAATTTCCTTAAATTCATTGACTCAGTAAGTTTCTTACCCTTCACTGGGAGGTTCTGTGTGTGTCTTGGGGCAGGCCTTAAGCACTCTGGAAGTTTACAGCTCTGCAATAGCCCTTTCTTCCTGCTTATGCAGAGCTTCTAGTGTAGAGTTGAGAGATTAGAGCTTTTTTTTTTTTTTTATGTCTGTCTTTGACATGCACATAGCTCTCAAATGTGAGCATCTTTCTAGACCCTTAGGAATATGTTGGATATTTTCAAAGTCCCCTTCCCCAGATTTTCTGAACAGCTTCTTATTTGCTCCAGCTAATGTCACTGCCACAGGCCCCTGCAATGTTAAACAATTACCAGATTGTTTTCAGCAAATGCCCCAAGAATAGTGCTTTCATTGCGAAATGAGCAGACTCAGGTAAAATAACAACAAACCTTGGGAGTCAGATGGGTGTTTTTAAAATGTTTTTATTGATTTCAGAGAGAGGAAGGAAGAGTAAGAGAGAGATATAGAAATATCCACAGAAGAAAAACATTGATCAGCTGCCTCCTGCACATCCCCTACTGGGGATGGAGCCTGCAAGCCGGACATGTGCCCTGACCAGGAATCGAATCAACAACCTGCTAGTGTATGGAGTGACACTCAGCAGGCATTAGGTGACATTTTTAATGAAAAACTGCTATCCTCCTTCCTATATAATAAAAGGGTAATATGTGAATTGACCAAATGACAGAATGACCGGTTGCTTTGATGTGCACTGACCACCAGGGGGCAGATGCTCAACTTAGGAGCTGCCGCCTGGTGGTCACTGTGCTCCCACAGGGAAGTGCTGCTCAGTCACAAGCTGGGCTGACGGTTGGCGAGCGCAGCAGCATTGGTGGAGCCTCTCCTGCCTTCGAGGATGTCTGACGGTGGCTTAGGCCCACTCCCCACGGGCCTAAGCCATCCGTCAGACATCCCTCAGAGGCTCCTGGACTGCTAAAGGGCACAGACTGGGCTGAGGGACCGCCCCTCCAAGTGCACGAATGTTGTGCACGAGGAGTATATATAGGTTACAATAGTGGTGATTCTCTGGGGATGGGTGTCCCTTCTAACCTAGTAGGGCTTATGTGTGTTCCTTTACTATAGTGGATAAAGATTACAGGTGAAGAAATGAAGCTTGAAACCAGGAGATTTTGCTATGCATTAATTTGATCTATAAAAACTCTAGAAGAAGGCCAAAAGGATCTGAGATAAAATCCAAGGATACGAGTAGCGGAAATTTACAAATTATAGCATTTTCCTTCTAAATACCAGGTGTACCAGTTAATAATGTGAATTTTGTAATCAAAGAAAATACGATAATTTCAAGAGAAACATCAGAAAGTGCTTTATTCAAAGTACAGTGGGGCCTTGACTTATGAGTGTCCCGACTAACAAGTTTTTCGAGATATGAGCCGTGTCTCGGCCAATTTTTTGCTTTGAGTTGTGAGCTAAAATTCGGGTTACGAGCCAGCTTCAAATACCCCACCACTAGTTGGCGCAGTGAACGCCACAGTGAACGCCACAACATCAGCCCAGCATCACATGTCTCACTCATTCACTTTTTGATTTGACATACGAGTAATTTGAGTTACGAGCTCCGTCATGGAATGAATTAAACTCGTAAGTCAAGGCCCCACTGTAATGTCTATTGCTGGCTACACATTTCCTCCATCTTTCAGGTAATTTATGGATACCGTCCCAATAGAACTTTTCTTATTTTGAGGCAAACCATTCAGAGACCCACATTTCCA
>NW_006293313.1:1684187-1691300 GCF_000327345.1 Myotis davidii
CATTTTGGTTTTCCATTTATCTTTCATTCAGTTGATGTGGCACCCATTTTCCTTCCTTTAAAATCTTTCCCATTGCTTGTAAACGATCAGAAATTGTTTGCTGAGCAACGTTTAGTCTTTCTGCAAGTTGTTTTTTATTTTGACACGCATATTCATCCAATAATGCTTGTAATTGTTGGTCTTCAAACTTTTTTGGTTGACCTGGACGTTGTTTGTCTTTCACATAGAAATCATCACTTTTAAAGCATTTAAACCAGGGTTCACAAATATTTTAAGATAGAGCATGTTCACCATAAGGTTCCTGAAGTGTACGATAACTTTCAGCAGCACTTTTCTTCAAAATAAAGTAATGAATTAAAACTTCCCGCAAATGCTCTTTTTTGGCATGAAATTTGACATTTTTAAGTGTAAAAATATCTATGATGTTAACACCTTCAGGAAATTTGACATATGAAGTTTTGAAGCTTGTTGTCAATACAACAAAATAGCATACATATCAAATTGCATATATATCAACATATGTGTAACTCCATCTATTGAAAAAAATCCTCATTATTAACCAGTATACCTGGTAAGAATGTAGAAGCCAAACTTTATATAATTTGGGGAGCAGGGAAGAGTAAGAATAACACAAAGAAAAGAACAAAGAAGTGCAATTGTAGAAGGAACAAAGGTTACAAAAAGGGAGGGAGATGGGAAGAAGATGGAAAGAAGAAAGTGAGAACATATATGAGTAATTCCATAAGAAAAGCACATACAAAAGTCAAATTGGGTGAGTAAGAATGAGTGTGTGAAGTAAAGGTGAACAAACAGGAGAATGGGGAATGTATAGGATAGGAGAAAAAATGGGGACCTTGAAAAGGCCAGAAAGGAGAAAAGTGTAATAATATTTTATTGTGAAGGAGTAGCTGAGGCAACTCTAGGTCAAATGATGAGAAAGGGTGAAGATGGGGGAGAAGGGAAGGAACAATCACTGGGTGATGGTGACAAAAAAGTAGAGAAAATGAGGCTATGCCTTTGACATCAGTGAAATGAAGCTTAAATCACAGACTTGTTAGGTATCAAGTGAGGTAAAGGATTTTCATGGGAGGGAGACTGAGACCACTAAGTATCTGTCCCTGTTAGAGCTCTTCTAAGATTCCTGCTTCATGCCAGGATCTCAGTCCCTTCCCACCTTGCTGTGTAAAGTAGCAATATTCTAACACATCTGCAGCCAGGTGCTCATGGGAATGAAGATCCTGTAAGAACAACATATGCAACCTAGAAATCCCTGATTCACAGCAACAAGGAGTTCATGAAAACACAAAAAATCACAAAGCCAGAAAACCTACAGATTCCTCCAGAAGCTCGTTCATGGGGCTCATCTCTGCACCTCGTCTATTTATATAAATGTAAAAACCTTAACCAAGCTGTAAGTGATTTGTTACCCATCTTACCTCCTAGGGCAGTGTTTGGCAAACTGTGGCTTGCGAGCCACATGCGGCTCTTTGGCCCCTTGAGCGTTGGTCTTCCACGAAATACCATGTGCGGGTGCGCACGTACAGTGTGATTGAAACTTTGTGACCCATGCGCAGAAGTCGGTATTTTGTGGAAGACTCACACTCAAGGGGCCAAAGAGCCGCATGTGGCTCGCGAGCCGCAGTTTGCCGACCACTGTCCTAGGGAAGACTGCTCTAGTTTCATTCAACAGCAAGTAATCATTTAACAGGTATTTAATTTACTATATGCCCCATACGTACTATAAGCACTGTGGATCTGTTCAGTGAGTAATAGTAGAATAAGTCCATCTTTGTTTTCTAACTCGTGTCTCTGCTTGTGTACTCAGTTTGGGGACAAGGAAGGGAATTGTGGCGGTGCTGGTGGTGGTGAGGATGGCAGGATTATTGACTGCATGGTATGAATGAAACCCTGACTTGACAAAATTTCAATAGCAGCTGCAGCTTTGCTATCCTTCAGGCCCCAGGTTTGGTTTTGCCACATTCGGGGTGCATGAGGCCAGAATTGTGCATGACTCAGAGCAGCAGCAGAAGGGGACATGCAAGTGGCATCCTTGATTGTGGCTGCCCTTGATGTTGGTTGAAATGAGATAAAGATTTTTTTTTAACCTTATGCTAAGTGAAATAAGCCAGACAGAAAAAATGAAGAACCATATGATTTTACTAAAATGTGGGATATAAAACAAAGCAACAAATTAACAAACAAGAAAAACAAACAAAAACTCATAAGCACAGACACAGTATGGTGGTTATCAGAGGGAAGGGAGTGGGGATAGTAAAGGATAAAGGGGGTCAAATATATGGTGATGGAAGATTTTACTTTGGGTGGTGAGCACGCAATGCAATATACAGATGATGTATCATAGAATTGTACACTTGAAACCTGTATAATCTTATTAATCATTGTCACCCCAATAAATTTAATTTATTTATAAAACCACCTTAGCATGATCCTGGCACCATGGAATGATCAGTTATGGTGCCTGTGACAGTACCCCAGGGCCTTCGTGGTGTGACTTCCACCACCTCTGTGTTCTCAGTGGGCCTCCTCCCTCCGGAGTCTTAGCTGAGGAGTCACCCAACTGTAAGAGATTTGTTTTCTCTGACATTTGCTATTTGTTGCTGGCTCACTGTTTCGGTGGGGAATGTCACACCAACATCTGTAGGGGCAGCAGACCATACACTTTTTGACTATTACTCATCTCTCTCATGAAGAATGTCACCCAGTGTCACTTCCCCCATTTTTTTCTTTTTTTTCTCATGTATATTGGAGCTGCCCAAGTCCACGCTGTCACTCATGCAGCAAGTGGCAGACTCTGAGAAAGGGTGCAGGGGCCCTCTTGCCTTCTGTCCCCTTCTTTTCTGTGCTTCTGTGTCCACGTGAGCCTTAGGCTGCCGTGTCTGTTGAGGCAGACAGACTCGTTTTATACTTTAGCTTTGTGGTGGGAACCCTCGCTTATTCTAGCCCAGTGGTGGGCAAACTCATTAGTCAGCAGAGCCAAATATCAACAGTACAACAATTGAAACTTCTTTTGAGAGCCAGATTTTTTAAACTTAAACTATATAGGTAGGTACATTGCTATTAACTTAATTAGGGTACTCCTAAGGCTTAGGAAGAGCCACACTCAAGGGGCCAAAGAGCCGTATGTGGCTTGAGAGCTGCAGTTTGCCGACCACAGTTCTAGATCATCTGAGAACATTGCTTGGCCATAGAGCTCTGGTAGGTGACCTCTTTCATAGGAATGCTTCTTAGCTTTAGTTTCTGCCTTAACTCTGTGATACTAAGGCTAGGTGTAAGGTTGGTGTCTGTCTGTCTCTCTCTCTCTCTCTCTCTCTCTCTCTCTCTCTCTCTCTTTTCTTGTGTACCAAGGTCTTATTATCCTCCCCAACATTTTAATGCAGGAGATAGAAGGCTTTCTTTCTAAACAAAAATGTGAGCTTGTGTTGAAACTGTGTTTTCTCATTTGATTGAGAGGAATCTTGAAAACACCATTCATTTCCTGCCTGGATGCAGACCCACTGTCCCCACTGGTCAGGTGGCCTCTGTGGTAGACTGTGTCTAAGCCACATTGGATTAAACAAGGCTGCACAGTTTTCTCTGCGATTCACTCAACGTGCGTGTATTATGGAGCCCTCCCATGCACCAGCCATAGGGTGGACCCTGCAGACATGGAGCCTCCATGCCTGTAGGAGCCCCAATTTTTCTTTGTCGCACCTTTTGGGCCTGGGGTGCTGAGAAGCACATTTTGGGAAAGGCTATCTAACTCGAAGAAGTTCACATCTATTATTTAAAACCCTACAACGTTTTCCTATGTCTGTTCATGGAGGCTTCCTGCCTGATTTATATCAAGTTCAGGTTGGGTCTGCTCAGCAAGGCAGCAGTATGGAGGCAGGTGAAGGGTGCTACATTGTCCCTACACCACCACTCTGGACCTCTATTTCCCCGTGTGACCTCAGCTGTCAGATGTCTGAGAGCAAATCTGCGAGGCACAGCAGCATGGGGGCTAAGGTACCAGTCTCAGGAATACCTGGCCCAAGTTCAAAAACACCTGCCTCAACTGACTGACAGCCGTTTCCCTGGGCAAATGATCCCAGTCAGCTTCAGTTTGGCCTCAAGGGCTATTTGCTATGATTCAGTGATATAAAACATTTTAAAATTGAGCACTATGCCTAGCCTTCAGGCAGTGTTTCATAAATATAGTTACTATTATAGAGTGTCACCTTCCTAAGAATAGCCTTTGACTGCACTCCTCGGCTCATTTGGGACCATGATCAATTGCACTTTCTCTGTTCTCTTTCTCCTCTTCCTCCACATCATCATCACAATTTACTGAGCACTTGCTACACTAGGAGAGAGGTGCAGAGGAGCGTTTATTTGCATTGTGTCACGTGGTCCCTACCTCACTCCTTGAAGTCTTTGATCAATTGTTTTCTTTTCATTTAAGCCATTTTAATGCTGTTATTTAAAATTGCAAACTGTACCCTCTCTCTCTGAACTTCCAATCCCCAGCTTTTGTTTTATTTACTTATTTTGCCTAGGACTTACCTTCCAATTTACTGCATGTTGACTGTGTTTATTTATTACTAGTTTATATCATCCTTTAGAATATAGTAGTAAGTTCCAAAAGGGCAGGGAGTTTTTATAAATCTCTTTTTATTTTTTAACTGATGCATTCTACACACCCATACAGTAACTGGCACATAATAGATGCACAGTAAGTATTTGCTTAACAGACATGTGAATGGTATGTATTGAACAAAAATAAGGGTGTGACCATAACAACCCTTATTTTACAGATAAAGAGAATGAATTCTGATAAGTTATGTATATTAACTAAGGTGATAGCTAGTATGTTTTGGAGTCTAGGTTTGAATTAATCTGAAATCCCAATTTCTTCATGGTATTTCTCTACCATTCTTACCACCTAAGTATACTTGGTTTTCAAGGGATGTTTCTACATGTTCAAAAAACACACAAAATACTCTCATATTGTCAGTTAGCACTAGTGCCTGGAGCCCTTAGGTGGTCTGTGGAGGAGATAGCCTTGGTCTTCTTTGTTTTACTCTCTTTAGGATCACCCCAAGAGGTGTTGTTTGTGCCCTCAGATTTCCCGTAGAGTTAGCTAAGTCTAGAGTGTGACTTAGAGCCGTGAGTGCATGTACTAGACCAGATGTGATCTAAGCAACATGTACTATGTTGCTATCATTCATATCTTTACTTTCCTGTGACAGTGAAGGCCTGTAGTTCACCACTGGTAGGCGAATTCCTACACAGTACATCATGTTGTCTTTGGAAATCTGAGTATTGACAGGGCACTATTGGTACTATGACGTGACTGCTCCCAGGAGTTGACCAGCTGAATAGACTTTCTCGATCATCATTTGGCTGTGAGAGTTTCTGAGAGTTCCTTGGGGAAGTCAGTGAGCAAGATTGGGAGCAAGAAGCCTAAGAGTGACCCCAGTGGTGGCATCTGGCAGAGCTGTAGTGTGGGCCAGGCCTTGGGCATCTACTAGAAATGTGGTCAAAAGGAGTGGCTGCTTTGCATTTTCTGCTTCTTATCTCACCACCTACTGCAGCCCTTAGGGGAGGGTGAAGCAGGGTGAGTCTTTGTAAGACCATTCTTAGCTGGCCTAATCTGGAGGTATAGAGGAGAAGTAGGAACTGCAATCAGCCCAAGGTCAGAACAACTGAGTACAGGTGAGAACCTAGACCTGGCTCACTAGCATCTTCTCTACTCAAGTCAGAGATAGTTCAATGAGGCAAGAGTCTTCATGAAGATAGTCCTCTTATCTGTCTCTTCATGGCTTCAATTAGACCAGTTGGCTAGATTCCAACTTCCTGCCTGGAGTGTAAGGTAGGAAGTTGGAATTTAACCAACTAGAATTCTTGAAACACAGGGGAAGATGGCAAGAAACTCAGCATTCATTCTGCACAGTTCCTCATCCCTGTTTTTGAATCAGGTGCTTATTCAAAAGCACCTGCACCTGCTGGCCTACAGAGCAGAAAGTTACCCCTCTTTCAGAGAACTCATAAATTCCAGATTTCTGCTGAGTTGGGTGAAGGGGAACATGGAGAAGATGAGGGAATCTGGAGATTCTAAGTGCTTTTGAAGCAGTATTCACTGAGCCTTCTCTCACAGCCTTTTCACCCCACCTTCCAGAGAGTTTGGGGCTTCTAGCTCCTGAGCCCTTTGAAGATTCTGTATGTTGATCCAGTTGGTTCTTCCCAGCTTTGTCTACTCTCTGTATGCAACTCAGCTTTCTTAGACCTGATAAGTAGTTATCACTTGTCCATCCCTTCCCATCTCACAGATTGTGATGCTCTGGTCTTGTCTTCTGTTCTCCCATTCTTGTGGAATTGTGACTTTTGAAAGAGTCCTTTACTGTTAGATCCGGTTTTAGGAAGGAATGAAAATAGATGTGTGTGTAAAATCACGTTATTTAAATGAGAGATTTAATTGATTAAATGAGAGATTTATAAAGCACTTATGTCATGAGATACTCCTAAATTGTTATGATCACCATTACTGATACTAATCCTATTAATGTTGCATTCAGAGGGAGTCCAAGTATTCTGGCTTTGCTGATTTAGGGTGCTCCCTTTCTAAATGATGTAGAATTCACAGGAAGATCAAAAGATGCAAGTGGATCGCCTGGCTAAAGACACTACCTTGGACAAAGGTTGCCTAACCTTTGTCAGTTTTGCTCTTCTTTAACTGTTTGACATTAGTTGAAAGTCCCAGAGTTAGTGACTGTTTGGGTTAAATGAGCTTAAAATAAAAAGTAAAGGAATTTCTATAAATATAAGAAATCCATTTTTTACTCACAGCTAAATCTGTGAGACAAATATAATGATTATTTTGATATCTTCAACTTAAAGCATTTAGAAGGGATTGGAAGTGCTAAAATATTAAGAAAAATTATTGGGGAGAGAACCAAGATGGCGGCATAGGTTAACGCCGGAGTTTGCCGCCTCGAACAACCATTTCAAAAGTGAAACTAAAAGACGGAAGGGATTCCCACCCCACCCTCCGCCCTCACTCCCCACCCACTGTCCTCATCCATAGGTGAACGATTTTTGTCCAATCTCTTCCCGCACCCCAAACCCCTTCCCCCC